>NC_050578.1:256744826-257044826 GCF_011100635.1 Trichosurus vulpecula
GCAACGTTGAAGGGAAACCCTTGAGACATCTAGTCTAGGACTCTTGGTATTTCATTGATTTGTCTAACTTCAAATGAGACAGAAATAGCCACTGAGGTTTCAACTATTAGCAGTCACCTGGATCATTTTTTAAAAGGGTTTTTGCCAGCCCTTTCCCTCATTCCCACCCCCATCATGCATTTTCCCTTCCAAGGACATAATATGACTTCCTTCAACATGGCACGTGACATAAGACGACCTAGGAGCTCCATCAAACTACTTTGCAAATAATCACTTGCCCAAAACAACCAGGAAAGATTGTTGCCTTCTAGGTACTTTCCACATGGCAGGGCAGACACATAACAGGGCCCTGAAGTCATTTGGGATTTGTTATGGAGATATTTATCACATGGTGGGAAGACCTGGGCTCCTGGGAACACATCTAAACTCCTTTGTATCTTCAAATTCACAATTTCTGTAAGACAAAACTAACATTGTTTGGAAACGTCTTGGAACAGTAGAAAGAGCACTTCCTTGGGAATCAGAGGTCTTACATTCAAATCCTGACTCTTAGATTGGCCAAGTCACTTAACCTTCCCTAGAATTCAGTTTTCTCAGTGGTAAAATGAGGTGGTTGGACTAGATGACCCCTGAGATCCCTTCCAGCCCCAAATCTTTGATCAGATGCTTTAATTTTTTTCAAAAAGGTTCACTTAAGTGGAGAGAAGATGCCCAGTTATCTGGAATAGTGAGGCAAAAAGATTGTGATGATCTGGGTGGATTGAGACTTATTATATATACTGTGCATGGAGGACGAATGTTCAGAGACTCAAAATACAGACATCAAAAGACATTTTAAAAGATTTGAGATAATATATACAAAGTGCTTTCCATACCTTTAAAGCACTATCTAAAGATAGGGTGTCCCAAAAGTCTTAGTTCAGTTTGAAGCCAAAAAACTCTTAAAAATGCAGCAAGGCTTTTGGGACATTCCATACTAGCATTAACCTGACTAAATTGATGCTCCAGGACTTTGAAAACCCCATGATTTCATTACTATAATTACCTACTCCACAGACACAGGTCATAGAAGCCCCTCCGTTACCTATGTCCATGGTGTTTGCTGTCACCAAAAATCACTCAATTAATTAACAAATCATTATTAAGTTCCTTCTATGCACCAGCCATTGGACTGGAAAATTGTCCCCTAGTGGCCAACTCAGGTGATGAGGCTTTCCACTTTATTGAGGTATGTCTTTGGACAGTAGAAACACAAGGCATTATATGGGACATACACAAGGTCTTAATGTCAGTGGGATAGGGGAGAGAAGGGAGAGAGGAAGGGAGTAAGCATTTATACAGTATCTACTATGGGCAGCTAGGTGGCACAGTGGATAGAGCACCATGCCTGGAGTTAGGAAGACAGTTCAAATCTCACCTGAGATACTTTTTAGCTGTGTGTCCCCGGGCAAGTCACTTAACCCTGTTTGCCTCAGTTTCCTCATCCATAAAATGTGCTGGAGAAGGACATGGCAAAGCACTCCAGTATCATTGTCAAGAAAACCCTAGATGGGGTCATGAAGAGTTGGAGACAGCTAAATCGACTGAACGGCAGAAGTACTACTATGTGCCAGGCACTGTACTAAGCACTTTACAAGTATTATCTCACTTGATCCTCACAACAACCTTGCAAGGTAGGTGCAATTATTATTATTATTTTACAATTAGGGAAACTGAGGCAACAAAGGTTAAGTGACTTGCCAGAGGTTCCTGGCACAACCTTCAGAGACCCAGGGTCACCTCCGTGCCATGATGAATGAGGTATCAAGGCAGAATATTAAGGAGGGTGGGGGACTAAAATGCTCATGAATGGAAAAGTACTCTTTCTTGTAGAATTTAAGGGGTGCGCTCAGAATGCTGTAGAGCTCCAGAATCTGTGTCCTGGAAATCTGTTTTCATCAATCTTTCCTCGATCCTTTGACTCACTTTAGGATTTGTTTTTAGAAATAAGAACCCATTTGTTTCCTACTTCTTTCCTCCTCATTAAAGTTGAGTGCAGGAACCAATTCTGGCTGCTAGAACTTGGGGGGCCAGATTATAAGCCTTGCTTGTTAGATTGAATAGACAGAGTTCTTGGACAACCTCCTGGCTCTCCATGTCTCATAGACCGTAAGATTTAGAAATGGAAGTGACCTTGGCATTCATCTAGTCCAAGCCCTTTGATATACAGATTATCAAATTAAGGCTAAGAGAGGTAAATTGGTGTGCCCATAGTAATCCAAGTAGTTAGGGGCAGAGATGGGATTCAGACCCTAGGTCCCCTGACCTGAACCCAAGATCTAGAAAGGGAAAGAATCTCAGAGGCCATCTAATATAACCCAATCACCCAGGAGGAAGTGGTAGAGTCAGGACTTGAACCCAGGACATTTGACCAAATCTACGTCCTTTCCATTGCTTCTAGGCAATATTCCTTGCAGCTTATCCTCTGTACCAAGGCCATTTGTATTTTCTTGAGACTGAAAGAACATCTCTTTTAAGATATTTTTCATTCATATGAGAGGGTAGTTGGATGTTCCCAGGACTCAAAAGGATGGAGCTCATATGGCAGGATTTCAGGTAGGGTGACAGGCAATAGAAGAAAGACTTGGGAGCTGAGATCTTGGCCAGGCATTCTTCAAATCATAAGCTACTTGCAGACTTGTAAGGCTAACCCTCTTAGTTAAGAGAAAGCTCATTGGCTCTAGACTGAGAGGATATGGGTTCAAATCTTATCACTGATGCTTACTACCTTTGTGAACTTGGCCAAGTCAATTAATTTCTCTGAGCCTCAGTTTCCTCATCTGTAAAAAGAGCTTTTGTCATTAAAATAGTATTTCATGCTTTTTGCAGGGCTTACCCATCCCTAACCCCCTGTGAGACTGCAAGATCCTAGGACTACAACTGGAAGGAACCTCAGAGGTCACCTTGCAACCCCATCCTTTTACTAGGAAGGAAATAGAGACCCCGAGAAAGAAATGACTTGCCCAATGATACAGAGAGTAAATGGCAGGGCCAGTATTAGAACCTAGGCCATCAGACCATTAGCCATCATTCTTGCCAATATACCACATTGCCTTGCACAAGGGGGCAGTTATTATTATCCCCACTTTACAATCCATTGCAAAGCAACAAACATTTATCAAGCACCTACTATGTGTCAGGCTTGGGAATAATGAACATGAGCAACCCCAGTCCCTCTCATCAGTCAACTGACTTCCACTGGGTGGACACAATGTAGAAACAGATAAGTATATACCTGATTAGTTGAGAAGGAAGGAGAGAGTATAGATAACTAAAGAGACCATGAAAGCACTTCCATAGATGACATGTAAGCTTAGTCTTCAATGGAACTAGGGATTCTAAGAGACAGAGATGAGAAGGAAGTACATTTCAGGCATGGAGGACAGCCTATGCAAATGCATAGAGGTGGGAGATGAGATACCCAGTATTCCAGTTTGTCCATGATATGAAGAAATGTAACATGCGATGACCCCGGAAAGGGCTATTGGAGCTTTAAATGCCAAGCTGATAAATATGTATTTAGTCCTAAAGGCAATAGAGAGCCATTAAAGATTCATGGGCAGAGGAATTAGATGGTGAAACAACTTTTGGCAACGGTGTGGAGGATGAATGGAAGGGGCAGAGACTAGAAATCAAGAATTCAGTTATGAAGCCATTAAAGTAGTTGAGGCAAGAGGTGATGAAGGCTTGAGCCAGAGGAGCGGCCTTTAAGTTACAAAAAGGCGATAGGTGTGAAAGAGGTTGAGATAGAATTGACTGGACTTGATAAGTGATTAGATATTGATAGCGAAGCTGAAGGAAGTCAGAAATGACCCTCTTGAATCTAGACAACCAGAAGGATGATAATTCCCTCAACAGAAAAGGGGCATTTTGGAGGGGAATGGGTTTCAGATAGAAGACAATGAGTTCCATTTTGAACCTGTTGAGGTCGAGATGTCTACAAGAGAAATAATTGAATTATACACCGGGCACTCACTGATAGGGGCCTGGAGCTCAGGGAGCTCTAGAAGGGACCAGACAGATAGCCTAATCCAATCCTCTCGTTTTATAGATGAGAACATTGAGATTCAGGATAACCCTGAATTACTTAGAGTTACCCAGGGTTAGGTAATCCTAACACTAAGTGACTTATCCACAGTCACAGAGGCAGACCTGGGATTTGAACCCATGTCCTCCAGCCCCTATCCTACTGTTCTTTGCCTTTGCCTCTATGTGAATATGTCTGTATATGGGGATGCACACGTGGGGATATGTCAAGGACCTGTTGCTTGAGCTCATGCCATTTTAACCTTGTTCCCCAGATATGTGATCATTTCACGAGAGGAGAGAGAGCAAAATCTGATGGCCTTCCAGCACAGTGAGAAGATCTACTTCCGAGTGTGCCGTGATATCCGACCTGGGGAGCGATTACGAGTCTGGTACAGTGAGGATTACATGAAACGTCTGCACAGCATGTCCCAGGAAACAATCCAGCGCAACCTGACCAGAGGTGAGCTTTTCCTTCCCCATGGACCCCATCCCTGCCCCCATTGCGGTGGCACCTCTGACCCTCCTTCCTGGTTAATAGAGTAGTACCTAACTGAGGACTCTAAGTAAGGAGTTCCAGTCTTCTTCACAGTTTTCACTAACAATATGCTGCTCAGATTGCCACTATCTTTGGGGTGAAGGGAAGGGAAAAACTAATACATTTCTCATAGAAAACTTGTTGGGAATTTTTTTTAAAAAAGAGAAAGGATAAATGGAACCAGGTGAGATTTTAAATTTTTTTGGTTAGACATTTGCAAGAGCCCACCTTTATAGATATCCTTCTCTGGGTAACCAGAGGAACAGAGACCCTGATCACATATTCAAGAGCATTAGAAAGGGAGGAATGGAAGCTCAGAGTCAGGGGAAGAGGCAAAGGACCTCATTAGGACCTATTTCTCCATCTCAGATTAAGGCCAAATCCCTACTACTCCCATGCTTTATGGGTTGCTTGCTGAGCTAATGGCTCCCTCTTCTTCCTGTCCAAAATGTATCATCGATGGAAGGTGGAAAAAGTTATGTAAATAAATTTTGGAGGTCCGGAGGGAGTAAGGGCAATAGGTCACTGTCTATGTGCATACTACTGAAAAGAACAGATTAGAAAGTCCTCCTCACAACAACTTCAGCCAATTTTGGGCTTGCTGGTCAACCATGAAAGCCAAATTCTTTACAGTATCACCTTCAAACTAACTCCATAGTCTTCTTAGTCCCATGGAATTTACCTAGAGTACATTTGGTCTAACTGAAACCCATATGGGATAAGGTCAAACTCACTAGATCATGAACCTGACATCTGACAGAAGTGTGGAGAAGATGGGAAGGGATGGAAATGACCCATTGAAATTAATTTTTTTAAAAGAAAAAAAATCAAAATTACCAACTATCACAACTGTTAACATGTGAAATAGACTGCTTTAGGAGGTAGTGAGTTCTCCATCACTGGAGGTCATCAAAGTGAAGGTTCTTGTTCAGGTACAGGTTGGACTAAATGAACTCAGAGGTCCCTTTCAGCTTTAAAATTCTGGAATTCCATTAAGAATGCAGTAGCTACATGACTTGGTAAAAGGTGTCTCATGACTCAGTGGGCACTGGGAAGGGAAGTTCTAGCTAAGCTCATTTCTTGACTGCTCTAGATATTGGGTTTGGGGATGTTAGCACTTTCTTGGTGAACATTTCCTCAGTGTGGTTTCAATCTGACCTTTGGGGAGACCTGAATATTGTCATAGAGCTTCTATTAAACATCAGCCATGCACTGGGAGCTATGCAATGGAATGAAGTTGTCTCTGAAGGCAGCATGGGGCCAGAAGAAAAGGAAGCGAGGAGAAGTCTTGTCTGGGGCCATCAAAGTTTCAACTCTTGATTTCAGCTTCCTTGGATTCCCCCAGGAGTGTTGATATTGTCTTTTTGGTTTTTTCCCAGTGCCTTTTCAAATGCCCATCATTGTCAGGGGAGGCTGAGAGGCGTGAGGGGAAGGTTTGTTTAAGAGAGTGAGCGATAGGGAACCATTTGGAAGAGAGCTTTGGTAGAAGGCGATCCCAAGGCACACATGGGAAAAGGGATGAAGACAAGAAAGGATGTGCAAGATGATGTTCCTGCCCTGGGGAAAGCAACAAGAGAGAGGAAGAGAACCACAAGCTTTGGCCTATGAAGGAATAGGCTGCCTCAGGTGGTAGTGAGGGCCCTATCAATCGAGATCTTCACCAAAAGGAAAGAGAAAGAGATGCAGAGAAACGATGAAAAAATTGATGATCTTGGACTGAAAGCCCAGAAGCATTGATATATTCAACTTTTTGGACCAGAGTGTGGTGGGCATGTGTGTGTATGTGTGTGTGTGTGTGTGTGTGTTTGACAAAGTTCTCCTTCTCCTGGATGTGCCCACTGTAGGATGCAGAGATTTCCATGGAGGTGATGTGACTCGCTAAAGATCACACAGAGAATTAGTGACTGAACATGTTTTGAGGATGTTCACGCTCATGGGCCTGCCCCTTCATTTCACTTCAATTTAATAATCATTTATTAAATACTGGATTTGGAATCCTTTTACCTCCTTCTCTTAAGGGTCTGCTTAGAAGGATACAACAGCTCAGGTTTCTTAGAAATGAGGCTGGCGGAGGCCAGGTACCCCATGGCCAGAGACCCAACTATCTGTCAGTGACCTTTCATCAGTGTGGCATAGTGGAAAGACTGTTGACTTTGGTCTAAGAGGTCCTTGATGTGAATGCCTCCTCAACTCTTCGCCAACTGCATGACCTAGACTATGCGACTCATCTTCCGTGGTCTTCAATTTCCTCATTTCTAAAATAAGAGGATAGGATTAGATAACTTGTAAGGTCTTTCCAGCTCTAAGCTTCTGTCTTATCCATCAGAAAACTGTAGATGTTCATTGTTGTCTGGACTATGTCAAGGGATGTTTTTCTCTGCAGATGTTTAGGAAAAGGAGACCTCTGTGACACATGACAGGGGAAGTTGCAAAGAGGCTGATTTGGGCTCAGTATAAGAAAGGAATTCCTAACTATTTGAGCTTCCCAGCACTAAAATGAGCGAGCTCAAGAAGGAGTGAGTTCCCTGTCACTGAAAGGCTTCAACCTCAACCTATATGACCACATTGAAGCTATTGTCAGGGATTATGTAAAAGAATTTCCTCCTTGAGTATGCATTGGATTAGGTGACTTCTGAGGTCCCAGAATAGCAGAACCAGAAGGGACCTTTCAGATTATCTTTTTTAACACTTTCATTTTATCGATGAGCAAAGAATAGAGGCCTAGGATGGGAAAATGGCTGGCCCAAGGTCACTCAGCTCAGTGGCTAAACTAAGATTTGACCTGATTCCTCTTTCCACTTTCCTTCCTGACTCTAAGATTCTGTTGGTTTATTGTGGGGTTTTCAAGTCTTCCTACAAACCAAGGGATGTATTCCATGATCACAGTGGTCTTAATCCTCAGGCTGAAGGGAACCCTCAAGATGTAGACCCATCCTGGGAATAGAGAGAAGCAGGGTTCAGTACTGGTGAGTTGTTATCCATGCTTTCCAACAGCACTAACAGATGGTAATTCTAAAATGAGACACATAGACTACATGGCTCGTGAGGTCCCTTCTTTCCCTAGAGCTATGATCTTATGGCAAAAAAGGAGCTACAAAAAAGAGAAAGAAAGGAAAGCCCCTGGTTTTTAGGGGCCTCATAGAAGCAGGTGTTTCTTCTGGCCCATAAGCAGGGAATGTTGAAAGTTATGAGGAGGTTTGCTATGCCTCTTCTTCCTCCCCTGACTCAGTTTCCCCCATGGCTCAGGAGGTGTAGAGGTGAAGGAGTCACTCAAGCATGTGAGAAGATTTAAGAAAATAAGAATCTTATCTTTTAAACACTGTATCTCCTTTCTAGTTCCCCTTATCTATGTGGCCCCAGAGAAAGCTCCCTGGATTTGGAACCAGAGGACCTAATTTAAATCTTTACTCTGCCTTTTAAAATGAGTATGAACTTGGACTTCTCACTCCTCACCTCTGGGCTACAGTCCCTTTACCTATAAGATGAGGGAGGTGGCCTTGGTCAAGACTTCTTAACTTGGGGGTCCATGAACTTGTTTTAAAAAAAAGATATTTTGATAACTATTTCAATAGAATCTATTTCATTTGTGATCCTATGTCTTTCACTTTAAAACATTCAAAAGATGTGATTCTGAGGAGTCCATAGGTTTCAGCAGATAATTGCCAAGGGGGACCAGGATACAGAAAAGGTTAAGGACTCCTGGATTAGAAGATCTATAAGGTCCATTTTATAGGCAGTGACGCAGAGCCATACTGCATAGAGCCCTGGGCCTGGAGTCAGGAAGACTCATCTTCCTGAGTTCAAATCTGGCCTCAGACACTTACTAGCTGGGTGACTCTGGGCAAGTCACTTAACCCGGTTGGCCTCAGTTTCCTCATCTGGAAAATGAGCTGGAGAAGGAAATGACAAACCACTTCAATATCTTTGCCAAGAAAACCCCAAATGGGGTCACAAAGAGTCAGACATAACTGAACAACTGAAACAAAGGTCCATTCCAGCACTAATGTTCTGTGATTCTGTGAAGCATGGTTTTAGAGGCAAGGGAGAAGGCGACACATCTTCTTATACATACAGGGTGTCCCCAGAATCTTAGTGCAGTTTTAGTATTTAGTGGCTTTAAAGTGCATTATGACTATCAGGACAATTATTCTGTGTGTGTGTGTGTATACACATCTATATGCATATATACATATACACAAATATACATGCATATATACATCCACACACATATCTATAGCAATCTGTATGTGTGTTTATATTATAGACAGACATCCATACACACATGTACACCAGCACCCAGGACTCAGGCAGCTAGATTTCTGTAGGACCCTGGAGAGCACCCAGGCTCTCTTTTGTTAAGAGCAGCTTTGGTATCGATTTAATGTCTTTGGCTGCCAGGAATGTTAGAAACGCCTTCTCTTAGAGTGTGGTATAATAGAAAATACATTGGATTAGAAGTCAGATGACTGACAATAGGATTGAAGCCCCATAAGGGCAATGGTGGTTTTTGTCTTTTGATCCCTGGTGCCTAATGCTGGGCCTGACATATGAGTCTTTCATAAGTTCTTGGTTTGGTTTTTAAATAAATGCATATTAACTGATTGTCCTGAGTTCAAATCTTGAGTTCAAAAACAGCTCTGCTGCTTATTAGCGATACCTCAGTTTTGTCATCTGTAGAACAGGGATGAAAAAGTTTACTTTCTCTGAGTCTGTTTTCTAATTTGTAAAGTGGGGATAATAACAATTTCTGTGAGTCTCAGTTTCTTGATCTGTAAAATGAGGGCAAAATGAGGATTCCCAAGGTTCCTCCTACCTACAAATTCTATGCCATTACTCTTACTTGTATACATCTCACCAGAAATTAGCATAGTGCCTAGCACATAGTAAGTGCTTAATAAATGATACTATCTATCTGTCTGTCTATCCATCTATCCATGCATATATCATCTATTTATCTACCCATCTGTCTATCCATATACCTATCCATCTATCATTCTATCCAACTATTAATCTACCTGTCATCTATCTGCCTTTCTGTCATCTATCCCTATTTATCTTTCTATTAACTATCTTTCTATCTATCCAAATATACAGCCATCTATCTATCTATCTATCTATCTATCTATCTATCTATCTATCTATCTGTCTGTCTGTCTGTCTGTCTGTCCGTCTATCCAACCATACAGCTAGCTAGCTAGCTAACTGTCTTTATAACCTCAGGTTTATGGTGTAGCTTCAAATTGAACGAATCACTAATTAAGATGGGCTAATGCCCATGCCCATTTCGAGGGTACTTTAATGCTTGTCCATATTATCTCATTCGAGCCTCATGACAACCCCTTGAGATCAGTACTATAGGTATTATATCCATATTTTACAAAGGAGAAGACAGAGAACCAGAGAAGGCAACTTGTCCATGTTCCCATAGCTAGGCAGCAACAGGGCCACATTTCCTGACTCTTAATTGATTAAACCTTTTCCCCACTGCTGCCTCTTCTTTGATCCCCAAAGGGCCCAGGCCCTTCCCCCGCAAGCCCACTGAGAACTAAGGCACCCAGGATGCCACAGTGTGATTGGAAAGCTGACACTTTGTAGTGTCTCCTTTGCCTCCCTCCTTCTAGGGGACATGGAACCATGGGTACCCTTAAAAAAGAGTGACTCAGCCTAAGCTAATACTGTGGTGGGAAGGTCACCCTGTGTCAGGAGCACAGAAAAGAAATCATTTCAAAACTAGAAGAGACATGGAAAGGGGAATGCCTTTTGAATTTTCAAGTGAGGAAATGCAGCTTTATTTATTTATTTAGGACTTTGGGGGTCAATGTCACTTTCTCCTTCAGTTGCTGAATCTTCCTGGCCACCTTGGAGTGTGTTTTCCTATACAATGACAGATTTAAAGTTGGACAGGACCTTAGAGAACCTGGAATCTTAGATACAGAACTGTAAGGAACCTCACAGGTCATCTAGTCTAGTTTGCTCACTTTACAGGAGAGGAAACCGAGGCCCAGAGTGATTAAGTTATGGCCAAGGTCTAATAGGTAGTCAGGATCAGAGGCAGAATTTGAACCTAGATCCTCTGACTACCAAGCCATTTCTCTTCTCACTACACCATGCTGCCTGTTCAATCTAATCCAACCTCATTATCTTGTGTATGGGGAAACAAAGGTCCATCAGGAGGCAGTGACTTACCCAGAGTCACTCAGTCAGTAACACCAGAATCTGACCCTAGTGCACTTTTTTGTGAAATACACTGTCTCTTATCCTGCATTTTCTCCTACTGTCTCGAATGGGAGGTTCAAGTCAGTCCAACCTGCACTTATTATGTACCTACTATGTGCTAGGCATTGTGCTAGGTAAGGACAAAAGTGAAATGGTCCCTCAAAGAGCTTACATTCTTTTCCAGGGGAAGAGACATAAACACAGATAAGTAAATTCAAGATATACCCAGAATTTCACAGATTGAGAGCTTACAAGGGGCCTCAGAGGCCAACTGGCCCACCCCTTCATTTTACAGAGAGGAAAACTGAGGCCAAGCATGTTCGATTTCTTGCTAGATCCTTTGGCTCCAAACCTACCATTCTTTCCTTCATTACCACACTATCTCTAAGGTAACTTCTCTGTCTCTGTCTCTCTGTCTCTCTGTTACTCTCTCTCCCTCCCTCCCTCCCTCCCTCTCTCTCTCTCTCTCTCTCTCTCTCTCTCTCTCTCTCTCTCTGTGTGTGTGTGTGTGTGTGTGTGTGTGTGTGTGTGTGTGTGTGTGTTCTGAGGAAGGGTTTTGTTGGGAAGAACACTAAAGCTATGGGGATGAGAAAAACCTTGCTTGCTTTTATATCATCCAGTTTCTTTAATCAAGAAAAAGATTCTAGGTCTAGCTGTGGAAGGGACCTTAGAGATCTTCTAGTTCAACTCCCTCATTTTACAGATGAGAGAACTGAGGCACAGTGGGCTTAAGTGGCTCAAAGTCACAAGGGTAGTAAGTGTCTAAGGTAGGATTTGAACCCAGGTCCTCTGACTTCAGAAACAGTGTTTCATTTGTTTTGCTTTCCCACTAGAGAAGGGTTTATAGGGAAAGTCTCATTGCAAAATAGATTTTCTTGGAATGGGGAACAGGGAAGTCAGTGACTCATGAAAAATGCCAATTCCAACATTTTATGTGCCTGACACCTTTTACCAAGTTGAAGCTGTCATCCTCAGGTTGTTAGGAGTGAAGGCAGGAGGAGAGAGGAAGGAGGAGTCCTTGGGAAGTGGGGGGAGTGATGAGTGACTTCCCTTGGCTGGCCTTGGTCCTCCCGCCATCTTGGCTAGGTGAGTCTTCTTTCTCTAGGGTCCCAGGGATGGCAGGGATCATAAATGTTGTTCAAGTTTTTCCCTTTTCAATGAATGAATGAATGACTCATGAGGTCTTGGGATTTAGAGCTGGAAGGTACCTTAGAACTCACCTCTCATTTTACAGAGTGAGGAAACTGAGGCCCAGGGGAGGAAGTGACTTATCCAAACCAAATTATCGATTGAGATGATATACCTTTGCCAATCTTAAGGCACCATATAAATGCTAGCTATTGATTACCAGTATTATTATTATTATTATTATTATTACTGTTATTGTCGATATAATTATTACCTTTGATTCAGTGGGTAGTAAGTAGAAGAGCCAAGATTTGAACCCATGTCTGCTGACTCCAGTTCTGGAGTTCATTCTATTACAGCACAATGCTTTGCCCATAAGACTTCAATCTTCACACCTGCTCCTAGGGCCCTCCATTCATTATCCTCTGGGTGACCCACCTGTCATTTGGGGTAGGATCTGGAAGCCAGCACCAGCCACGGGTGGCCAGAGGATAGTGGTGCTGAGCTGGCTTGGTGTTTCCGATTTGATCTTTTCTCCCCACCTCCTCACACCCTGGTTTTCCTTCCTAGGAGATAAAAAGCTGCAGCGAGAGAAGCCTGAGAAGGCCCTGGATCACCAGGAGGACCTTCGAGGCCCTCTTCAGCTCACGGTCTTGAGGCATGGCAAGAGCGCCTACAAGCGTGGCTTTGATGAGGTGGATGCCCACCCTCCGCCCAAGAAGAAAAAGATTGACCTCATCTTCAAGGATGTTTTGGAGGCCTCACTGGAGACTTCAAAGATAGAGGAGCACCCTCTGGCCCCAGGCACCCCCCTTGTCCTCAGGAAAGCTCCCAAGTTCCACGTAGAAGATGTGTACGATCAGTGTGGGATGGCCGTACCCCACGGACCCCAGGACCTCTCCAGGAACCAGGGGGAGAAGGAGTGGAAGGCTCCCCAAGGTGCTTCCTATGGGCCCTCCAAAGACTCAAGCTTGCTGGAGGATGAGGAGGAAGAACCTTCATCGTTCAAGGCAGACAGCCCAGCTGAGGCCTCCCTCGCATCTGACCCTCATGAGCTCCCCACCACCTCCTTCTGCCCTAACTGTATCCGCCTCAAAAAGAAGATACGAGAGCTCCAGGCAGAACTGGACATGCTCAAGTCCGGGAAGCTGCCCGAGCCCCCTCTGCTGCCACCCCAGGTACCGGAGCTCCCCGAGTTTTCAGACCCCACAGGTGAGTTGACCTGGTTGAGATGATGACTAGAGGGAGGAACACACAGTAGGCAGTGCAGAGAGTGGCCAGAAATGCCACTGCTTGAACCCTCCAAGGGGAGATGTGGTGTGTCCAAAGCCAGGGCAGGCCTTGGGCAGAGGGCATCCATGGCCTCAGGGTGGGAAGGGTCCCACAGACCTATGCTATGTTCCAGGGGGTGGGCTGCTCCAGGACTTTCCATTGTACCCCCACCCCGTGTCAATAAAGCAAGTTCCACCACAGGAAGGGGGTGTGTGCTGTGTTCTTGACCTCTTTGTGGTGGAACCCATTGGAGGGTATTCCAGAGCCTGGCCTCCGAGTCTATCCAGTCTCTATTGCCAATTTGACTGTGCCCAAGCTTGGAGAGGGAGCTGAAATTGGGAGGAGTGGGGTGGTATTCAGACAGTGGAAAGACATGTTGCCTTGTCTCTTAACCTACATCAATCCAGCCAATATTAAGTGCCTGCTATGTGCAGGAGGAAATATAAATAAGGAGTAGTCCCTACGCAGCTAGGTGGCACCATAGTGGATAAAGCACTGGGCTTGGAATCAGGAAGATATCTTCATGAGTTCAAATCCAGCCTCAGACACTTACTAGCTCTGTGACCCTGGGCAAGTCACTTCACCTTGTTTGCCTCAGTTTCCTCATCTATAAAATGGGGATAAAGATAGCACCCACTTCCCAGGCTTGTTGTGAGGATAAAATGAGATATTTGTAAAACACTTTGCAAATGTTAAAGTGATCTATCAATGCTACTTATTAGTAGTAATAGAACATACCATCTAGTCCTGTGGTTCCCAGCCTTTGGAATATATGTGGACCCATTTCTAACATTAGCTGCCTGATAGTGGCTATCCTCTTAGTATCTATTGATCGAAGGAAAAAATTCCTGATCTCTGACAAAATCTTACTGTGAATCTAGACCTGATATTTGTCTGCTTGACAAACTGAGAATGATGAAAGGTTAAATCTCTCATGACTAGGGATAGAGGAAAAATGTGTAGCTAGAAACAGGATAGAAGAGATCACAAATGGCCAAGATCGACAGACTTAATAACATAAAAACTTTTTAAAGGTTTTGCATAATTAAAATCAGTGTTGATAACATCAAAAAGAAAGATAGAGAATGGGTTTTAAAAAACACCTTTCAAATAAATATCTCTGACAAAAGTTGAATGTTTAAAACTAAAAGGAAATTGACAAAATTCTAGAAGATAGAAATAAATGTGTATTTTTTAATCACATATACATGGACATGTTGATACATATGTGTATACATACACATACATATACCTCTGCATCTACAGATAGAATAGCAGTAGATAGATATATGAGACATATTTATTTGGTTGTAGAAGCTATGTTTGCTATTTATGCATTTGTGAAGCCTTCTCAAAACCCCAGAGATTGAGATGGAGTTATTTAATATGGGACTGTGACCTGACAATGCTGCTCCCAAGGGAACTGTCTGACCCTTGTCCCTAACTTCCCCCCATCTTCTCACCTTCAATCGTTCTCCCAGTGACCAGAAGGACAGACTGTCCTTGGGTGGTAAGTTGCAGAGCCTCTGGTAGCCACAGTTCCATGAACCTGCTTCTTCCTCTTGACCACCTTTATCTGTTAGGCCTGGCTGGCCATGCAGGTGAAGCTATCAGGGGTACTGACTTACTACCCGATAGTGTAATCAATCAGTCAGCAAGTATTCACCAAGTGTCTACTGTGTACTGGATATTGGGGATAAAAGGATGGAAATAAAGCAGGCCTTGCTCTCTGGAAGCCTATATTTATTGAGGAGACAACGTATACACATATGTGTGCAGTATATTCAGAATGTTGGTTTTTCGATTGGACCTGTGATGTCAAAAGTGTAGGGAATTCCCAATGCAGAAACTGCCTCTATCAATGCAGATTGATACGCATTCCGCATTTTATTAACTAATATTAATTAATTTATTATTTATTAATCTTAGAGAATTACCAATGGCAACGAGAGGTTCCATGAGTCACCTGGGGTCACACAGCCGATACATGTCAGAGGCGGCCTTCAACCCAGGTCTTCTGGTTCTAAAGCTAAATATCAGTCCCCTATGCTACACTGTCAAGATATTTTAAAATAAATACAAGGTCACCTGTGGGAAGGATGATGGAATGGTAGGTGGGGATGAGACATTAGCTAGAAATCTCATTGCGCCCTTATGTGACAACTGTCTCCAGGTCTGTTGGCTATTGACATAGTGGGGAACAGTGACCCAGATCACCCAGAAGTCATTGCTCCATTTCATGAATGCCTTCTCTGATTCCTTGCATTGGCATCCAGTTTGCCTTACTGAATTACTCAAAGTACATATAGAATATAATATTGGCTATTATAATAATAGCACATTCCTTCTCTCAGTCCTACTTCAATGTCTCATCACACTAGAGAAGTGAGTCTGGACTGTCAAAGGCTAGGACATACGGATTTAGCTCTGACAAAGTCTTCGAAGCTGGGCCCAGGGACCGATGGTGTGTGTCTGTCCTCCGAGGACCAACCCTGCTTACTACAGGTTCATCTCCAGGCTGGCCTCTGGGTAATAGGTTACCTTGTTATGGTCACTTGACAGTAATAGGCAGAAAAGTATTCCTTAAGGCAGGGAGGGCTTGTGATCTGCAGAAACTGCAACTCTTTGTAATGCTCAGGAACCTAATGCCTTATGAATTCCTAAGCCTTTTCTTTACAGCAGCTCTGAGAGGTGAGTGGTACACATCCTTATCACCCCCATTTTACAAGTGAGGATGTTGAGGCCTAGAGAGGGCAAGGGACTTAAGTCTCACTGCCTAGGAAATGCTATTAGCTGTCAAAGCCAAAATATTGGAAGTTTATTTGCATTTCAAGATCATTCCCTGACTCTGGGTGAGGGGAGGCAGTGCAGGAACATGCTGGGTGGTGGGAGCTAACCAGGTTGCCCTGGAAGGTGGATGATCGACATGGGTTACTAGTGTTCTCGGTAAATCAGATCCCCTACTAATAGGGAAATATATTTTGCAGGACTTGACATGTATAATTGATATCATGTTGTTTGCTTTCTCATTGAGTGGGGGGAGGAGAGTTCAAAATTTTCAAAGATTAAAATTAAAATATTTAAAACATGTAATTTGGAATGTAATGTAATTTGGAAATATTTAACAAAATAAATAAAAATAATTTTAAGATAAACAAAATTAAATTAAATCCCTTAGAAATGGGACCCAAAAGTGAAGCATTAACTTGTTTGATACAGTACAGCCCTTGGAAAATAAGGCGTCAACTTTAGAAGATCCCATGTCCTTTCCAACAGGGCATAAACTTCCCTTTCCGTTTCTCTTTCAGCCTCAGAGAGCGTGGTCTCCGTCCCAACCATGCTGGAGGACGATGACCAGGAGGTGGACTCAGCCGATGAGTCCGTCTCCAACGAGATGATCACGGCAACAGATGAGCCTTCAAAGATGTCCTCCGCCACAGGACGCCGGATCCGGCGCTTCAAGCAGGAGTGGCTGAAGAAGTTCTGGTTCCTACGGTACTCCCCCACGCTCAACGAGATGTGGTGTCACGTGTGCCGCCAGTACACGGTGCAGTCTTCACGGACCTCGGCCTTCATCATTGGCTCCAAACAGTTCAAGATCCACACCATCAAGCTCCACAGCCAAAGCAACCTTCATAAGAAATGCCTGCAGCTCTACAAGCTCCGGATGCACCCTGAAAAGACAGAGGAGATGTGCCGGAACATGACTCTGCTGTTCAATACTGCCTATCACCTGGCCCTGGAGGGCAGGCCTTACTTTGATTTCCGGCCCTTGGCAGAATTGTTGAGGAAGTGTGAGCTCAAAGTGGTGGACCAATATATGAATGAAGGAGACTGCCAAATTCTGATTCACCACATCGCCAGGGCTCTGCGGGAAGACCTGGTAGAGCGCATCCGTCAGTCGCCATTTCTTAGCATCATCCTGGATGGGCAGAGCGATGACGTGTTGGCCGACACCGTGGCCGTCTATGTCCAATACACCAGTAGTGATGGGCCCCCTGCTACAGAATTCCTGTCCTTACAGGAGCTGGGGTTCTCAACCACAGATAGTTATCTCCAAGCATTAGATCGGGCATTCTCTTCCTTGGGCATCAGGCTGCAGGATGAAAAGCCAACCATTGGCTTGGGTGTGGATGGGGCCAACATCACAGCCAGTTTGCGTGCCAGCATGTTTATGACGATCAGGAAGACGTTGCCCTGGCTACTCTGTTTGCCCTTCATGGTACACCGGCCCCACCTGGAAATCTTGGATGCTATCAGTGGAAAGGAGCTCCCTTGCCTGGAGGAGCTTGAGAATAACCTGAAACAGCTCTTGAGCTTCTATCGCTATTCGCCCCGCCTGATGTGTGAGCTTCGTCTAACAGCCTCTACTCTTTGTGAGGAGACGGAGTTCCTGGGAGATATCCGGGCCGTGAGGTGGATCATCGGGGAGCAAAACGTTCTCAATGCACTAATCAAGGACTACCTGGAAGTGGTTGCCCACCTCAAGGACGTCAGTGGGCAAACGCAACGCGCCGACGCATCTGCCATTGCTCTGGCCCTGCTCCAGTTTCTCATGGACTACCAGTCAATCAAGCTGATTTACTTCTTACTAGATGTGATCGCTGTGCTTTCCCGCCTGGCCTACATCTTCCAGGGCGAATACCTCCTCGTGTCCCAGGTGGACGACAAGATCGAGGAAGCCATCCAGGAGATCAGTCGGCTGGCCGACTCTCCTGGGGAGTATCTGCAAGAGTTTGAGGAGAATTTCCGAGAGAGCTTCAATGGTGTTGCTGTGAAGAACCTGCGGGTAGCTGAGGCCAAATTCCAGTCCATCCGGGAGAAGATCTGCCAGAAGACCCAGGTCATCTTGGCCCAGAGGTTTGATTCCCGTAGCCGGACCTTTGTGAAAGCCTGCCAGGTGTTTGACCTGGCAGCCTGGCCCAGGAGCACCGAGGAGCTCATGAGTTACGGGAAAGAGGACATGGTCCAGATCTTTGACCATCTGGAAGCCATCCCATCGTTCTCCAGAGAGATCTGCCGAGAGGGGATGGACCCGAGGGGAAGCTTGTTGATGGAGTGGCGGGAACTCAAGGCTGACTACTACACCAAAAATGGTTTCAAAGACCTGATCAGCCACATCTGCAAGTACAAACAGAGATTTCCCCTATTGAATAAAATCATCCAGATCCTTAAGGTCCTCCCCACCTCTACAGCCTGTTGTGAGAAAGGCCGGGTCGCCCTCCAGCGAGTGCGTAAAAACAACCGCTCCCGCCTGACCTTGGAACAGCTCAGTGACCTTTTGACAATTGCTGTAAATGGACCCCCCATTGCCAATTTTGATGCCAAGAGGGCACTGGATAGCTGGTTCGAGGAGAAGTCTGGCAATAGTTACACACTGTCTGCTGAAGTCCTCAGTAGGATGTCTGCCCTGGACCAGAAGCCAATGCTTCCAAGCATGGACCACGGGTCAGAGTTTTACTCGGATCTTTAGGAAGTCATTGCCTCAGATTTTACCAAGCTGTTGAATAATTTTTTTTAAAAAAAATATCTATACTCCTAAGCTTTGATATATTATATAAATATATATATTATATATATATATAAACCCACACTGAAAATTTTAAAAAAATTAAGGAGACATGCATCTGACTGAAGCTACTTAGAGTTTTCAGAATGGGATGATGTCGAACACTTTCCTCTTATCTACAAAACTTGGCAGCTGCAATATCCATGGCAATTCACTCTTACTCATCATGGCCCATGCTGAGGGCCACTGGGGTTCCAATCTAACAATCAACCAACAGTATAAGCTAAAATGACGGGTCTCTGTCAACCACCTCTCTGGTAGCTCACCTCATGTATGTTTTCTTGTTTGGGTTTTTGGTATTATTTTGTTTGTTTGTTTGTTTTTTGGTTCCTCTGGTTGGTCAGAGGTGTTGTTGTTCATTTGTCTGTATGTTTGTTTTGGGGGAAGGTGGCTTTGTTCACTGGTTCTGGCCCAGTTGGAGTTGGGTTTCTTGTTTCTGATGGCAATTTGTAAAATGGAGTGTTCTCTCCCTTCTCCTTCCTCCATTTACTTCAATTTAGGAATCCGCTTCCTGAGTTTATTTTTCTCACTGTCTTAGAAGCATAAGTGTCAGTCAAATCGTGACACCTTTCATCCAGCCCCTCCTCCCCAGTTCCTGCTGATGGGAGGAGGAGGAAAACCAAGCGGTTCATCTCCCCTTGCTCCCCACCTGGTCTCCACCCAGGGACCCCTCAGTACGTGGTCTATCGGTGGCAATAGACGATGGGGTTTGAAGCAGGTAGAAGAGAGGATGAACCTTTTGCCTTTCTGTTGTGATGTCCTAGGGCATAAGACAGTAACACTTCTTTCAGTTCCAGGCCCTTGGGAACAGTCAACAAGCCTCCAGATTCAGACCTAAAACGAGGCAAAGATTTGGGGCTGAAAATAAGAAAATGACAACAACAAAAAGATTCTAATTATTTATATTCTCTAGGCATAAATTGTTGTGTTGGGGGTGGGATGGTATTGTTATTATTATTTCGTATAGAGTCACAGAATACCCTGCTCTTAGCAGGGGCTATCAATGCAAGGTGAATCCTGGGTTAGTCATATCGGAGACTTCCTGGATGTTCACTCCTTCTCTTGTGACCAAGGTGATCACACAGTCAGTCCACAACCTGGCAGGAAGCTGGATGCTTTGTCTATCCCTGTGAAATCTTTCTTCTTTGAAGGGTAAAAATGTCCTAAAGAGAATGGAAAAAAAGCAAAAAGTGGGACAGGCCTCTCAGTGAATTAGCCTACACACAGCCACATTTATACAGTTGCACACATGGTCACACATTTGCACTTTCACAATGCACATACCCGGACACACAAACATGCACATGGTCCCACACATGCTTACATGCTTAGATGTGGGTCCAAGTAAAGCATACCTGAATACATACAAATGCATAGTTTCACACACACACACACACACACACACACATGCAACACAAACACACCAGACACACCAACAAATGAAAATGTCATAAGCTTTAGAAATAGCCACTTACCTGCCCTTGAAGACAAGTACCAATTTAGACCAAGGAAGTCTAAATTCAGGCTATTTCATTCATTTGCTACCACTGTACCTCCTAAGGGAGTCAAAAATAATCGTGTGGGCTGATAAATTTTTGTACTTATTTATAAGGATGACATATATGTGTATTTAAATCAAAATCCAATTCCTATAGTGTGGACACAGGTCCATTTTGTTGGGTGGGGGTGGGAACCGTTCACACACTTCACACACCTCATCCTAGGCAGCAGAATGGGTCAGATGGATAACAGCATGGTCGGGTCACCAGCGTCCTCATCCTGGCTTGTTGAGAAACACCAGAGCTGGGAAGGTTTCCTCCTTTACTTTCTCCTATCTCAGAGGACCTGGTCCCTTACCAGAAGCTGGCCATCTAGAACCTGTAGTGTAGACGTCATCAACACTGAACCTTTCACACTCTCCCTTCCCTGTCCTTCCACTCTCTCCTGTTCCCACCTCCATCCCTCATCCCCCTTGGTCTTGGTGCTAAGAGAACTCTAGAACCATTGCTGCTAGTCGATAGCTTTTCATTATATAAATATATTATATATTATATATTATATATATTATTTTTGAAACTTTTTTTGTTTGTTTGTTTTCAACAGTGATGTAGCATGTTGTCAAAATCCGGTCTCTCCCACTTACTTGTTTCACTGCCGGGCCTCATAAGCTGCCTTCCACAATGAAATAAAATTACCCTGCCTGGCTCTCACTCAGCATCCCCCTACTGCTCCCTACCCTTGCACCCTCCCCCACCCTAAGCTAGGTGGGAGGTGGGCAGGACTTGTACCTAAGGACCCAAGCACTTCCTGCCTTACCCTCAAAGAGTAGGCCCACTGACCTGGCTTTGAACTGACCCCTGACTCCTCTGCATTCATCATGTAGGCATGGTGATGGGAGGCAGTAGTAACGTCATGAAAAGAGCACTAAATTTAGAGCCAGGGGACCCAGGTTCAAATCCTGGCTCTCTCACTTACTCCCTTTGTTACCTTGAGTGAGTCACTCACTCCTGGCCTCCTCCTCTGTCCAGTGTTGGAGTCTGTGGCCTCAGTGGTCCCTCCTAGCTCTAGGTCTTTACCCAAGTAGGGTACTACTGGAAGGCACTGGACTGGAGCCTCCCTCTTTCCCTTTGCTTCCCTACCTGGACTACACTCAGATCCACAAGCATATCTGTCAGTAAGATTTCCATTGAGGCAGCTTGGGAAGGCTGGACAAGACAGGGAGGAATGTGTGAGTGCAGGGCTAGACTTCAATAAGATTAGTGCCAAGGCAGCCCCAAAGCAAGGGACTCTAGGCCAACTGGCCCCATGCACCTTTTTCTAGCCCGTCCCACAGGATTGGTATTCTCTTACTCATGCGTAACCACTCAATGTAGAATCGGGAGGGGAGGTTCCATGTGCTGGCCTCAGGGACTAACCTTTTGAGGCTTAGCCCTAGCCTCTGGTCCTGGACAGGTGGACACAGATGTGGCCCCAGAGCTCTTTGGTCAGCTTTCCGTCCTAAGTCCCCTCTCAATGGCCTTCTGGCCTCCGGAAAAGTACACTAGCAAGGAACTCCAAACTTGTCCTCTAAGGTCGGCTTGACCTTTGCCATCTCAGCCAGTCCTAGGATGTAGCAGAATGTGCAGGGGGGCCTCAAGAAGCAAGAGCTTCTGGCTGTCCCAGGCAAGGCTTCCGGGGGCATGGGCCACTTAGCAAAGCACTGCCCCAGGTAGAAGGCTCAGGACAGCAGCCAGGGTGATCGCTCCTCTTAGTGTTAGGCCTTCTCTCACACGCTGGTTAGTCACAAATGATCTAAACCTCCTCCACAACAGATCTAACCTGTGAATTCTTATGCTCCAATGCTCCCAAGCTATTTCTTCCCCTTCAGCCTCCTTGAAAGGGGTCTTTTGGTGGATGGCACTCTCAGGTGAACTGCCCAGGATACCATATTTCTCATTCCCTTAAGCTGATCCTCAGACCTCCTCCTCTTTGAGTCACCACTGATGTTATCCTATTCTCTTGGGCCCCAGGCCCCCTTGTTACTGTCACTTTAGTTTAGAGCAGGCCCCTTTGCCCAGTCTTTGGCTCCCAAGTGAAAATTGTGAACTCAGCATTCAGTGCTTGTATCTCTACCTGATCAGGAATGACCTCTCTCCCTCTGGGGCACTGGCCATGGGCTAACTGAGGAAAATTTAGTCTCTTGTGCTTGGGCAAGGTCAGGACACTGGTTTAATTTGAAAACAGATCAAGTGGGTGCAATAGAACCGTGACAATGAGAGAAGCCCCGGTGACTGAGACATTACGTGCTTTTCAACTGGAGGTCCATTGTTGCCCTTCCTTATGTGGTGAGAGAACAACAAGTGTGGTCTTCAGACTAAGCCCTTGAGAGATGACTTCTCTGAATGACCCCCTAAGCCCTGACTATACCCAGGTCACAACCACTGATGTTCTGGGTTGGATTGTTCATAACAGCTCTTCCACTTACACAAGGCCAGAGAGTTTCAAGATGGAAGGGCCTGTAGGATGTTGGGAAAATCATATCACCACTTCTCTGGGCCTCAGTTTCTTCATATGAAAAAGGATAGAATCAGACTAGATGATTGTTAAAGATCAAATTTTCTGTGTTCTCAGGTCTCTTCTAGCTCTGACATTCTAGGAAATAAGGTCACTTTCAATTTTAATAGTCTGTGTTCTAAGATTCCTTCCAGTTCAGACATTCTATTTTCTAGGTTCTAAAATCCATCATGGCTCGGATAGCCTGTTCTAAAGTTCCTTTCAGTTTTGATGTTCTAAGATCCCTTCTACCTCAGACATTCTATGTTCTAAGGTTCCTTCCAGCTCAGACATTCTATTTTCCAGGGTCAAAGGTCCATTATAGGTCAGAAAGTCTATGTTCTAAAGTTCTTTTTAGTTCTAATGTTCTAAGATCCCTTCTACCTCAGAGATTCTATGTTCTAAGGTTCCTTCTAGCTCAGACATTCTATTTTCTAGGTTCTAAGGTCCATCATAGCTCAGACAGTCTATGTTCTAAAGTCTGTTCACTTTAATGTTCTATGTTTTAAACTTTCTTCTACCTCTGAATTCTGAGTTCTAAGTTCCCTTCCAATTCTGACATTCTATGTTCTGAAGAGCCATCACATTCTAACATTTTATGTTCTATTTACTGAGTGAGATCCTTTCCAGCTTTGACATTCTGGGTACTATGTTCATACTTTTCATACTATGTATTGTAGACTTTTCTATTGTCATATTAAGCCTTTTAATGTAAGATGGAATTCTATTAACCTCTACATGTTCTAAGGTGCTTCCAATCCAACATTCTATGTTCTGAGCTCTCTTCCAGCTTTGACATTCCTTGTTCTGTATTCTGAAGCTCTTTCTAGTTCTGAATTCTGTGTTCCATCATCCAAGGTCCTTTCTAGCCCTAAAACCTCATGATCTCACACTCTTATATTCTTATCTTCATTTAGGTATGGGGCCCTCTGTGTTCTGTTGCCTCCAAGGAAGGAGCACCATCCCACTAATAATTTTCAGGGTTATACATCTATGATTTGGATCCTTGCCATGTGTTTCTGTGTCACATTTTACCAGTGTCCCCACCTAGCAGTTGGTGCCAATTTCTTTGTTTTCTGGAAAGGGACTTTATTATTTCAATTTTGTTGTGTGTTTGTGTGTGTGTTCTTTCAAAAGTGTACCACGAGGAAGGACATAGGGGTGACAGTAGGGCAGAGGATGGGATGGAGGAGTTGGCACTTAGGTTGGCCTCCATGGGAAAGGCTGACAAGGGAGGTCAAGGATGTCTCCCATCCTTTCCCTGGTGGTCTGAGAGAATGAAACAGGAGGCCAAGTTCCCTCTAAATGGGAGAATGTCAGAAAAGCACCTAACAATGTTCCTTTGCCCTGAGAAGTGGCGTTAAGAGCCAGGGGCAACTCCAAATGCAAACCTTGGTTACCTTTCTTGTTCTCCATTTTTCTCTTTTCTATTCCCTACCTTCTTACTCTTTCAGTTTCCTCCTTGACCCCATCTTCTCTCTTCCTGTTCTTCTCCAGGAGTAAACATTCTACATTCTACATCCAACCTCCAGCTTTTGGACTAGTCATGTTCAACTCTCTCCTTCCTTCCTTGCTTCCTTCCTTCCTTCCTTCCTTCCTTCTCCTTTCTCTCTCTCTCTCTCTCTCTCTCTCTCTCTCTCTCTCTCTCTCTCTCTCTCTCTCTCTCTCTCTCTCTCTCTCTCTCTCTCTCTCTCTCTCTCTCTCTCTCTCTCTCTCTCTCTCTCTTTCTCTCTCTCTCTCTCTCTCTCTCTCTCTCTCTCTCTCTCTCTCTCTCTCTCTCTTTCTCACCATCTAGTCCAGTGTGCAACAGGTTTCTGACTTGGGAATCTGAATTAGAATACTTTCTTTTCAGTTTGGAAAATGTCTTCTTGACTCTTTTTCTTTTAAGCACTAAGTTGGTTACCTGAGTCCTCCCTCATCATTTCTACTGAGCCTGCCCACCCACTATTTTGGGGCAGAAGGCTCAGGGACTCTGTCTGACTCAAGCTCTGATGTGACCATCCTGACCCAACCAGGGTGCCCTAAGCTGAGGTCAGACTTTTTTAGAGAAGAGCAGGGCCCTTTTTGGACCCATGAGATCCAAGTGCTACTCTCCCCCACCTTCCCTGTTCCATATTCCAGCCTCTGGAGGCTGCTCTAAAGATTCTGGCCTTCCAGAATCCTCAGACCGGAAGAAACCTGTCAGTGAAATCATCCAGGCCCTTCCTCTGCTTCAGAGGAAGGGCTCCTTTGCCCCATTGGCCAGTATGCTTTCCTTGGGTAGAGAAGGGGGCACCCAGGTCATCTTTACAGGTTAGCCTAAAGAAAGGTGTCCTCTTTGGGTAGGAGGAAATGGTACGTGCCTCTTTTTATAGAGCCTCCCCTCCCAAATCTTTAAAATGGTATCACCCCCTTAAGACTTATGCAATTCCAGTCTCCTTTGGAGACGCATAGAGTGTGTGCATGGATGCAGGGGTTATATCAATGTATAATATAGATGCATACATACAGACATATATATACATATATAGAGAGAGTATATATGGACATATGCAGTATGTATACGTGCAAAGGAACAGATTAAATCATGTCTATATATCTATAAATAATATCCTATATATTTATACATTTCTATGTTTTGAATAGATATAAAAATAGAGTCTATTGAGAGCTGAGGCAGCCCCACGGAATGCCTATCTCTGAGGGGCAGAAGGAGGTGGGGAGGAATGGAAGCATTTTCCTCATGGAGCTTTGGAATCCAAGAGACATTCTTATCCCATGCTAGGTTGTTGGGATGGCCCTAAGGGGTATAGGGGGAGGGGAGCAGCTTGCTGCCTTCCTCCCAAGAACCTCATCTCTCACCCCCACCCAGTGGCACCAACTGTCCTTTGTCTTGGACAAAGAGATGGGTGTCCCCTATGAGGTGAGCAGTAGCATCTCCTCCTCTCCCTCTAACCTCAGGCCAGAGGTTCAGGGGGCCATTGGAGTTTGGCTGCTACCCAGCTGTGCCTGGTACCTGAGGGACAACACAAGGTAGAGAGTGGGACCAGGCACTACAGTGGGGCCAGCAAGCAGAGCTCAGCGAGCTATCCTAGCCAGGATGTCTGAGACCTCTCCAGCCCCTGCCCCAGAAGCCCAGCAGCTCAGGTCTGCCTCTCTTGATTAATTCACCAGTGTCCTTGCAGGTGAAGACATGAAATGGATGACACTGAGGAGGTCAGGGTGGGCACCTGCTGCTAGAATGGGGTCAACACACACACACACACACACACACACACACACACACTAACTACTCAAGTTCAGAACCAAGGGCTTCAGCCCAATCAACTTTGCACAACCTGGCTTCAGCTCAGGACAGCACTTTTTCCCCCATCCTCTTCCTCTTCCTCCTCTCAAGAGGTTCAACCCCCACCCCAGGCAGGTTTATTTAGTCCTTTTACACTGTTCTGATTCTGTGATTCCAGGGCCAATGCCTGAGGTCCCACCAGCAGGGCCTCCTTCTGCCCTTCCCCAGCTCCCAGGAACAGAGGCGGGAAGGTGTCTGAGGCAGCAGGAGCCCTGTAAATAGAGCAGCTTGTATGTACCATCTTGTATGTACCATAGACGGAGGGCTCATCTAGCCCTGACGGGAATCAGATGCACGTGTAGCTGAATAGATTTCTTTCTGCAGGAGGTAGGGAGGGGTAGAGGAGGAAGAGCTCAGAAGAGGCCTGGTGGTTACCCCAGAGATGGGGGCTGGCTGGCCCATTGGCCAACTCCACTCGCCAGCTCTCAGACTGGGTCACTTCCTAGAATCTTTGAGCCAGGTCCTCTGGTCCAACCCCCCTTCCCAGTTCATTTTACAGATGAAGAAACAGACTCAGAGAGATGAAGCAGCCTCCTCTGACCCTGGCCCTGTCCCCACCTCTCCACCATTGTACCGATGTACCTCATCTTCCAATAGATCCCCACTTCTACTGCAATCCAAGGTCCTGGGATCTTGCCTCTGGTGTGCCAAGTTCCAGCTCTACCAGGGCTCCCCACCACCCAATCTATCATGGTCTCTGCTGGGCCACAACTGCCAAACAGGCTTCAAAAAGCCCCTCAGTGCCCAGCTTGAGATATGTACAGTCCTAGCTTGATCTCTGCCTCTCCTTCCATAGAAATCCAATCAAGTGGACTGTCAGGAAATGGGGCATTCCCTGGGTAGGTAGGGATCCCTATGCACTGTACCTCAGCTCCTCGGGGCATGGAGGCAATCCCAGATCCTCCGTGAGAGAAGATGGGGGCGGGGCCTAGAGGGACAATGCTGAAAAAAAAAGTGAAGGCATAGGTTTCCCCACTTCTATCCCTACTCCAGATCTTCACTTTTGTCCCTTTGGGAAACCCAAGAGATTGGTTTGGGGGGTTTTCCCACCCTGTTCTCCTCTCTCTCTCTCCCTTTGCTGCTGAACAGTTCATTTCAATCACCAAGAAAAGCTAAAATAAAAAAGGGGGGAAGCATCTAGAAGTCTATTATTACATATGTATTAATATGTTAATATCACCTTTCCGAAAGAAAAAAAAATCCTCTCAATGTTATTATTTGACAGACTCTGCTTTATAGTACCTGTGTGAGGGGCCCTAGAACACTGGATACAAATAGAGCTATGTTGGTATATCATAGTATGTACACGGAGACTTTCCCTTTGTCATATTATCCTTGTAATGTAAGATGATTGTTAATAAAATCATTTAAATCTACTTGGCGGCCTCAAATCCTTGCCTTTCTCCCCACCCCCATCTCCCAATCCCAGCCCCGTTGTTCTCCATGATTTGTCAGAACCAGTATCAATAAACATTTATTTAGCATCTACCGCGTGCCATGTACTAACCTGCGCATAGGGGGCACACAGGGGGAAGGAGATAGATTTGAGAGACGCCGAGGAGGATTAATGAATGGCTGCCAAATTGGGGTAAGTGGAGGGAGGCGCTGAACCAGCTGCTCTCCAAGGTCCTGCACATGCTGTTTCTTCCCTTAGGATGTAAGCTCCTTGAGGGCAGGGACTGTTTTTGCCTTTCTTTGTTTTCCTAGCGTTGGCACAGTGCCCGACAAAGTTGGCATGAAATAAACGCTTTTTGATTGATGAGATATTATAAGTAATATGAATATGGAGAGGCAGCATGATTTAATGGAGAGAAGCCAGCCTCCAGGTCAAGAAGACCTAGGTTCAAATCCTACCTCTGACAGCTGTGTGACTGCGGACGAGTCGCTTAATCCTCAAAGCTTCAGGGAGCTCTGAATATAAATTGCTGAGCAGATTACAGTCTGTGCTGAGGGAGGGAGCTTCCTTACAATAGCGATGACTGAAGCAACGACAATCATCACAATAACTGTAGAAACAGAAAACCTGATGGAATGTGTGACGTCTTCATGCCACTAAATCCCAAATTCTCTCTCCAGGAAGGGAAGTTGGCAGCTGCCAGGGGCCAGAGGAGAGGAGCTATTGGATGTCAATTCCATGATAAAAGCCAAACCAGATTCAACTCTCATCTTAGATTTGGGAGAATTGTGTGCAGAGACAGCAGTCACAGTCACTAGGTTTGAGGCTGGCAGGGACCTTAGAACATGAAGCATAAAATGTCAGAACCTTAGATTACAGAATGTCAGAACTTAGAACATAAGGTGTCAGTTGGAGAGGTACTTAGAACAAGGACCAAAGGATTATAGATTTAGAGGTGGGAGGAACCTCAGAGACCATCTGATCTGACCCCACACCCACTCCCTCATTTTTGGGGGAAGTGACTTGTCAAATGGTTAGGCTGGGATTTGAACCTGAGGCTGCTGACCAGTTCTCTTTCTACTCCCTCAGCTTGCATCTTTTTATATAGAATGTCAGAGCTAAAAGGCCCCTTAGAACACAGAACATAGGATATCAGAGTTGTAAGGGATCCTATTAGAACTTAGAATGTTAGAGTTGGGAGGAACCGTAGAGATCACCTACTCATTCTACAGGTGAAGAAATTGCCTTTCAGAGTTGTTAAGTGACTTGCCCTGAGTCCTACAGTTGGTAAATATATGAGCTATGATTCAAACCCATGTCTCCTGACACCAGATGCCATCAATGTTCCTCCACTTGGTTATACCTGCTTAAAATTCTTTGGAGTGAGAGCAGAAGAGATATTTGCTGTTCCTTGCTACCAGTGTCTCTCCCTTACAGCTCCCCATTATACCTGGGACAGAGGCCTTTGTTGGTTTATGCCATGATGCCTCCTTTAGCAAAATGATAGCCATTAGGCAGCATTTCATGAGACTGGGCTCCATCGGCCCATATGCCAGGTTCAAGATTACTTAATGATCATGCATCAGTTGATGCTAGAACCAAATCCATTTCAGCCACCTACTTTTCAGAAGCATATTTTAGGGCTCTGAAGTTCTTCTCTCCCTCCTCCTTCCATGACCCAAATTTGCTTTCAAATCACTATTACACTTTGTAATTGGAGGAGAGAGTAGAGTCATTTCTCCCCTTGATGACCAGGTCCCTCATTATCCAACCACTGGGTCAGTTTTTTTCTAGCTGTAATGGAATCTCTGTCACTGGCCTCTTGACAATGGGCTGTCTCAAGGAGAGGCTGAGGGAATGAGGGGGAGACACAAGGACCTACATGAAGTGTCTGAGGAGTGGTTAGAAAGTAGGTAGAACCACGGGCCTGTCTTGCCCTCCTTCAGTGTGAGATTTCTCCATTGGGAAACAGGCTGACTCTAGGCTGGTTTCCATGGCAACACTTGCCTTTCAAAGCCAAGGGCTAACTCTGCTCAATTCCTCTCACAGGTAGGTGCCTCCTCCATTTAACCAGAGGGACCTGCTAAGGCAAGCACTCATGCCAAAGGGCCATCTGGGCTGACTCACCTTCACAGGGTGAAGGAGGAGAGAGTAGGGGAAGTGATCCAGAACTTCCATCAGGAAAATGGCTGGAACCCTGAGGTTGCTGCTTACCACATCCTGTGTCTCTCTCCTTGCCAGGTGTCTGCCCTGGGAGGAAGATGGGAGCTGATGGTTTGCTATCCTGCCTCTGGGGAGGGGTGGGGAGGAAGGGTGGCTCTATAGATATAGAAAAGGTTTGGTGGAAAATACCACTTGGGCACTTAAATGAGAAATGGTTTTTCTGGGTCCTCAAGCTACATGACCAGGGGCAGAGTACCAAGGCCTGGAAGGGCCCCAGAAAAATAAATGTTTGAGCTGACAGAGACATTAGAGCATAGAATGCCATAGCTAAAAGATACATTCAAACTTAAAAACATAATATTCAAACTAGAAAGCACAGCAGAGCATGGCATATTAAAGTTAGAAGAGGCATTAGAAGTTAAAACAGAATATTACATCTGGAAGGAACCTAGAAAAAAAATTTCAGGGCTGGAAGGGACCTCACATCACATAACAAAGAATATCCAAGCTGGAAGGGAGATTGAAACATGGGACAATGAATGTCCGAGCCAGATGGACCCTTGGAATTTAGAATGGCCAGTCTGGAAGGGACCTAAGAAAAGAGAAAGGGATGTAAGAGCTGGAAAGGGCATTAGCACAAAAAAAACCATACAACGTCTGAGCTAGAAAGCTCATTAGATCATAGAACATTGAATGCTAGAAGGGATGTTAGAAGTCATCTAGTCCATGAGGAAGGACAGCTATTGGGACAGCCAGAGGGCAGTACCTTAGACATGTGTAAAGTTGGGGACCTGGGGAGAGGGCAGTCTGAACTAAGTGCTCTAATAGAAGGGAAGTTTTTAGCACATAGGTAATGGACAAGTGCCACCAGTAAAGTCCTCCTTGAATGCCCCAATGGTGTGGAGTTTTCCATGAGTCCTAGAAATCTGTGCACCAGAAAGAAAGCTCTAGAAGATCTGACCAATCTAGAAGTTGGGATGGGGATGCTGGAGGACTCAGTGCAGAGAGGCTCATGACCAAGGAGTTGACCACAGATGGCACCTTGATAGTGCCAAAGATAGTTGGCCCAAAGTCAATGGAATTCAGGAATCCATTAGTTCCCTTCTCACCCTTGGGTATGTGGACATCAGCCCAGCTTCTCCAACCCTTTGTCCAAAGAAAGAAAATGATGCACTTCCTGACTTTTTTTTATTTGCCAAGACCTTTGTAACACATCTTTTGGGATCTCAGAACCAAAGGATGCAGAGTTAGACTTTAATTATCGTCTAGTTGAACCTACTTGTTTTACAGAGAAAGACACTGAGAGCCCTAAAGATGAAAAGTTATTGGCCCAAGGTCACACAAGTCAGTAAGGAGAAGCACCAGGATTCAAACCTAGGTCTGTGTGGTTCAATGAAAAGAAGACTGAACTTGGAGTCACAAGTCCCAAGTTTGAATCCTGGCTACCTGTGTGACCTTAGGCAAACCACAGCCCTAGGATTCAATTTCTTCATCTATAAAATGAGAGGATTGCACTAAGTAATCTCTAAGGTCCCTTACAATCCTATGACCTTGGCTCAAATTCCAACATTCTTTTACTGCACCACATTGCGCCCCACCACTCAAATTCTATATGAACTTTCTGACTTTGGGCACCTAACTCAAGTACATGTCATTTTCTTCCTCCTCTCTTCCCAAATAGACTATGAGCCTCTCAAAATCAGGGGTTGTGTTGTTGTCTGCCCCCCCACCCCCACCCCTTACTTGAAAAAATGTGTAGCTTGATTACTTATGCATACATCAATAAGTCAAAGCTTTAGGATTTCAACAGTGGGGACTACTAGGACAGCTCACAAACAGCCATAACTTAGTACATACAACCAGTGGATCCTCTTGAGTGGTTCATATTTCACTGCAATAAGTGTGGGGATGACGACGAGATGTTTTCTCTTATTAACTACATCACAGTAGGTTAACTAAATCTTAGAGAGCAATTAGGGGCTCAGAAAGTCTGTGACTTGCCCATGGTAAACAACCAGTCAGTGTGAGAGGATGGATTATAATCTGGGTTTTTTCCATCTCCAGCTCTAGTATTCTATCTACCATGCCTCTAACCTTGCACACAGTAGGCAGTTAATAAATGTGCGTTGGCTTCACATGCATCAGATCAGCAAAGTTGACCCCACAAAAATGACAAATACTAAAACTGGGTACATTAATACACTATTGGTCAAGCTGTAAACTGGTCCAGCCATTCTGGAAAGCAATATGTAATCATGCCCCAAAAGCTATGAAACTGTATATACCCATTGATTCAGAGATATCAAATTAGGCCTATATCCCAAAGAGATCAAAGAAAGAAGAAAAAGACCTGGATGTACAAAAATATTTCTAGCAGCTCTTTTTGTGATGGCAAAAATTAGAAACTAAAGGGGGAAGGGCTGAGCAAGTTTTGGTATGTGTATGTGATATAATACTTTTGTGCTATAGAAAGAGATGAAGGGGACATTTTAAGAAACCTGGAATAACTTTTATGAACTGATACAGAGTGAGGTGAGCAGGACCAGAAGAAAAATTTATACAATAATGACGATATTGTACTGGTGAACAATTTTGTTTGTCCGTACAATATCGTCATTATTCAAAGGCTTAGGAACCCTGATCGACACAATAGCCAACCATGATTCCAGAGGACTCCTGATGAAATGTGCTACTCCTTTCCAGATAGAGAGGTGATGGTCTCAGAATACATACTGAGCTTATTCTTTGGACATGACCAATGCAGGAATTTGTTTTTACTTGACTGTACATGTTTGTAATAGGGGTTTTGTCTTTCTTGCTTTGTCACTGGTGGGTGGGGAGGGGAAGTGGGAGGCAGAGAAGGCAGATCTTCATTTGAAAACAAAATAAAATTTAATTAAAATAGTTGTAAAGTACTTGTTGAATAGAATTGTACTGAACTGAACAGGTTCCAAACATAGACAGCCCCATCAGAGCCTGGACAAGAAAGAAACTATCACTCAGCTCTCCCAATTGAAGGTTATTTATTTACCACAGGGTTCTTCTGTTCTCTGGCACCATCACACCAGACATATAACAACAGAAATCCCTGCTGTTTTCTTGTGCTTCAGATCATGGTTGAAATACAAACACCAAAACACTTAGCACTGAACAGACAACAGGAAACAGGAACACAGGGTCACCAGGGAAAGGACTCTCTTGATCAGCAATCTATTCCTGCAATGCCATTTGTCTTTTCATTCACCTCCCACACCCTGTACTCAATGAGGTCCAGCAGCAATCAGGTTCCTGGCAAAAACACTTCCTTGGATTCTCTCTGGCCGTTTACTGAAGAATTCACATCTAGGACCCCATTTGGGCTAGACATACATCTGCATACAGCATCCATAGTAGGTACCCAGCAAATGGTGGTTGATCCATTTGGATTCAGTGACATAATGGTCTAAGTACATGGATACTCCTGGCCCTCAGGTTGAGCTCTGGAGGGAGCAGATATTTTCGTTTGCCTTCTAGTGGTAACCATGTCCCTGCCTGAGCTGGTATCTCTTATTGTCTCATCTCTGATGCATGTCCTTCATTCAATTCTTTAGAAACTCCTCCGTGGTGAAATGCACATAGGTGTATCCCACAGTCATGTGCTCACTTTACATGTGGCCATTTACCTTGAATTTGGGGGCCACCACAAACAAGTTCAATATATACATGGTCAGATGACACAACAAAGGATCTTCTCACATGTGGGCAACTGGGAATAATCAGACGGAAATTCACTGGGATAGAGTTCCAGTTTGGGACAGTCATGGTGGGATTGTTCTCTCTTGTTTATTACATCAACATAACAAAAACACATTTACATCACGTGTTTAGGTTTGCAAAGGGTTTTCTTTACCAACAACCCCATGAGGTAGGAAGCACTTGTCAGTGATTTACATACCAGGGGCTTGGAGGAATCTGGAGTTGAGACTACTTGCCCATGCCTACCCTGCTTGCTGATAAATGTCAGCTCCAAGGTTTGGACCCAGGTTAACTGACTCCAAAGCCAACTTTATTTCTACTACACCAAACTGCCTTTTAATAATGATGGTGACAGTGATGATGATTTAATGGTAATAATAATTCATCTACAGATGAGCCTCGATCCCAACACTTTGATTCAATTGCAAAATCAGTCACTTTATCAACACCAGCATAGGAGTTGACCAAATATAAAATGAAAGGACAATAATATATTGACCCAGAACCATTTATATCCAAACATCAAAATGAGAAAAAAAAATTTTTAGGCTAAAATTTTTACCAGATCTGTGATTTTATTGGTTTAGGAACAGCCCCGCCCCCCCCGCCCACATACACACACACAAAGTGAGTAACTTCTGCCAACACAGTTGGGCACCTTCTTTGCAATTGATTTGCTTTAGTGAGTTGCCTTAGACACTCAGAGGTTAAGTGAATTGTCCACGGCCATATAGCCAATATGTAGTCAGATGGGGTTTTAAACCTAGGTCTTCTTGGCTCTAAGACTAGTGTCCTATTCTTTTTCTCAGCTCGTATTTCAATGTGCTTTATGTTTGCAAAGCAATCTATTATCTCATTTGATCCATTCAATAATTCTGAGAGGGGTGTTATTGTTTTCTCCATTTTGAAGATGAGGAAACTGAGGTTCAGAGACGTTACATCATTGGAAAGCAGAGTGGCAGAGTGGAAAGAGAGAGCCCGAAGTCCCAGGGCCAGCTTGGCCCTGAGTGACCTTCGATAAGTCATTTCACCATTATTTCAGTATCTTGACCTCTAAAATGAAGGGGTTGGGCTAGATGACACTCTGACAACCTTCTTGAGAGTAGAAGTTGTCTCTTTCTAGAACAGTGCCTGGCAAATCATGGAGGCTTAACATTTATTTGTCGGTTGTTTGATCCTATGATGGTTTGGCTAGAGTTACACAGCTAGTAATTATCTGAGGTAGGACTTGAACCTAGGTCTTTCTGACTTTCAATCCAGCATTCTATCAACTATACCAAGAGGCATTTGTATCTAGCTCTGGTAAATGGAACCAAGATAATTATAATTGGATCTAGATTATGAATACTGGACTTGGGGGCCAATAGCTAAGACACAATCTACCTTCTCTTAGACAACTCCAAATGGATTCAAACTCAGGTCCTGCAGCTTCACATCCAACACTCTCCATTATTATTAGAAGTCTATAGCATCTCAAGTTCAGAATAATGAGGGCAACAAAAATGGGCATAATTTAAGAGCCAGGCTTAGAGGACCTTCAGTAGAAGGGAAAGGGTAGAGCTACTAAAGTCCCTGTGGCCCAACATACCCAAGGGCATTGTCAGGTAAGAAGATGATGATTTAAGGAATAGTTCCTGAATGTGATGGCTTCTGTCAGAAATTCCAGCTGCCACACTGCTGTTCCACCTTCAATGTCTCAATTCCTAACATATGAAAGGTAGTATTTTTACCAAAATGATATGTGAAGTCATAACCAACAAGTCAGGGCTGGCAAGTATTTTTATCAAGATATGAGAAGTCATAATCAATGAGTCAGGGTTGGCAGATTAGATTACTTCCTTAAGAGTCTAGGTCAAGTATCTTAGCAAACCTCTTATATGAACCCTAAAAATGATCTTGAAAATGTAGCAAAGATAAGCTGGACTCAAAAGAACATCAGATCTCCTAGTCTCTTCTCATGGCACAAGAGCACATAAAATAGTAAAAAGCTGGCTTTGCCCACAAACCTTGAGAGTGTAACCCAACTAGATTAAAATATAATTGGGACACGTTTAACAAATAAATAAAAATATAATACAACATAGATAATGTTAGTGTGTGCTTTTCTAAGCCAATAAGCCACATGCAGGGATCCCTTTCTATTTGAGTTTGACACTTCTGGCATAGTGGAAAGAGCTTCAGGTTTGGAGTCAGGAGACTTGGGTTTCATAGAGTCACAGAATTTTCATTTCAGAGTTCATTTGGACCAACTCATACCCAAAAGGAGTTTCCTCATCTGACAGTTCTCTGTATCAATGAAATAACAGACCTAGTCCCTATCCCCTAGCAACACCTGTGAACAAGAATCCCCATTATGATGCATCTAACAAGTGGTCATCCAGTCTTGCTTGGAAGATGGCCAGTAAAGAGGATGTCACCCCTACTAGAGATAGTGCATTCTACTTTGGGATAGTGTTAATTGTTAGAAAGTCTTTCCTGACGACTAGCCCAAATTTAAATGCAAATTCTACCCATTGCCTTTAGTTCTACACTCTAGGACCAAGCAGGACTCATTTAATTCCTGTTCCGTTAAAAGCTCTTCAAATACTTAAAACCACTATTGTACCTAGGGATGTGCTGGGGCCAGCTCATACTAGCTCACAAGAGCCAACTGTTAAATTTTCTTTGTAAGCATATGCACCTCAGAAATCACAAATGCTATAAATCGAGACTTGATTTATCATTTCACTGATTGTTTAGACTTAAGAAAGTGAGAGGGGAAATGTTAATAATGCAGATGAAATTTAAAGGTGTGCTATGTTTGCTTTTTCTTTTCCAGAGAACCAGATGTTAAACATTTACCAGCATATTATTGATCATATCCTGCTCCCGCATCTTCTTTAGCTTATACATTTCCAGCTCCTTCAACTCATCTGATATTATCAGTCTCCAGACCCTTCTCCATGCCGTCTGTCCTCCTCTTGGCTATTTCTAGGTTATCAATACAGTTCCTAAAATGTATACCTAGAACTGAACACAATATTCCAGATGTGTTGTGATTAGACCAGAGAATCTCAACTTGCACCTTGTTAATCCTGGATTCTAGGCCTCTCAATGTGGCCTGACATTGCAACTTTCTTGGCTGCCAAATTATACTGTTGACTTATTAAACTAGCTGGCTATTAAGACTCACAGATCTTCATCAGATGGACTACTTTCTAGCCATGATTCCTCCATCTTGTATGTGTGAAGTTGTTGTTTTTTTAAACCCAAGTGTAAAACTTTACATTTATGCCTATTAAGTGTCATCTTGTTAAATGTGATTCAATAGTCTGCCCAATCTCCAAACTCTAAGACTAGTATACCACACTAGGTCCTCCCTTTGTCCCATCGAGACCCGATTCTTCCCTCCTAACACCCCATCTCCTCCCACCCCCATCCTGTGCCCCATCTCTGCCAGTCCTTATTTAGAGGATCATGGATCTAAAAGGACCATCAGAGGACATCATCTAGTCCAATCCCTTCTTTTTACAAAGGAGGAAACAGGTCCGGTCAATGGTGTTAAATGACTTCCCCATGTCACAGAAGTAATAAACTTCAGAGAGAGGATTTGAAACCAGGTCCTCTGAATTCAGGGCGAAGGTTCTTTCCCCAGCACCCCATGCCAAGCTAGTAAAGGTTGACTAAGATGTTCCCTGATAAAGGGTTAAGATGTGACCAATCACAAGGAATTTACATTTTGAATGGAGATCCTGAAAGATTGAAAAGACTTCAAGCCCAAAGGAATGTATCTCTAATAGTGGAGTAGTAAGTGGTGGATTTGATATTTCAGCATCCCAAGAGGCTAGTGAGGCCCCTTTTGTGGGTTTGTGGTTAGTTCTGGGCATCAGATTTTAAAAGGGGCATTGACACACAAGCATGTCTAAAGGGGGACACCAGGATGGCAGAAAACATGTGGGGAAAAGACTAGTTTAGTGAAAATAGCATTGTCTTTCAAAGCATAAGGTCTAGGTTCTACTGTTTTCTAGCTATGTAACCTTGGGTAAGCTGCTTAAGCTCTCTGAGCCTTGGCTTACTCATCTGTAATATCAAGATCATAATATTTTCACTAATTGCCTCCTCACTAGCAAAGCTTAAAGAGCTATATAAACGTGAGAAATTATGATTGAAGGAACGGGAGATGTTGAGTTTGGAGGAGAGAAGATGGAGAAGGATAAGAGATGGGGTTAATATCTTCCAATTCTGAAGTCCTATCATGTAAAAGAGTATGACTGGAGAGAGCAGAACCAGCAGCAATGAGGAGGAATTTCAGGGAGACAGACTTTGGTTCAGTAGCCAGAAAAAAAACTTGTCCAACTAGTTTTGGGTTTCACAATTTGTCCAACTAGACTTGTCCAACAATAGAATGGGCTTCTTTATGTGGTAATGAGCTCCTTATCTCTGGAAGTATGCAAGCATAGACTGTGTGACCCCTGTCAAGAGTATCATAGAGGGGATTACTTCATGGGGTGAGATCACATTCTATTCCTATTTTAAGATCCCATGAACCTACTCGTATTACCTAGAAAACTTACCTAAAAGTTATTATGTCTATAAACCTAATTCCAGTCTTGATCTGGAAGTATGCAGTATCTTTAAGTTACATCAGTACCCACAGCTAGGTTAGTTAAACCGGGTACCCAAAACCACTTACATGGTAACGATATATACTCCAGGTCTTTGCTTTGAGTTACTGAACTGTTGCTCAACACACCTATGAATGAAGGGGACTTGGTACATATTAATATCTAAAGTTGAATATTAAGAGGGCCACTTAGCCTCTATTTTTCAGTGCCTAGAACAGGTCTTAGCACATGTTGTTGTTCAGTCATTTCAGCCATATCCAACTCTTCATGACCCCATTTGGGGTTTTCTGGGTAAAGAAACTGGAATAGTTTGCAATTTCCTTCTCCAGCTCATTTTACACATGGGGAAACTGAGGTAAACAGAGTTAAATGATTTGCCCAGGGTCACACAGCCAGTAAGTGTCTGAGGCCAGATTTGAACTCATGAAGATGAGTCTTCCTGCCTCCAGACTCTACATTTTATGCACTATGGCACCCTGCCCTGCTTTGAGCATGTCTTTACATTGGCTGTCCTCCATGCCTAAAATGCTCTTTCTCCTCTCTACCTCCTAGCTTCCCTGGCTTCATTCAAGACTCGGCTCAAATCCTTCCTTGTGCAAGAAGCCTTTCTCAAGCCCCTCAGCTGTACTGCCTTCTCTCTGACATTGCCTTCCATCAATTCTGCCTATATCTTGTATGTACCTAGTCACTTATATGGTGTCTCACCCATTAGAATACATGCTCCTTGAGGGCAGGGACTAATTTTTGCCTTTCTTTTTTTCTTTTTCTTTTGCCTTTGGCCCTTAGCCCAGTGTCCAGCACATAATTGGTACTCAATAAATTCTGGTTGACTGATTAGTAAATATTCACTGAATAGAATTGAAGTCAGAAGACATTCTGAAATAAGTCCCACAATGTTTATCCACATCTCATGATCTAAAGATATGGATGCCCATCAAGTTACTTAGAATGTTAAGTTCTGACATTCCATGGGCTACATTCTAAGGTCCATTCCAGTATTAACATACAATGGTTTAAGGTCTCATTCTGCTCTGACATTCCATGTTCTAAGGTCCTTCCTACCACTGACATTTTATCTTATTAAACTCCTCATTCCTTTCTAATATTCTATTTTTAGGGCCCCTTCCATATCTGGCATTCTTTTTTTCTGTGTTCTAAAGTCCCTTCCAGTTTTGACATCCTAAGTTCTATGTCCTAAGCTCCTCCTCCTAGGTCCTTTGAGATCTGGCATTCTTTTTTCTGTGTCCTAAAGTCCCTTTTGGTCTTTACATTCCATGTTGTATGTTCTAAGCTCCTCCTCTATTTCTAATATTCTATTTTTGGGATCCCTTCCATAACTGACATTCTATTTTCTGAGTTCCAAAGTCTCTCTTGGTTTTGACATTCCATGTTCTATGTCTCAAGTTCCTCCTTCATTTCTAATATTGTATGTTTAGGGTCCTTTGAGATCTAGCATTCTTTTTCCTGTGTTCTACAGCCCCTCTTGGTTTTCACATCCCATGTTCTACGTTTTCAGGTCCCTCCCAGCTCTGATGATTTACATTGTAAAGTCTCTTCCAACTCTGACATTCAATGTTCTAAGCTCCCTTCCATCTCAGATATTCAATTGCTAAAGGATCCTTTCAGCACTGGCATTCGGTTTGGTATTTTGAAAAGATGCTGTTTACTTTAACATTCAGAGTCCCTTTATTCTAAGATTCCTTCTGCCCTTATCATTGTTTTAAGGTCCCCTCCAGCCCTGGCATTCTATTCTTAGAGTTCTAGCTTTGGGGATAAGGATCAATGCCATCCGTCTTAGGCCAGGCAGGTGGAATTTGTGGTCTTTCTTCCTCACTGACTTTATGTTGTAGAGTGATAGAACCTAGGATGAGAGGGAGCCTTAAAGATCATTTAATCTGATCCTCTCCTTTTCTAGATGAGGGAACTTGAGGCCCAGAGAAATTAAGTAAGCTGCACAATGTCACACAGATGTGGCTTCCAACCACAAATGGCTGTCAATCCTTCCCACTCCCACCAAAACTTCTCTTCTCCAGACCATGTATCTCTAATTCCTTCAACAATTACTTCTACCACAGGTTTTCCACTGTCCTCATTGCTTTTCTCCTGATATAATGAAGTATTAATTTCCCTTTAAAACAAAACTGAATACAAAACTCATGATAGAGTTTAACCAGCAATTTACTGCCCCACAATAGAATTCTACCACTTGCACCTCCTTCATTAAAGATTCATTCTTTTGGCTATTGAAGGACATGCCCTGCTCTGAATCTTCTTTTCTCTAGGCAAAGCATCCCCAGTTCCTTCAAATGATCCTTGAATAATAAGTTTTCCAGTCTTTTCATCATCCTAGAAGCTCTCCTCTAGACACTCTCCAAATTAACAACCTCCATCCTACAATTTGGCACCTACACTACAGGTATAACCTGACCAGGACACAGGACAGCAAGACTGACCCTCAAAATATCCATCTATTAGATAAAGGGTCTGGTTTAGGTCATCCCTAAGGTCCCTTTGGGTAATAAATCCTAGGAGCCACACTGGAGAGGTGCCAAGAAAACCACAGGTACCAGTGATCTTAATTGTTAAGTCTAATAGACTATTCTCCATCCTCATCCTTCATGATCTCTCTGTGGCATCTGAGACTATTGAACACATTGTCTATTCTCTCCTCACTAGGTTTTTGGGACACTGTTGTCTCCTGGTTCTTCTTTTCCATATCCGACTGCTCTTTTTCTGTCTCATTTACTGGTTCTTCATTCATGTCACACACACACATCGATCATGGCTGTGCCTGCCCAAAGGTTCTATCCGGGGTCCTCTGATCTTATCTTACTTGATAAACTCATCAACTTCCATGGATTCGATTATGATCTCCAAACAGATGATTCCAAAATCTACATATCCCACCCCAGTCTCTCTCCTAAGTTACCATCCTGTATCACCAGCTGCCTTTTGGTCATATCAAAATGGATGTCCTGTAGGCACCTCAAACTCAACATGTTCAAAACAGAGCTCATCACTTCCCTTTGTACACCCTCCCCTCTTCCCAACTTTCCTGTTACTGTTGATCACCCAGAATCACAACCTGGGGGTCCTCCTCAGCTCCTCATTCTCCCTCATCCCCAAATATGCAATCCATTGACACATCTTCTTGTTTCTACTGGCATATTTCTCTCTCTCTCTCCTCTCTTTCTCTTTCTCTCTCTCTCTCTCCCCTCTTCCCCCCCCTCATATACACATATCTATAATATATAACATATTGCATATTATACATACATATATACATACACATATGTATGTATATATTTATGTCTGTGCATGCACTTCTCTCCCCTCACCCAAAGTCAGGTCTTCATTGACTCTCACCTGGACTACTGAAATACCCTTCTAATTTTCCTCTCTGCTTTGACCCTCCCCACTCCAATCCATCCATCCTCCACTCAGCTGCCAAGATGATTTTTCTAAAGCCTAGGTTTGACCATGTCACCCCTCTACTCTGTCAGTCTCCCTGTGATGCCCAGAATTCAATACAGACTCCTCACTTTAGCATCTAAAGCTCCCTAACTTGGCTCTTCCTTCCTTTCTGATCTTCATATACTTCATTCCCTTATATCTACCCTGTGACACTGGCCTCCTTGCTGTCCTTTTTATCCTATCTCTGAGCTCTGGAAGCGCATATCTCCTGTGTCCAGAGGCCCTCCCTCATCACCTCCACTTCTTAGCCATCTGACTTCCTTCAAGACTCAGTCAGCTCAAATACCACTTTCTGTAGGACTTTCCTAGTCTCTCCCCCACCCCCACCAAGCTACTAGTGCCTTCTACTCTCAGATTACCTTCCATGTTCTGCATATCTTTTGAGTATACTTACTTATTTATATATGATCACCCCCATTAGAATGGAAGCTCCCTGAGGGCAAGGTATGTTTTTTGCCTTTTTTATATCCCCAGAACTTAGCTCAGTGTCAGGCATGTAGTAAGGGTGTAATTAATGCTTGTTGACTGACTGGTAGGTAATGAATAGAATTATTTATCAGAAGCCTACTGCTTAATTCAACCTTGGCCATATCTACAGTTGTACTTGGCAATGGGGCTGCCCTTACTTAATTCTGTGGGTCTCCTGGTTTCTATGATATCCTCTCTTCCCCTTCATCTTTAGCTGGGTCCTTTCCAGACTCAATTTGAGTAGCAATCCCCTTCTGACGGATGAAGGAGCAGCCAGATGTGGGACACCCCCTACAAGCACCTGCAGACAAAGAGTGAGTTTTGGACAGACTGGTCTTGGGTGTCCTCAGTCTCCTCCTCTTTCTCCTCTTTCTGTCACTCTTTCCCCATACCTCTCTGCCCTATAGGCCCTATAGGGAGCCAGCAGCCTCCTGATCTTTTCTACTTTCCTCTGAACTTCTTCCCTTTAAGAGATCTGAAAAATTCAACTACATTGAACTATAAAGAACTAATTGTGGGTCAGCTCTCCCAGGGAGATCATAGGACCATAGACACATAAAATTAGCCTAAAAAGACAGGAAAGATCACAGGATTATAGTTCTTGAGCTGGAAAGGACCACAGAGGCCATCTTGTCCAACCCCCTCCTTTTGTATCTATATTTCATATTTCAACAAGGTGATAAAGCCTTAAGTTATATTCATAAAGCCCTAACTTCAGCTTCAGGCAGATGCAAGCCAGAAGGAGGAAGCCTTTTCAGTGTCAACTGAGGCTTCTCGGGACCCTTGAAATCACACCACCCGGGCACTCCTCTGGAACACTGCCCACAATAGATCCAATGGAGAGGGACCAGAGCACAGTTAGGATGCAGGCTGGCCTGCTGGGTGGTATTCATCAAGCCAGGCCACAAGGAACAAGGTCTAGTCAGGCTGCTCTCAAGACTGGGACCACAAAGTGGCCTGCTGTGTGACTGAGCTGCCACACACACTGCTGCCTCCAGAGCTTCACCCTGCCATGTTAACAGGAGGGAAAGGGAGAATGCCTGTGAGGCAGAGACGAGAAGCCATGAACCCTGTGCTTTTAGAATAATGAGCAAGTCTGGGATTAAAGGAGCAAAAAGGAATCCAGACACAGGGTCTGGCCGCTCTCATGCCGCAATCTTATGGACCAAGAGAATGTTCCCAGGCCACTGCTCGGAGGCTGTCTTTCCTCCTCCTTATCTCCAGCTCTTTGGCTCGCTCTCTCTCTCCAGTGCCAACCTTCTAGTTTACCAGGCACATCAAGTTCCCATTCCAGAAGACAAACGGAGAGCTCCCAAGAAGCCTCTGCAGCAGGGAACAAAGGTTCCAAGTTCCACCAGTAGAATTCTAATGGGAGATGACAAGGGTGATCTAGAGATGGGGTGATGTGCTATCCTGATCTGTCTACCACGTGGCACACAGGAGAGAACAAGGGACCAGGAATCAGGGGATGTGGTTTCAAGTCCTGATTCTGGTACTCACTCTCTTTGTAAGCTCAGGCAAGTGTCTCCCCATCTTGGGGCCTCAGTTTCTCTATATATTCAATAAAGGATAGTGTAAATTATCTCCAAAGTCCCTTTAGTTCCAGTATTCTATGTTCTAAGACTCCTTTAACTCTGACATTCTATGTTCTAAAGTCCTTCCCAGGTCTTACTTTCTATGTTGAAAGGTACTTCCCAGCTCTGACATTCTATGTTCTAAGGGCTCTACTACCTCTGACAACTTATATTCTAAGATCCTTCACAGGTCTGACCTTCTATGTCCTAAGGTCCTTCCCAGCTATGACACTCTATGTTCTAAGGTCCTTCCCAGATCTGACCTTCTATGTTCTATGGCCCTTCCCAACTCTGACATTCTACGTTCTAAAGTGTCCCTACCAATTCTGACAACCTATGTTCTAATGGTTCTTTTTGCTTTAACATTATATGTTATACATTCTGTGTTCTAGCTGTGACATTCTGTATTCTACATTCTAAGGTCCCATCTGGCTCCAGCACTCTTATGTTCCAGATTATAAGGTCCTTTCCAGCCCTGATGTTAAACTTTGTCAAGTCCCTTGGAGTACAAATATTCTATGGGTTCTATCTTTTTCCCATTGGAGCAAGGGATGTACTTTTTAGTCTGTTAGAACACTGAAAGATACGTGTTTGATCAATAGGACTCCAAAGTCCAGATACTTCTGTATACCTGAGTTCAACCTCTCCGATCTAGAAACCATAGCTGTGCACACTTCTACAGCTTTTCTGATGCATCCTCCTAGAAAACCAGAAGGGAAAGACAGTGAGCCCAGCCAATATTGGGGGATACCTCATTAAAAGCCCAATGGGGATTCCTCATGAAAAAAAAATTTCCCGGGATGCCCCCAAGACTGTCTGGGCATATCTCCTGCCTGCAACTTCCACCCTGATCAAGTATCTTTCAGCCAGTTTTAGATATGGCCAAACCAAGATAATTAAACACTGAGAGAGTTGCCTAGTGCTCCTCAGTGAATCAAAGGCAGGGAACACACAGAACTCAGGTGTCCCTGGACTCACAGCACCCTGTTCTGTCCACTCAACGGTATCATCTTACAATGCATGTTCTATTCGTGTGGCCTACTCTTTGGAGATTCTCGTACTAGAGAAGAAGATTCCCAGATCTAGAGCAGGGGAAGGACATCAGACAACCCCTTTATTTTTACAATGGGGAAACTGAGGCCTGAAGTCACATAGGCAGTAAACGTCGGAGGCAGGTTCTGAACCTGTGTCCTCTGGCTCCAAAGCCAGGATCTTCCCACTGCACCACAGCTGCTGCCTGACATTTTGGCCAACAAGCTGAGGGTCACATTTGCCAGAGGCTGCTCTCCTTATAAATGTGAACCAAGAAACTGGTTCAGCTCAGACGTTTTCGGTGTTTGTGTCACTAAGCCTCATGCAGCTGCCCATGAGTGGACCCTTCTGTGCATCACCAAAATGCAGAGGAAAGCTTGATTTGAGGACTGTATAATTAACTTAATAATGGTAGCTAACATTTCTGTGGCATTTTACCCCTTACAAAGGGGTTTCCTCACCCTGTAATGTAGGTAGGAGCCTTAGTGTCTCCATTTTGCAGATGAGAAAGCTGAGACCCAGAGGCATGTTGTGACTTGCCTGTAGTTACATGGAAAGTAAGATGGGGTCAGAAGTGGAATCCAGATCATTTTTCTTTCACAGGGGCATAGGATTCAAAGATGGAAAGGGGAGAGAGGTTTTTCCAAAACTCTGATTTAAAAACAAAATGAATCAATAAAACTCATTTAAAAACAAAGCAGTTGGTTACCTCATTAGGATCATTAGATTTGGAGATGGAAGGAAGAGATTATCTAATTAACCCATCTCATTTTACAGAAGAGTTGAGAGATCTTCACCTCTCTTGCCCAAGGCCACACAGGTACTAAGAAGCAGTGTCAAGATTTGAACCCAGGCCCTCTGACTCCCAACCCAGCATTTGGGTCTACCATCACTGGATGTATTCAAGCAGAGGGTGGACTTGTGTTTAACAGATGTTTCTTGATTAATTTGAATGACTATGTCTCAAGTATGCTATAGAGTTTATTCCTGGGTTTTTTTGGGGGGGTAGGGGTGGAGATTGGACCTTGAAAGTCCTTCCCCATTGACATTCAGGGTTTTTTTTAAGTCTTAAAAAAATAGGGAAACTCTTTTATTTGCTCAATAAAAAGGAACATGGTGTTCAAGAGCAGGCATTTCAAAAATAATGAAATGTTTGTTAGATCAAGCTTTCCTTTGCCTTTTTTCCAAGGCCTGTCTGCCCATCTGTGTGTGGGCTGTCTCATGCACACGGGCTGTAACTCACCCATCTTTTTGGCAAGTAGGAAGGGAATCACTGTATGTACTCAACAGCATGACCACCGAGGTCCTATTTCTGCTCTGTGATCAGAGATCAAAGGCCTCTTCTTTAGCACACAGTGAATGCTTAATAAATGCTCGTTGAGGGATGACCTGACTTTCAGGTGACAGGGATCCTATGTGGCCTCAGCCTTCCCAAACATCTTCCATGGTCTCCTGAGCCCATGGCCTGACTGAGAGTGGAATGGGGAGAAGTCGGGGAGACGGATGGACAAAGGTAGGCGAGACAAGGAGGGGAGCTTGGCATCATGGTGGAGGCCTCAAGGGGCTACATCTGGAGTTGGTGCCACATGGCAATCTGCCGGCGGGGATTCTTGAGCATCTCTTCCCAGTGGCTGCGCTGGGTGCCGGATGAGTGCAGGCCTAGGCTGCAGCGGCCTAGCACATGGCTTTGGCCGGCCTCGTCCTGGCCTAGCATCTCTAGCTCCACGCTGGAGGCCCGCAGGAGGTCATCGGGCACCTCGAACATGATCATCTCATTCCACACGGGGTTCAGCTTGTGCTTGGCCCGCTTTGTCTGCTTCTTCTTGAGTTTCAGGGCCTGATGCTTCAAGGTCACCTTGACGGAGACATCTGCAAAGTATGGGGCATGAGTGGGGAGGGGAGAGTAAGAGAGATAGGCTTGGTAAGTTTCTGCACACTTGTGCCCTCCAGCTGGTCTAGAGGAGAGCCATGGCGGCCCCTCTGCAATTCCTCAGGGCCCCAGCTAAGCCAATAGTCAGAGGACAGAGTGAACCACAGAATCCTAGAATCTGGGAGCTGGAAAAAACCTGAGGAGTAACCTGATCCAGCCTCCTTTTATATAGAAATGAATAATGTGGGGATTGGGCCCAGGAATCCAACCTTTCACCCCATACATTCCTGCCCCTTCTTCCGTCTATTCCTAAGAATACTGTATGGAGGGTGTCCTGGTGGGATTTTAAGTAGTTTGCGTTCAGGGATCACAGATTTCAAACTGGAATGAATGCTGGGCATGCTGGCATATGCTTGCAATTCCTGCTATTAAGAAAGGCTGAGACCGGCAGATTGCTTGAGCTCAGGAAGTCTGAAGTACAGTAGGCTAAGCATTTTGGGTGTCCAGCAAGAATATGCTGAGACCCCGGGAGCAGGAGACCCCCAGACTCCCTAAGGCAGGGAAAACCAACCCAGGTCTGAAAGCTACAACTATAGTTTAAATCGGATTCTGCTAAGTGAAGGTGAGGGGTTTCAGACTAAGCACTGTTAGAATTGGAGACGATCGGATCAAGTCACAGATTGAGAGATGGAAGAGACCTCGGAGGCAGTCTAGTCCATCTACCACATTTTACCGAGGTGGAAACTGAGGCCCAGGAAGCAACGTGACTTCGATTCAATAATTCAGTTCAATAACCATTTATGAAGCACCTACTGTGTGCCGGGTACTGTGCTAAGCCCTTGCCCAAGGTCACACATTAGTACGCATTTGAGGTGGAATTTGAATCCTGAGTCAGCCCATTTTCCTTTGTACCAAAAGGAGAGAAAGAGATGATAATGGGGATGGGGAGAAGGCAGCCCTCCAAGTACACATGGGGGCTGGGAATAACCAGCGCTCAGCCTCCTCTCGCTTGTTTTCAACGTCCTTCCAAGTCCATTGAGATGACTCGTCTCTTGGCTGACTGTCTGCCTGGATTCCTCTCATCTGTTTCTTGTTCTTTGAAAAAGGCTTTTTCAGACATAAACCTTGGCTCTGCACTCATAGATTTAAAGCTGCAAGAGACCTGAGAGGTCGTCTTAACCTCTGTTTAACAGCTAGGGAAACAAAGACTGAGAAAGGCAGTTACTTGCTCACAGTCACCCAGATCAACAGCCATCTATTCCAACACCCTCAGGGAAGTTCAAGGACTGTGCAAGGTTACCCAGCTAGTGAGAATCTGAGATGGGATTTGGATCCGGGTCCTCTACCCCAGAACCAGTTCTCATCCCTCTGTCCCACTTGCCTCTCAGCCTTCAAACCAACCTCTTCAGGCTCCCAATTTCTCACTATTCCACACTGCATACCCCACCCAAATTTTACTCAGGGGGCAAGAGTAGATGTCCTGCCCCTGAAGGTGAAAGGATTCTGGATATACCATCAGAAACTTCTCCCAGGAATTTTAAGATGAAGGCCAATATAGGAATTCATAATATTTAAAGTTGGAAGACACCTTGGGATCATCTGGTCCAATTGTCTCATATTCCCCGTGAGGAAGCTAAGTCCCAGAGTAGGGAAGGGACTTGACCAAGGTCACAAAGGGCAAAGCTTCAATCCTGGATCCCCTAATGCCAAATGTAATGCATTCCTCATTACACCACGATGGATTTTCATATATAACCTAACAGCCAGAGCCTATTTCAATTAGCTCAGGGTTATGGAAGCTAACGTGAGAGTAATTACAACTCAGTGTTTATTGCTATAATTATCACCCCTGGGTGGTTAGTGCTTCACTTTGCCAATGATATTTGAGAGGCAAGAGCTGTAAGAGAACTGACCTGAAGTGAGCTATAGAGAAAACCCAATAAATCATTTATGAAGCACCTACTATGTGCCAGGCACTATGCTAAGGGCTGGGGATACAATTAATAAAAAGAAACACAGTTCCTGCCTTCAAGGAGCTTATACTCTAGTGCAGAAAGACAGGAAAGAGAGAGAGAAGTAAGGGATGGAAAAGAAGAAGGTGATATTCATTTTGTCTCCTTGCTTGGGATTCCACCAGTGTGGCTGATGCTGAGAGCCATTCATTTAGGGACTCCAAAGACAAGTGTTGGCATCTCCATCTTGCAGCTATAAAGGGGCCCCAAGAACACAGAGCAAGTTGTATGATGCCATGGAAAGATTTCAAGTCTTGGAGTCATGGGAGCAGGGTTCTCATCTCAATTCTGCTACTTAGGGGCGACTGCTCCCCTCTGGGGCTCAATATCTTTCTAACAATCAGAGCTATTGCAAAGGGGAAGGGGCTGCCTCGGGAAGGGGGGGCTGCCCCATGAGGTCGAGGGCTGCCCCTCAAGGGACATTTCCAAGAGGAGGTTTAATATACATTTGTCATGGATGCTGGGAAGCTTATGCTTGCTCAGGTGTTGGACTAGGCAGCTGCTGATGTCCCTTCTAGCTCGGAGGTTCTATCATCCTCTGATTCTGCATTCTGAGAGCATGGTGAGACTCGGGGGCAATGACTGAGAGATTCTTGTCCTCTTGGTATGTGTGGTTTAGTGGAAAAATCCATGAGTTGGAAGTCAGGAAACTTGGGTTCAACTGGGCTCTGTTGTGTATCAGCTGTGACTTTGAAAGAGTCGCTTTTCTGTGGGCCTCAGCTATCTGTTTTGTAAAATGAGGGAGGGGGAATTAATGGTCTCCAAGGCCCTTCCTACTCTCACTTCTATGGATCTGGCCCCCCTGAGTCCACATCATCAGCCCACGAGGCCACACTGGTACCAATGGTAAGGTGATATCTCTCAGAGATTTTGAAAGTCTCAGGGTCCTGGGCCCTGAAAGGAGGCCATTTGGGTAGGCACTCTGGTCCACTGGTCCCTGTAAAAGGCAGATTCTTTGAGCCACAGGCTCCATCAACTAGCCCACACACACCTTCTGCCATCACATACACTCAGCTGGTATGAAGGTGGAGAATTGGCAGATTCTGAAGAGAAGGAAGATTGAAGCCAGACAGCGATTGTGTCCCCTGTATAGTGGCCAGATGGCTGAACTTGGGATCAAGATCTGGGATGCTTCTTAGCTTTGTAACCCTGGGTAAGTAATTTCTTCACCTTGTATCTCAGTTTCCCCACAAGTAAAAAGTAAAAAGAGTCCCAGGATCAAAGGATCTTAGAAATCATCAAGTCTAACACCATCTCATAGAGGCAGAGAAAGGTGAAGTAACTTAGCCCCAGTCACACAGCTAGCAAGTATCTGGGGCAGGATTTTATTTCAGTACTACGTAATCTCAAGTCTATCCACTGTACCACCTCAGAAAGGGAATTGCCCATGGTCTCACAGATAGCATGTTAGGCTCATAGACTTAGAGCTGGAAGGAAATGTAGAGCTCCTCTGGACCAGCAGTCCTCAAAGTATGATCAGAGACCCGGGGGGCCCCCAAGGCCTTTTCGGGGGGGGGTCCATGACATTAAAACTCTTTTCACAATAATATTGATAGGCAGACCCATAAACAAAAGCTTTAGAGGGGAGGGGTCAGTCCTCAATAATTTATTAGAGTGCAAAGGGCTCCTGAGAAGGCAGGGGAAGGAAACAAGCATTTAGTAAGTGCCTACTATGTTCCACACACTCAGCTAAACTTACAAGTATTATCTCGCTTGATCCTCAAATCAACCCTAGGAAGTAGACATTATTATTATCTCCACTTAACAGTTGAGGAAACTGAGGCAGAATAAGTAACTTCCCCAGGGTCACACAGCTGGCAAGCATCTGAAACTAGATTTAAATTCAGGTCTTCCTGACCCCAGGCTCAGCCCTCTATCCCCTGAGCCACATGGCGAAAACCAAAAAGTTTGAAAACTGCTGATCTAAACCAGCCCCTTCATTTTACAAATGAGGAAACTGAGAGATAAATCAATTTCTCCAAACCACATGCATAGCGATTGGTAGATCTGGTACTCAAACCCAAGTCTTCTGACTCCAAATCCTGTTGTCCCACATGCCTATCCCTTCATAGCTCTCTTCCAACATGTCCCCTGGGGCTAAAGGAGAGGCACTACCCATCACTCCCAATGCTGCCCCACTCACCCTTCCCTAGGACATCTTTGGATTGGTTGGAATGCAGATTCTTTGCCTTGATCAGGACCACGAGGAGTCGGTTGGCTGCTGGAAGGTAGCTGATGGATAGGAGGACTTCACCAGAACCAGTGGCCAGGGCCTGGGGAGGGAAGAGGAGACCCAAGCAAAAAGGTTGACTCTGAGCTGGCTTCAGTCTGAAGAAGATAGGATTGGGGTCAATTGCCTATCATGAGGTCAGGCAATCTTGCAACCACAGCAACAGTAGCACATCAACTTCTATACAGTGCCTCAAATTAGCAGAAAGAGCACTGTGTCAAAAACATCTGGGTTCAAGCCCCAGCTCTGATATGTATTTTTTGCGTGACATTGGACATGTGATTTCCCCAATCAAACTGGTCCTATTTCTTCATCAGCAAAATGGCAGGGGTGGGGAGTGAGCTAAATCATCTCAAAGTTCCTTTCTGCCTCCAAGGTTTCAAAGCCACTATGTCAAAATTGAGAAGTGACTTGATCAGAGTTAGGAGCAGAAGAGTCAAAATTCAAATTAAGGTCAAGCAAGCATTTATTAAGCACCTATTATATACTATATACATACCATAAGCACCTCTCCACTGGAGATTCAAAGACAATAATTGGGACAATCCCTACTCAAAAGGAGCTCACATCCTAAAGGAGGAGACAACAGGGACATATATGGGGAATCCCAAAAGTTTTGTGCATTTTAAGCTAGTAAAGTTTTATGGACATTGAGACAGTTGGGAAACGCTGTATGAGTATATATCAAAAAAAATTGAAAGAGAATAAATAGAAAGTCATTAAATACAAGGTAATTAAGAAGGAAAGGCATTAGCAGTTGAGGGAATCAGGAAAGACTTCCAGTAAAAGATCATGCTTGAACATTTTTTAAAGGAAGAAAGGAACATTAAAAGACAGAGGTAAGGAGAGAGTGCATTCCTGGCATGGGGGATGGCCTAATGCAAAGGCTTTCCTGTGTGAGAAAAAGGGAATGAGGTTAGCTTGGCTGGATCACAGAGTGTAAGAGGGAAGTAATTTCCAATGGGGCTAGAAAGATAGGTTGGGGCCAGGTTGTGAAGGACTTTGAAAGCTAAACAGAGGAAATGATATATTTTTTTTGAATATAGGAATTTATATTTCCTAGAGGGAAGGGACACTCTATTAAGTAGGGGTGTGACATGGTGAAATCTGTGCTTAAGGAAAGTCACTCTCAGCAGTATTGAGGATGGAGGGGAGTGGTGAGACCTGAGGCCAGAAGACCAAGGAGGAGACTGCTGTGACAATCCAGGCCACCAGTGATGAGGACCCAGACTAAGATGGCGGCTGCATAAGCAGGGAGAAGGAGTTGGGTGTGAGAGGTAGAGAAAGAAACTGATTGGCTGCATAAGGTGAGGGAGCAGGAAGAGCTGAGCATAATAACAAGGATATGAACCTAGGACTTGGAAGAGTAGTGATGTCTTTAGCAGAAAAAGGGAAGTTTGGAAGAGGGGAGGGACAGAAAGGGAGCTCTTTACACCTGTTGAGTGTGAAGCGTCTCTGGGGAGCCCAGTCTCAAATGTCCAGTAGGCAACTGGGGATGTGGGGCTGAAGTCGGAGGAGAGGCTTCTCACTCTAAAGTCCCAGTGTCCCTTCCTCCACATGATGCCTCATCTAGTCCATGGGAGTTGGAGAGAAGAAAAAGATAGAAAGACAGGTAATGGGGGGATGGCTGAACAAGTTAGGTATTATTGTGATGGAATACTGGTATGCTATAAGAAATGGTGAGCCCAATGATCTTAGAAAAACATAGAAAGACTTGCATGAAATAACGAAGAGTAAAGAGTGAAATGAGCAGAAACGAGAACTTTGTATACAGTAAGAGCAATATTGTTTTAAGAACGACTTTAAGTGAATATGTAATTTTGTCTATTATAAATAGCCAAATTAAATATAAAGGACATATGAAGAAAGATGCTATCTGTATCCAGAGAAAGAACAGGTAAATAAATGAATAGAATAATTTATTTTAATTAATAATTTATATATCTATATCGATTTGTGGTAGCCATCTCTGTGGTGGGAAGGAAGAAAAAAGAAATTTACATGATAATTTGTTGTATATTTGAAAGGAATAGCAAGTTGTACGTAGCAGATTTGCAGTTTCACATACAATCATCTTTTTATTATACTATGTTATGGTTATGTTTGCTTTATTCTATAAATTAAAAATAAAATTAAAAAAAGAAATTCAGATAATGCAACTGAGTCATTTCTATAAAGCAGAGGGATGATATTGTATTGTTTTGGGGGTTTTGGGGGAGGCAATCAGGGTTAAATGACTTGCCCAGGGTTACACAGCTAGTAAGTGTCTGAGGAAGAATTTGAACTCAGGCCCTCCTGACTTTAGGACCTTAAGCTTCTTTTTCTTTTTTTCTGAGATAATATAAGATATTTTTATTTATTAAATAGTCCAAGATCAACCCAATTCTTACCATCATCATGGCACCTTTGACAAAGAGAATGTTCTTTTTTATGCAAAAACAATTTTAACATTCTTTTTTTTTTCAAATTTTGAATTCCAAATTCTCTCATTCCCTCCCTTCCTTCCCCCCATTGAGAAGGAAAGCAAAATGACATAGACTATACATGTGTGGTCATTCAAAACACATTTCCATTTAAGTCATGCTGTGAAAGAAAGCACAGACAAAAAAAAACAAGAAAAATAAAGAAAAACTATCTTTGATCTGCATTCAGGCTCCATCAGTTCTTTCTCTGGAGATGAACAGCACTTTCCATCTTAAGTCCTACAGTATTGTCTTGGATCATTGTATTGCTGAGCATGTGCTTATTTTTTAAAGGGAGTCATTTCAAAGAAAATCCTGGGGCTGCCCAGGAGCCATAGACTCCAGGAGAACTGACCAAGCCTCCTCCTGTCCTTAGCTGCTTCCCCCTCTCTAGTCCATGGCTGAAGCAGAGCTGAGCTCTCTTCCCCTTGCTGCCTCCAGACACATTATTCCTGAGTGGGGTGAGAGAGAAAGTTCATCAATTGGGCCCAACCACCCCTGACAGGCTTCAGGCCATGTGTGGGAGCAAGAGGAACCATAACAATGAAGAACAAGGTGAGTGGCTGGTGGTCTACACATGTGACACTTCAAGAAGGAATATGGGAAATGCAGTGGGAAAAGCTCTCAGTTCTTCAGCACTTTCTGGGTCACCAACAGCTTTCTCCCAAACAGCCCTTCCAGGTAGGTCATCCTCATTCTACAGATAAAGAACCCCAGGTTCAGAAAGAGAGGTGACTTGTCCAAAGTCAGACTGGTGAGTCACAGAGAGGGGACCCAAGCCCTCTTTCTCCACCACACCGTGCTGTTTCCTTTCCAAAAAGCAATGCCGTCTAATCATAACATGGTGGATAGAATACTAGACTTAGAGTGGTGGAAATTGGAGATCAATTTCTGTCTCTGAAAGTCACTTCCCCTCTTTGATCTTGAATTTCCTCACCTGTAAAATGGAGATAGCATATGAAGTACCTCCATCCCTAGGAATCTACGAGGACCAGGTGACACAATCCTTAGAAAAACTACTTTGCTAGCTTTAAAGGGCTGTAGAAACAACCCTACACAAATATAGAGTGGCCACCCCCCTATCATCAATATAGCGCTTAAAGGTTTACTAAGTGCTTTACAAATATTTCCTCATGATCCCCAAAACAACCCTGGGAGGAAGATGCTATAATTAATATTATCTCCATTTTTTTTTAGATGGAAAAAAAGAAAGAGAGAGAGAGAAACAAAGAGTTCAATGACCTGCCCAAGGTCATCTGACTAGTATCCAAACTCAGGTCTTCCTTTCTGCATTCGCTCCTATGCGCCACCTAGCAGCTGTGGAAATATTGCAGGAGAGGGGCTAGAAACTGATGCTGCATTTCATTGAGAGATGGACCTCCCTGGTGAGGAAACCCCCGGTATCAATGCTTAGATTTTGGAACTGGGACCAATGCAAGCATAAGCCACAATGCCAGAGGACTGCAGAGGGAGGACCCCTCCCAGAGAACCGATGCACTTAAAATGCATGATGAAGCACACAATACTGGACATGGCCCATGTGGAAATTTGGTTTTTTTGGACTACATATATTTATTATAAGGGCCAGGTGACCAGGAAGAGGTTTTAAATTTGAGAGGGACAAGGCAGTTTGGCCATTGTTAAGAGTTTAAAGCTTTTGGGAGATAGGCTACAATTGATTAATAAGATATTATGGCTACTTTGTAGCTACTTATGTGTATCATGTATATTTATTTAAGTACATGTTGATTTCTCCCATTAGAATGTAGGCTTCTTGAGGGCAGGAACTGTTTTTGCTTTTCCTTTGTGTAGTGTCTAGGCATGTAGTAAGCACTTAATAAATGTTTATTGATTGGACAGATATCTAAAATTTGAAATAACGTATCTTAGTATAAAGAATGTTGTTGTATTAGGATTCAGAGGGCCTCAGTTCAAATCCTCACTCTATGTCTAAATACCACTGTGACCTTGGGCAAATTCTTCACTTAGGCCTCAGTTTCCTCGTCTGTAAAATGAGAGGGGGATGGGCTAGATGACCTCTGAGGTCCCTTCCAACTCTAAATCCTATAACCATAATATCAACACCAAAAGGAAACTTAGAGGTCATTGATTTTACAGGTAAGGAAACTGAGTCCCAGAGAGGGTGAGTTACTTGCGCTGGGTCACACAGCTAATTAGTGGCGGAACTGAGACTCAAGAGATTGATGAGTTCTGATTCCTAAGCCCCTATTGTTTGTACCGCGTCATGTTTTCCACACCTGCCTGACCCATCCGCCTCCACTTTCAAAGGATTTGCTGACAAAAATAACCGATCTCCCCTTCTCATTGTTCCCCAGGCCTTTTCTTCTTTGCTCCTCTCGCTTCTTCTTCGCCTCCAGATCTCAATGAATGATTCAAGCTGTGTATTTCGGCAGCACGTTGCTCTCCAGGGTCCCTGGTGACGCAAAGCTGACTTTTTTTGCTGAGCATCTTCCGGTAGAACTAGGGCACAGCTTTCACCTAACACTAGTCCTGCTGTTAACCCCTTCCTGCCCAGATAAGTAATTTATCTGAGATGCAGCATCTTACACATTTGCCATTGTTTCCTTTGTGCCTGCCAAGCATCACTCAACCAGAGAGTGTAGGTGCCCTCCCTGGTGGGTGTTTTTATTCAATTGAAAACACTCACATGCCAGCCTTAACCCTGCCCTTCTGGTGAATACTCAGACTAGGAGCCTTACAGATATATCACAAAATCGTTGGTTCCCAGGACTGGACACTTGAAAGGGGCCTCAATAGCCATCTAGGTCAACCCATATACAAAAGGAATCCCCATAAAATACCTGGAAGATTTCTAAAGAGGGGGCCCACTGTGCCTGGAGGCTGCCTGTTCCACCTTGAGACAGTTCTAATTGTTAGCAATTAGCAGGCCTGAACATGCCTCTCTTTAGCTTTCTCCCATGGCTCCTGGTTCTGATTTATGAGGCCAGACAGAGCTAGTCCCTTGTCCACATGGCTGCCTTTTGGATACTTGAAGACAACTAGAATGCCTCAGAGTCTTCTCTTGTCAAAGTTAAACATGCCCAATTCCTTTAATTGAGCCTCATATGACACTAATTCTTCCTCTGGACACTGTCCAATCTACTAATGTCTTTAAATCAATCAACCAACATTTATTAAGCACCTACTTCTTGCCCAGGCTAAGCACTGGGGATACAAAAAGAAGCGAAAGACAGACTCTACCCCCAAGGAGCTCATAATGGGATGGGAAGAGCATCCTTCTCAAATGGTGGTGCCCAGAACTAAATTCAGTAGCCCAGATGAATTCTGATGAAGCAGAGTAAGGTGGGACTGTCACCTCCCTATTCTCGGGAACCTTCCCCCTCTTAAATACTCCATTAGTTAGGGATTTTTGGCTGCCATGTCACAGACTATGTACATATGTATACTGAATAATGTCCATAATAGCTGATATTTACATTGGGTTTCTAAGGTTTGAAAAGCACTTTGCATATGTCAGGCTATTTGATTAAGAGAAGATACTCATAGAACATGGAATAATAGAGATGTAACAGACCTAGAACGTAGAACATAGAGTGGCAGAGCAGGGAGGGTCCTTAGAACATTAAATGGCAGAACTGGAGCAGAGCCCCCAGTACTGGAAGGAACATCAGACTATGAAGCAGAGAAGGTGAGAAGTAGAAGGATCTTTGAAGACAACCTAACCATAGATTGAGAGTTGCAAGGGACTGCACAGGCCATTTAGTTTAGCTTCCTCATTTTATAGATGAGGAAACTGAAGCCTAGGGAAGTTGAGGGACTCATCCAAGGTTACACAGCTAGTGAGCATCAGAGACAAGATTTGAACCCAGAGCCTCAGATCTTTCCACTGTACCATATGGCCTCAACCTTTACTTTATACATGAGGATAATCAGGTCCCAGCGGCAGTTAGGTGGCACAGCAGATAGAGTGCTATGCATAAAGTCAGGAATATTCATCTTCCTGAGTTTGAATCTGGTCTCAGACACTTACTAGCTGTATGACCCTGAGCAAGTCACTTAGCCTTGCCTCACTTTCCTCATCTGCAAAATGAGGTGGAGAAGGAAATGGCAAAATCCCAAATGGGGTCACAAGGAGTCATACACAGCTGAAAATAACTGAAAAAGACTGAACAACAATAATAACATCGTGAGGTCAATGAGGATGACTTCTATGCTCCTGGGTCATAGGTAAGGTTTCCTTTAGGCAGAGCTGGAAGAGAATCCCTACCACTGGAGGGAACTTTAGAACATGAAACATAGACGGTCAGAAGAAGAAAGGTCTTTAAAGACAGCCTATTCAAAGATTTAGAGATATCTTCCCACATATGAGATGCGGAGAGCAAAAGACTGGAGCAGGTACCATATGAAGAATATTTAGGGAGTTATTCTAGCTCTGACACCTGTACCCAAACCGTTCAATGCCTCTCTTTCCCATAACATTTTCACATTTTCCCCCACCTCAAACTTGTCCTCTTTGGTGAGATTTGTACTAGATTTCCTCAGCAGTTCTGCCAATCCCTCTACTCAACTTCACCAGATATGAGCCCTGCAGACAATTAGGAAAGTCTCAAAAGCCATGGCTAAGGTACATGTCCATTTCCTGAGACAGCTTGCTTATTAACTTGACAAGAAAAAATGTAGGTCCACCATCCCAGGCCTTCAGTCAATAATTGCCCAGAAAATCTGAGTGCAAAGGCTTATTACATCTCAGGCTTCAGATCTGGATTCAATCTGTGGTCCCAGCTTCCTCCAAACCTGTTGTACTTTCTATGATCAATTCTTCATAGTTAAAAGGGAAAGAGGGAATTATAAAAGCACAAAGAATGGGCAAGATGGGATGTGTAAGTGCCCAGTTCTCTCCTTAAGTTCAGCCATCTATTTGGGGGAAGCATCTGCTATAAAAGTAAATGTGGTAGATAATATTGACTGCTGGTTGGAAAGACTTTTTAGTTTGATTGTAGAAAGTTAGAATTGGAAGGGACTTTAGGATGCAGAGCATAGAATGACTAGGTAGTGAACTGGAGTGCAGAAAGACTTGAGGCAGGAAGATTGAGGAGGAAACTATTGCAATAGTCCAGGTAAGAAGTGATAAGAGATAGAATAGCAGCGACTGGGTGAGTATTCAGAAGGGGATGTTTGAGAAAGACATGGAGATGGGAAAAAACCAGGATGTGGCAAGTGGTTGGACATTTGAAGGGAATACTGATGAGGAGATAAGGAGGATGCTGGAGTTATGGACCTGGGTGACTGGAAGGATGACCTTGTCAGAAGTGAGGACATTTGGAAGAAGATGGGTTGGAGGGGAAATCCTGAGTTCTGGTTTGGACACATTGAGCTTGAGATGCCTACAGGATATCCAGTTTGACATGTCCTATACATGAAGAGGGACTTGGAACTGGAGCCAAGGACACACAAAGTAGCTCTGGATCTTGGATAGATCTGGGAGGCATCAGGAAAGAAATAATAATTAAGTACATGGGAGCTGATGAGATCACAAAGTGGGAGTGTAAAGACTGAAGAAGCTGGGGGACCCAGAAGAAACTCTTGGGGTTCAAGGGTATGATGTGGATGATAAGCCAGCAAAAAAGTGCTGAGAAGGAACAGCCAGACAGCAGGAGGAGAACCAGGAGAGAACCTGGAGTATAGAGAGCGTCCAAGAACAGGCAGGATCAACAGTGTCATATACTGCAGAGAGATTCTGAGGCCTGAGAAAAGGACAGGAAAAGAGGTGATCCCAGGGCACTTGGGAGAGAACAGTTTTCAATGGAGTGATGAATTTGGAAACCAAACCATAAAAAGTTAAGAGAGTAAGAGGAAAGGAAGCAGGAGTTTTAAGTGAGTGTAACTTTTCCAAGGAATATGGCTGAGAAGTGAGTGATTCCAGGGTTAGTGGGGATGGTAGAGTCTGGTGAGGGATGGAAGTAGCAGGGAGGGACTAGTTGATAGGGAGAGATGTAAGGTTAAGAAAGAGAAAAGATTATAGCAGAGTAATCTGCTGGAGAATGGAGGACTGACTGGGACCAAGGACAGCTAGGTGGCACAGTGAAAAGAACACCAGGCCTGGAGTCAGGAAGACTCATCTTACTGAGTTCTAATCTGGCCTCAGACACTGGCTGTGTGGCCCTGGGCAAGTCACTTCACCCTGTTTGCCTCAGTTTCCTCATCTATAAAATGAGCTGGAGAAGGAAATGGCAAACCACTCCAGCATTTTGCCAAGAAAACCCCAAATGGGGTCATGGAGAGTTGGACACTACTGAGCAACCACATCAAGATGGTAAATGTAGAGGTTGGACTAAGAATGGAGAAGGGCCATCTCTTCATGAAAGACAGACATAAAAGAGGAAATCCTGGGAGATGCGAGATGTGTAGGCAGGCGAGGTTGTGAGATGAGGAGGAGTGGGGAGGTGGCACTTAGTGGCAAATGACCTGATTTTCTAAGTAAAGTACAAGAGTGTGGAAGGGGAGGTGAGTGGGATACGTGAGGAGAGAAGGAAAAACCTAGAGCAGCTGAGGTGGGGAAGGGCTCTCAAGTCCCTCCCAGCCCCAGATCTGGGATTCTATGATTGCTCCATAAATAAGCCTGTTTCGTCCTTATGATGATTCTATCCTCTCACAAGCCAAATAATAATACAGCCCATATTTCTAGAGGGCTTAAAGATTGACAGAGTATCTCATTTGATGTCTCACAACCACCTGGTGGGAAAAGCAGGCAGATATTATTATCCTCATGTGTCAGATGGGGACACTGCGTCTTGAAAAAGTGAAGCTATTTGCCCAGGGTCACACAGCTAGAAAATAGACCCTGCCCAAATCATGTCACGGGCTCTTCTTCCCCTTCCATGACATCCATCAGGCTGGATAGGAAAGCCTGTCTTTTTTCCTAGTGGAAAAAGGCCCCAAAATCAGAGTGGGATGGACATACCTTAGCTGAGGTCTTCAGTTCCCCCCACTGGGCTGTCCCCAGGGGTATCCCATCCAGGTGCAGCTGGAGCTCCCCCACCACGCTGTGCCGAGAGAACCTGTCACAGGTTCTCAAGGTCAAGGTCAATGTGGCTGCTGGCAACTCTTCCTCAGGCAGGGGAAAAACCAGGGCCTCCTCCCAGGTGGTGTGGGGCAACCTCTTCTTCAGGGCTGTCTGTGCCTCAGCGGTGCCCGACACACTTGCCACACTTCCTTGAATGTAGCAATCGCAGCCCGCATCATTGTCCCCCGTCACAGCTGCAGGACAGGCAAAGGGACAAGGAATAAACAATGAAAACACAGGATCCAAGAGATGGCTGGCAAGGGAGTGCACTGGACCCCTCTGTGCTGGATCATGGAATGTCAGAAGTGGCAGAGACTTAGAGGTCATCTAGCCTAATCCCCCCATTTGACCAAGGAGGAAACTAAGGTCCCCAAAAGGAAGGAATGTGTCCACTGTCTAAACAGTAACGAGATTCCAACTCTTGTCTGCTGACTCTAAGGCTCAACCTAACGTTCTATATTGGGCTCACGTGGAAGCAATGAAAAAGCAAATTTGATGGAAAAGCTTCATGTTAGAACTCAGGAATACAATGGACTCAGAAACTGTTAGGGCAGAATGAGACTTCAGAGATCATCTAATCCAACCCTTTTCATTCTTATAAATAAGTATCCTGGGGCACAGAGGGGAAGGGGGAGGGAATTGCCAAAAGTCACATGGCAAAGTAAAGATGAAATCCAGGACTAAACCCTAGCTCTGCTGAGTCCCAACATTGTGCAGTCATCCCTATACAGCTCTCTCCCTGAGCAAACCTTTTCTATAGAAATGTTTTTAAAAGAGGTTGGGGAAAACCCGCTGGGAACAGGACAGTCTGGTCTTGCAGATCAGGCCAAGAGCCTTGGACTTGGAGCCAACAGACCTGAGTCTTGGCTCCATCCCTCACTAGCTGGGTGAGCCAAGGCAAGTCCCTTCAATTCTGTGAACCTCCATTCTCTTGATTAAAAATAGGGGTGATAATATTTGCACAAGCTACCTTACCCTAAGGTAATGTAGTTAAGATGAAAAGATTGGGTAAACCTTGAAGCCTTGTTGAAATAGGAGATGATGCCCATCCTATGGAAAGAATACTTGACTAGGATTCAGGAAGTTTTCGCTTTAGTAGCTAGGTGGCACCATGAACAGAGCATAGGCTTGAATCAGGAAGACCTGAATTCAAATTCAGCCTCAGACTCTTACTAGCTGTGATGCAGGGCATGTCATGTAACCTCAATTTGCCTCATTTTCCTCATCTGTAAAATGGCGGTCGTAACGGCACCTTCTTCACACAGTTGTGAGGATCAAGAGAAATAAGATTTGTAAAGCACTTCACACTAGAACATAGTAGATGTTTAATAAATGCTGGTTTCTTTCATCCTTCCCTCCCTCCCTTCCCTTTCTTCTTTCTCTCCCTTCTTCCCTCCCTTTCTTTCTCCCTTCCTTTCTTCTTTCCTCCTTTCCCTCTCTCCCTTCTTCCCTCCTTTCCTTTCTTCTTTCCTCCTTTCCCTCTCTCTCTTCTTCCCTTCCTTCCTTCTTCCCTTCCTTTCTTCTTTCCTCCTTTCCCTCTCTCCCTTCTTCCCTCCCTTCCTTTCTCCTACTGGCTACATGACCTTTGGCAAGCCATTTCCCTTCCCTGAACCTCAGTCTCTTAATTTGTAAAAAATGAAGCAGTTGGATCACATAACCTTTAGTGTCTTCTAGCTCTGGCATTCCATGTTCTAGTCTCTAATCTGCCACCTTGATTTCATGTTCAATGATTTCTTCTATCTCCAACATTCTATGTTGAATGGTCTCTTCCAGCTCTAATATTCTAAGTTCTGTGTGCTATGTTCCCTTCCAGCCCTTACCTTGTGTTCTGCATTACAAAGTCCCTTCTAGGTTTAACGATTTTTGTTTTACACTCTACCACCTCTTCCAACTGCAGCATTCTATGCCTAAAAAGTCCCTTTCAGAGTGGACATTCTACATTCTGTCTAAAGGTTCCTTTTAGCTCTGATGTTCTAAGGTCCCTCAAGCCCTGAAAATCCATGTTCTAAGATCCCTCCCAGTTCCAACAGTCTATGTTCTGAGGACATTCTAGGTTCTAATTTCCTTCCACCTCTAAATCCTATGAGCCCATGACTGTATCTCTGTGACCTGTTTCTCCAGAGATTTTCCAGCCAGAAGATTTTATAGCTACCACAGCACTGGGGCCAAATTGCTTGTTGTTTTTGCTATCCCATAAAAATGATAATTAGATTATTCTGTATTTAAAATATTTACCACAAAACTATTTGTAATGGGAGTCATTTGGATGCTAGCTCATTAATGTGATTTTGTATTCTGATCACTGACATTCTTAATGGTTTTTAATTTATGTTTATCCAGAATCTGGCACGGGAGGGAGGCTCTCAGAGAATACAGTGCACACTAGTGCATTCTCTCCCACCCCCCACTCCCAGCTAGATGAGAATGGGAAGGTTCCATTTCTCATCTCATTTTTTCAGGGGAGGAAACTGAGACTTAAGGAATACTCAGAAGGAAGGAAACCAGCATAGTCTAAGGGGTTGAAATGGGACCACGTAGCTTTAGACTGCACTGGCTCCGAGGACTCAGGAGAGGGACTGCTCAGGACTGATCACTCCCAGGCTGGCAGGAAAACTCCCTCCTAATCCCCCCTTCCTGGCAGGCCTCCATGCTGGAGACATCAGCCAAGAGAGAAATGCAGCTACAAGTCCCCAGATGCCATGTTTCCTGGCCAAGTGTCCCCATCATCATAACTTCATCCCTGAGCATGCCTCTCACCCAGAGAGATGAGCTGGTAAATGTTTAACAACTGACCCTACAAACTTTTTAAAAATGTTCCCACAACACATTTTTTATGTTTAATTTGCATTTTAAAGATTTTCTCCATCACTTTCTTAAGTCTAGACAATCAATAAAACAATAAATCAGGCTCTGACTTGTAGTATTTGCCCATTTCTGAGGTGTTGATGCTCACATTGAACATTTAATAACAGACAAGCTAGCACCAGCACATCCCTATCTTATCTAGGAGTTCACCCTCCCCAAATCAGGTTTTAAGTGGGGAAGAGATAGCAGGGCACATGAAGAGGAGAAGGAAGCTAAGTAACATGAGAGAAATCGAAGACCACTGGGAGTCAGGTGACCTGGGCTGCTGGGGTCTAGCTGTGGGACCCTTTGAGGTCAACTAATTTCAGTTTCCTCACCTATAAAATGGAAATAAAGTATATTATAATCACAAGTAATGGTATTGAGCTAAGCCAACCCAATCCTATTCAATTCAATACAATCCATTGCATTGCAAGCTAATCTAACTCATTCCATTCTACTCTCATTATATCCATTCCAATCCAATGCAGCTCATCCATTCTGATCCAATTCAATCCAATCCAACCAATTAGCATTTGTTAATGACTTACTAATATTATTAATATTAATTAATTAATAATATGCCAGGTGCTGGAGATACAGGGGAAAAATGAAATAATCTTTGTCCTCAAGGAGCTTACATCCTCCAGAAAGGGATAGTGGAGGATGTAACATACAAGCAAGTACATGCATGATAATTGGAAGAGGAAGAAGGAGGAAGAAGGAGAAGGAAGAGAAGAAAGAAGGCACCATCAACAACTAAAGGAGTCAAGAAAGGCTTCCCATTGTAGGTGACACATGAGCTGGTCCTTGGAGGAAGCTAAGGACTCTAAAAGATGATGGTGAGTTGGAAGTACATTCTAAGCATGGGCAGCAGGCCAGGCAAAGGCATAGAAATGGGAAATAGCATGTCAAATTCTGAGAAGGGGAGCGACAAGCAATGAGGCTGGAAAGGTAGACTAGAGCCAGTTGGTGAAGGACTTGAAATGCCAAGCTGAGGAATTTGCATTTTATCCTAGAAGCAATAGGCAACCACTGAGGATCCTTGAACTGAAGGGTGGCATAGTCATATCTGTGCTTTCAGTACATGTGAGATAATTCTGATGAAAGTGCTTTGAAAGGTTAAATTCATGGTTCAAGTGTGGGCCAAGATTGGGTCAGGAAATTGATGGGTCAAGAAAATGCCACTGAAGTCAACAAGTATTTATTGAGTGCCTACTCTGTGCCAGGCACTAACTGAAGGCTCTGGAGAAACAAAGAAAAGCAAAAATGGTCCCTTCTCTCAACAAGCTCACCACAATCTAATTACTAATTATCATTAAAAAGAGATGGCTGTGTAATCATAATGACTAAGTCTGGCCCTGGGGGGTAAGGAAGGGAACAAGCGTTGAGGGCCCACTATGTATGTGCCAGGCTCTGTGCTAAGCACTTTGTAATTCTTGTCTCATTGGATCCTCCCAGCCCTGTGAGGTGGCCTTCACAAAACCATCCCCATTGGATCATAAGATCCTCAAGGGCACGGGCTGTCTTTTGCCTCTCTTTGTATCTCCAGAACTTAGCACAGCTCCTGGCGCATAGTAAGCCCTTAATAAATGTATACTGACTGACTATTACAGTTAAAGTCAGATAAAGGTTAAGTGATTTGCCCAGGGTCACATAGCTGGTAAGTGTCTGAGGTCAGATTTGGACTTGGGTTTGCCTGATTCCAGACCCAGAGCTCTATGTACTGTACCACCTAGCCACCTATGGAGAAGAGATGAGAAAATCTACCTCTCCTTTGCAAATGGAGAATTGCACCTGCAGAACATCATAGATGTCATCAGATTCCATTGTGTCCACTTTTGCTGAATTGATTGATTTTTCTTCTTCCTTCTTAAATCTTTCTTACAAATGATGCCTTGCTGTGTAAGGGTGTTGCAGATGGATATACTCAGAAATGAATGTGATATAACAACCAAAAAAATCAAAAACTTTTTTTTTAAAGAAAAAGGGGAGAAAAATCTAGGAAAGGTTAGAAGGCGGCACTATGGAGAAAATGAAACATTTCTGTATTGCTTTAAGCTTTACAAAATGGAGTCCTAATAAAAGCCCAGTGATGTAGGCAGTAGGAGTATCATTATTCCCATTTTGGGGATGGAATAAACAAGGCTCAGAGAGATAAAATGAGTTGTCCAATTTCACGTGCCTAATAAGTACCAGAACCTGGATTTGAGCCTGGGTCTCCTGATGCCCCATCTCTAGGAATTTCTATTCTAGCAGGCTGCTCTCAAATGATGAGGTCTAGAAAGATCTACCAAAGATCTAGACCCCACTTTCTTCCCAGTGCCAAGCCTCAGTCTCTAGAACCCAAGCAACATATCATGTTCTAGGTCAGCTTTGTTTGTCTAAGATAGAGGAAAAGAGACCTGGGGACACCCTTCTCCTTTGAAGAGGTGGCACCTCGAATTTAGAGTCTGGAACACAAAGAAAGCAGAGGCTTATCTTATAACTGCCAACATTCCTTTAATCATCCACACTCTGGTCTCCTAAGCCAAGGACACCATAATATCCTCCTAGGGATTTAAACCTAAACAGCCCTCCAGGTAGGGCAATCCCAGAATCGTAGCCTTGGAGACAGAAGGAAGGTCAGAGGCTAAGCAACCACTAGGGAGTGGGACATTGGGCCAAGTTCAGTTAAGCAGAGATGGGCACAGCTAAGATGAGAAAATCCACTGTCCCTGGGCTCTGCTTTTTTTCTGACTGTGATTTGGAATTGCTGACTACCTAGGTAAAAACTCCCTCCTCCTGCCACCATTTTATGGTCCTGTATTCCCATCCACATCAGCCCTTCACCTCCCAAGTCCCTATCCTGCTCTGACCTGCCCTTCCATTGTGCCCTCTGGAATGCTTAACCTATCATTAACAAAAATAGCTATAATCATGAAATCGAAGCATGAGGGAAATTCTATAGGCATTTCTGGCCAGAAAGAAATTCAAAGGATAAATGAGAAATTTTAGAACTGGAAGAGACCTTAGAGATGATCAAATACAATACCTTCATTTTACAAAGATAGAAATTGAGGCACAAAGATTCTAGCTTATAGGTATCTGAGGCAAGATTTGAATTCAAGCCTTCCTGGCTACAGGCCTAACTTTGTAGGCATATTTGTGGGTAGAATCTACAGAGAGGCAGATTTCAATTAAATGTAAAGAAAAACTTCCCAAATACTGTGAACTGGTAAAAGGTAGAATGAGCTGTCTTGGGAGGTAGTGAGGTCCCTGTCACTAAATGTTTCCAAATGGATGCTGGGTAACCATTTATCTGGGATGTTGTAGAGAGAATTCCTGTTCAGATAAGTGACACGTGATAAGTGATACCCACAATAAGTGGGTAATGGAAAGAATGCTGGACTGGGGGTCAATGAGCCTGGGTTTGAAGCCCAGCACCACTAGTCACTAATTTTGTAACCTTGGGTACGTTGGTTAAACTCTCTGTGTGTCAGTTTCTTCATCTATAAAATGAGAGGTTTGGCCCCAAAGCAGACGTAAGAGTGTGCCTCCCTCTCTTCCTTGCTGAGGTAGGGGGTGATGGGTGCGGAGCATGGCATACCATGTATTTGATGGATCTATAGGTTACGTTTGCAGAATTGTTTTTTTTTTTCCTCTCTTCTTTATTTATAAGGAATGGCTATGTGGGAGGTGGAAGGGAAGAAACATATTGGGAAATGTAGGTGAGGTAAAAACAAAAGACAATAGTTTTTCAAAAGAAAAAATCAAATGGGAGAGGAATTGGATGATCTCAAAGTCTTCCAGCACTGGCTCCTAAGATCTTTAATAGCATGAAATGTTTTCTCAAACATTGCTTTGCCTCTCCCCCCATTGCCTTGATCTGTAAAGAAGAACCTACAGAAGTGAAGGATTAGGGTGTTGGTGGAAGGGAGGGTGGGGCATTTACCTTCCAGAAGCATCACAGACAGCTGGGCCTTCTGCTGGTTGTAGCCCAAGGAGTAGTGGAGTTTCGGGGCCTGGTTCCAGCTGGCAGCCTTCTCTGGGTTCCACGTCTCAATCACACAGACGTCCTCTACCACACCTGGGGGAGGGAGGAGCAGAGGAGTCATCTCCACTCCCCTGAGGATCCCATCTCTCCCCTCCTCCATCTCTCCTGTATGCTCCCACTTACTGCTTTGCCAGCAAAACCAGCCTAAAAACATCCTACAATACAGAGGTGCCTAGCCCAGCCCCTGGCCCAGAGTAGGCATCTAGAAAATACTTGTTGATTAATTGATCGGTCAGTATAATACCACTCATCAGCTTGCTGTCCCAGCTCAGACATCCTAAGTTCTATGTTCTAAGTTCCTTTCCAGCTCTGTCATTCCAGGTTCTAGGTTCCAAGGACCCTTCCCGCTAGGACATTCTATGCCCCATGTTCCTAGCTCTGACATCCTATGTCATACCAGTCTAAGGTCCCTTCCAACCCTGGAGTTCTAAGCATCCATTTAGTCTTGGCATTTTGTTTTCTGTGTATTTTTTAATACTGTAGAAAGCTAGGGGTGTGAGGACCTGAGTGTTACTAGAATCTCTAAAAGTGTGACAGTCACCAGCAGGAAGCCAGGGTCATTTGAGTGGCAAAGTGCCCTGGAGACTAATGAAACACCTGAGGTCACATGATGCCCTCAAGCAGCTAGCTTTCAGACAGCTCCAGACTCCAGAGTCAATTGTGGTCTAGTGGCAGCCTTTCCCTGCTGGGGATGGGCGGGGAACTTGGGCATCGAGCCAGTTTACTGGTTGCACAAATGCCAGACACCAGAAGACCTTCAAGAGAATCTTGCTCAGGAATACAAAGGCACTCTCCAGTGGAATTAGAAACGAGGGGCATAGTAGCTAGAGCTCAATGAGGGTATAACTCCTTCTTGTTGTTGGATTGTTTTCAGTCCTGTCTGCCTCTCTGTGACCCCATTTGGAGTTTTTTGTCAAACAGACTGGAGTGGTTTTCCATTTCCTTCTCCAGATCATTTTACAGGTGAGGAAACTGAGACAAACAGGGTTAAGTGACTTTTCTAGGGTCACACAGCTAGTAAATGTCTGAGACTGGATTTGAGCCTTTCTGACTCTAGGCCTTGCTCTCTGTCCACTATGCTCCTGATAGCATACCCTACCAAGTTCCTAAAGGAGCCCCCAAAATTGAACCATTCAAATGGTTCTGGATTTGGGGTCAGAGGACTTGGGTTTGACTCTCAACTCTGGGCAACCATGGGCAAGTCACTTTCCTTCTAGGGATCCTGTTTTCTTATATGTATAATTAAATGGTTGGACCAGGTGATTATTAAGAATCCATTCTAGACCGAAACCCTATGAGCCAGGCAGGTTTACCTGGAGGACAGGTAGTGGGTTCTCCCTGAAGACCATGGAAACATAAGAGGTGAAATTACAGGAGTCTTGGGGTCTCTTATGCAGATTCTCTACCCATTTCATTTCAGCCTGATAACACCCATGTGCCAATAGGTAGGCTTCATAATGCCATCCTCGCTGAACAGCTGGAGAAACCAAGCCCCACCACAGCTAGGTCAGCTGGGTTCCCAGAGCAGCAACGCAAAGCCAAGTGGTCCTGACTCCACAGGATCACAGACCTGGAGTGTACAGGAGCCTCAGGGGTTCTCTTGTCCAACCCTTTCATTTTACAGGTGATCACACTGAGGCCCAAGAAGATAAACTGACTGTAATGCTCATACTTACCCTCTATCGGTTAGCTCCAATTTACCATATGGCCTGGGGTCCCCAAAGCCTTCATGTGGTTTTAAACTATTAAAGCTGAAAGTCTATTAAAGCTCTTAAAGCTTATTAAGGTATTAACACTTAAAACCACACAAAGACTTTGGGGACCCCTGGCCAAAGCTGCCCTGTACATAGTTGTTTGCAGGATATGGCCCCCATTAGAGTGTGAACTCCTCGGGGGAGAGGGACTGCTTCTTGCCTTTCTTTGCATCACCATCCTTTAGCACAGAGCCTGATTGACAGGCACCGAATAAGCATCGGCAGTGAGACTAGAACCCCCATCTTCCGCTTCCAGGGACAATGCCCTGTCCATGGTACTTCTCTGCCAGGTTCTCCCTACTGCCCCATTTTACCCCTCACTCCGCACCCCCACTTCTCTCACAGAGGAGGATGGGCATCTCTGCAGAGGATAAGAGCAGGTGGGCTCAAGAAGGAGGACGAGGTATTTAAGGAGGTTTGTTGCTGCCCATGTTAGAACTGGAGAGAACCTCAGAGACCATCTAGCTCTGGTGCCGTTCAAACTTCGAAAACGAGCTATTGAGAATGATGAACCCTAATACTATTACTGCGGGGCTAGGTGGAGCCATAGTGCACAGGCTTCCAAGCCTGGAGTCAGGAAGACTCATCTTCCTGAGTTCAAATCCAGCCTCTGACACTCACTAGCTGTGTGACCCTGGGCAAGTCGCTTAACCCTGTTTGCCTCAGTTTCCTCATCTGTGAAATGAGCTGGAGAAGGAAATGCAAACCACTCCCATAACTTTGCCAAGAAAACCCCAAATGGGGTGAGGAAGCGTCGGATACAACAGCAGCAGCAGCAGTGCTATTACTGGGGGCTCACTTTTAACGGCTCCTACTTAAAGCCCATTGCTTCCGTGTGACCTGGGGTAAGTTACTGACCATTTGTAAAACGAGGCTCTAAATGGTTTGCAGAGTCCAATTCAACTCTAAAACTGTGCTCCTATGAAATCACTAAGGATTTAAGGGGAACTAGTTTTATTAGGCTTCCTGGTACACATTTCCCTAGGCAGGAGATTGTCTAGGATTTCAGGTGGCCAAGGTTTTTTGGTTTTGTTTTGTTTTGGTGGGGGGGATAAGGTGGTGAGTAGCCATTATAGTGAGATTAAGAAAGGGGCCTGGCAGCCAGTTACTTTTCCTTCCCTCAAGTCCACCCCCCCCCAAAAAAAAGCAAAGTCAGTTTCAACTGCTTCAATTAAATTCTGCAAGCATTTATTAAGCAACTATTAAGGTCAAGCCCCTGCACCAGGTGCTGGTGATAAAAAAAAAAGGTGAAAAAGGTATAGAACTTTCCCTCAAGAGGCTTCCAGTGTAGTAGGGAAATAAGGTGGATAAACAAAAAACAATTATATGTATTAGGATGTACACACTCCTTTCTTTGGCATTGAAAGCCCTTCAGTTTGGGTCTATTCTGTCTTTCCAGACTGATTTCCTGTCACCGTCCCTCCTGCACACACTACACTCCAGACCACCCAGCCCAAGGAGTGTTCCCTCATCTCATTTCTTCCTTCGTGCCTCCTAGTCCCGAGATGCAGATGAGATGCAGACCTTCCTCCACTCTGGTCAGTTAGCCAATGAGCTTCTATGATGCACCTACTCTGGGCCAGGCACTGTGCTAAGCTCTTGGGATACAAAAAGGGGCAAAAGTCAGTCTCCATTATTGAGGGGCCCCCAATCTAATTGGGGAGATAATGTGAAAACTGCCATGTACAAGGCAGATTGGAGACAGTAAAGAGAGGGAAGGCAACAGCATTAAAGGGGATCTGGAAAGTCTTCCTGAAGGAGGCAGGATTTCAGCTGGGGCTTGGCAAAAGCCAGGAGGCAGAGGGCAGGTGGGAAAGAGGCCCCACCCTCTCTTAGAATCAGCTCTGCATTATGCCTTACCTGAGAGCTTTCCTTTTCCCTTTTCTTTGCATCTATCTGCTGTATAATGGGCAAATTCAGTTGTCAAATTGGACTGAATTGATTGTGATCAGGGCATGGGAGAGGTCAAATATAAAGGCAGGGGAGATTTGAAAAGGGAAGGATCGCTTATACATGGGGAGGAGGGGTAGGAGTGAAGAGCAGCTTCATGGTGGAGCTGCCAGCTGAGCTGGACCTTGACAGAAAGAAATCATTTCAACAAGTTGAAAAGGAAGGAGTTCTTTGGAGATGGGGGAGGGAAATGAGTGTACAAATGGATGGAAGCAGAGAATGGGGATGGTTATTGATTCAGGTTGGCCATGTGCCCTTCCCTTCCCCCTCCAACCCATGACTCCTTATTTCCTATTTATACTGTTAATACTTGTTCATAAGTAGTTGTTTGCATGTTGTCACCCCCATTAAACTAAGAGCTGCTTGAAAGTATGGACTATGTTTGCCTCTCTTTGTGTCCCCAGTGGGGCAGCTGGGTGACAGAGTAGTTAGGGAGCTGGACCTAGACTCGGGAAGACTCATCTTCCTGAATTCAAATCTGACCTCAGAAACTAACTAGCCGTGTGACCCTGGCCAAGTCATTTAACCCCATTTGCCTCAGTTTCTTCATCTGTAAAATGAGCCAGAGAAGGAAAGGGCAAACCACCCCAGTATCTTTGCCAAGAAAAGCCCAAATGGGGTCAGGAAGAGTTGGACATAACTAAACAACAATAATGTATCCCCATTGCTTAGCACAGGGCCTGACGTGCAGTAGGATTTTAATAAATGCTTGTTGACCGACTTGAACACAGAATGTGTCAATAGGAATGCTTTCAAATGAGGCTGGGAAGGGTTGTGGCAGGCCTTGAATGACAGACTAAAGAATTTTTATATTAGCTTGTAGAAAATGGTAGAGGGCACTGAGGTATAGGGAAGTATTATGATTCAAATCAATTCAGTTTAGGATACATGTATTAATCACCTACTATATGCAAGGTGAAAGGCAGTAGATCAGAAATTTTCAACTTTTTTGTGTCCTCTATGGTTTTTACACTTTGGTGCAGCCTATGGACCCCTGCTCAGAATCATATAATTTAAAAAAAATCACAATGAAAGAAAATATTAAATCTTATAGACATAGTTATAGATAGATATTTATAGATAGTAAAACAAAACATGCATTTGCCATTCACGTTCATAGACCACCCCCCCCAGGGTTCATGGGACCCAGGTTAAAAATCCCTGAGGTAGACAGAGAATTGGCTTCAGTCTGAAAAGACTGGATTCAAGTCCAGTTATGACATATTCTGGTTGGGTGACCCTGGGAAAGTCAATTAACCTCTCAATGTCACAGGCAATCCTTTAGGAATAGAAATGCCCGAGCTGGGGCTGATCTGCTTTGCTAGAGGAAGTGTATTTTTAGAGCGAGTCTGTTCATAGGAGAGATCCCTATCCCAGTGAAATCACTGTGGTAAGTGCAAGAGACACAAACACAAGGGGAAAACTCATTTGTACCCTCAAGGACTTTCTATTTACATGAGTTACCTAGTTAGGGAAAATGACTTTTGTGGCTTTGTGAAGGATGGACTGGAGACCAGGAGCTTCCCAGCTTGGTTAAACACTATATCTATGCCTCTTCTTATGTCCCTTGAAGTGCCTAGCATGAGGTTCAACCTCAATTGACTTGAGTGGGATTGAGATTTTTCATTTCCCAGTAAGGCAATGGGGAGCCTGGAGAGGGAAGGATGGGCAGCCTGTTACTGGACTATTATGCTTGGGATCTCAATGCCTACACACTTAATCTGGGACCCTGAAACTTGGACCATACTGCTTTTCCATCTGAGAATCCCACTGTCCCATCCAGCTAGGAAAATTTTTGACTCCATCCCAGTATGCCACAGGCAGGTGATTTGGTGAGGCCAATGACCAACAGAGTCAGTGCCCTGGTGGAGGAGGATGAGGTGTTGGGAGGGAGGAAGCCTACCATTCTGAGGAAGGATGAAGAGTTCCTCCGTGACCTGTCTTTTGAGGCGACTGTCATTCAGGGCCTGTGTGCTGGCAGGGACTGGCTCCTCTTCTGTGGTCCTCAAGGTGTAATCAGCATAGTTGATGACCTCTGGGGCAGTCACTGCTGGCTTAGGTCCATAGATGTCTGGGAACTTCAGGAGGGCTCTGGGCTGGACAGGCTCCGTGGATTTTTTAATATTGAACTGAAACACAAGTTGCCTTGATTGGTTACTATGTCCTTCACCATCACCCCCACACTGCTTTTCATTGAATTGTGAGATCCTTGAAAGCAAGGGACTCTGTTTTACCTCTTTTTCATCCCTAATGCTTGACACAGTGCCTGACACATGGTAGGTGCTCAGTAAATGTTTATTGATTGATTCCAAGCACTAGAGAAGAATTGACTTCTAAAGATAGCACTAGATCTTAGGATCCTAGGATTTTAGAGCCAGAAGGTTTCTTAGAGACGACATTCCAAAACCCTCATTCTTTTAGAGGAGGTCATAGAAATCCCCCAGAGGTGAAGTGGTTCTCCCGAGGTCATACAGTGATTAAGTGGCAGAACCAGGACTAGAATCCAGATCTCCTGACTCCCAATCCACTTTCCCCCATACCAAAATGGCCTACCCCAAACCACAACCAGAATGGGCAAACAGCTGAGTGGGGAGGCATGTTTCTTTCTACCACCTTTTTTCCCCCTGGGCAGAGTCAGGCCTGTGCTACTTGGGTCTCCAGGGAATTGCCTAAGGTCACACTGTGAAGAAGCCAAACTGCAATATCTTCCCAGTCCAGTGCTCCATGGGGTCTAAGAAAGTGAAGAAAACACGTAACCTCTGAACCCTGTATGGACGTGATAGAATCTTAGAGCTGATGGATGGGAGCTTAGGAATCCATTCTAAGGGCATCCTCCCTAGAGCACCCCTGCACAGTGCTCACCCACCCTCTTCTTGATGATGCTTTCTCTTTGCACCCTGACATCCATCCCAGTACTGGCTCAGAGATGGTGTTAATTAATATGGCTTGAATTGGATTGAGGGGGAACTAACTACCTTCTTTGGTGGTCCATGCCACTTCTAGACAGAATGAAGGTTTTCCATATATGGGACTGAAATCTGCCTCCCTGTAACTTTTACTCATTTATTCCCAATTTTTTTCCTCAGAAGTCTAATCTCTCATCCATATTCAAAGAATTAAAGACAGTATGCCTCCCCCAAGCTTTCTCTCCCAGGCTCAATATCTCTAGTCCCTTCAACCTATCCTCCTATTGCATTAGATTGTAAGTTCCTCGAGAACAGAGACTGTCTTTTCCCTCTTTTTGTGTCTCCAGCACTCAGCGCAGTGCCTAGCACAGAGTAGGAGCTTAATAAATGTCTACTGATTGATTGGCATGGTTGCTAGTCCTTTCACCATTCAGCTCACCCTCTTGTGGATATTCTCCAGCTAGTCAACATCCTTCCTAAAATATGGGTCCCAGAATAGCACATGGTACAATCAGAATGTCAAGGAGGAGAAGACCTGGACCTTCCTGGATACTTGGTTCACTTTTTAAGGAGAAGGCAACTATCTACAGGACTTCTCAGGAAGTAGTGTTTTAGGATTGGTCAGAGGCAAGGGGCAAACAGACACTCTTGGACACTTCCCATTGCCAGGAAGGTCTTCCTAACATCAAGCCCAAATTTTCTTCTTTGCTATTCCCACCCATCACTCTCAGTTCTGTTCTTTGGGGCCAAGTAGAACAAATCTACTCCCTCTTCCATGGGACAGTCGCTTCAGTATGTGAGGGTTGTGATTAGGCCCCCCCTATGTTTAATCATCTTTAGAAAACTGTAAAGTAGAAAGATGATTAGACAAAGCCAAAGGACCCATGTTTTATCCATACCTCTGCCAATTATCACTTATTGGACCCTAGGGGAAATTACTTAATCTCTCTGGGCCTCAGTTTCCTCACATCTTTTAAATATATTTTTGAGGGGGGAAGGCAGAGCAATTGGGTTTAAGTGACTTGCCCAAGGTCACACAGCTAGTAAGTGTGTCAAGTGTCTGAGGCCGGATTTGAACTCAGGCCCTCCTGACACCAGGGCCAGTGCTCTACTAAATATATTTTTAAACTTTCATTAATCAGACCTGGACAAATATCAATAAACATGAACAACGCTTGCATATACAAAGAATGGAAGAAAGTATTGTAGCTATGAATATCATCACATATAGCTTGTTGTTGGGTTTTTTTTTACTAAGTATATATTAAATTTCAGTATGTTAGTTCCAGTTCCAAAAGCTACTTCATTTGTTTCTGTATCTCTCTGACTTTCATTACATTCTCTTCTATGGACTTTTAAAAATGCTTTACTGATCCTTTTTTCTTTTCTGTCATTGCTATCACTAATTTTTCCATTTTCACCTCCATAAAAACACTCCCTTGTAACAAGTTAGTGTAATCAAGCAATATATGTCCTATATTAGCAATGCCTCCAAAATGTATATCTTATTACTCACATCTACCTCTTTGTCAAGAGGTGAGAAGCATGCTTCATCCTTGGTCCCCTAGAGTCGTGGCTGGTCATTGCATTGACTTTTAAGTCTTTCCAAGTAATTTTTCTTTATAATGTTGTAGTTATTGTATAAATTGTTCCCTTGGCTCACTACCTTCTGCATCAGTTTATACAAGACTTCCCAGGTTTCTCTGAATCTCTTGTCCCTTTCATAATTTCTTATGGTATAGTGTTATACCATAATTCATACACCATTCATATGTTCAACCATTCTCTAATGCATGAGTACCTGTTTAGTTTCCAATTCTTTACTCCAACAAAAAGTACTACTATGAATATTTTGCACATATGGGCTCTTTCCTTCTTTATTTTATTTCTTTGCTTTATATGCCTAGCAGAAGTATTGCTGTGTCGAAGGATACACACAGCTTAGTGCACAGTTTCCAACTGCTTTCCAGAATGGTTCCACCAATTTACAATTTCATCACCAGTCCATTAGTGTCATATCCCTTCTTACAACTGTCATTTTCTTTTTCTGTTATCTTTTCCATTCTGACAAATGTGAATAGAATCTTAGAGTTGTTTTGATTTGCACTTATATTATTAGTGATTTGGGACATTTTTACATGTAGCTGATGATAGCTTTCTTCTTTTGAGAAATTTCTGTTCATATTCTTTGACCATCTATGCCTGTGTCCAATAGGAAAATGACTTTTTTCTTATATATTTGGATAAATTCCTTACATATCTATATCTTGAATATGAGACCTTTATCAGAGAAACTTGCTCCAATGATATTTCGAGGTAAACACTTCCCTTTTGATTTTAGCTGCATTGATTTTATTTATGCAAAAGCTTTCAATTTTATGTTATCTAATTTCCCATTTTATCTTCCATGACTATCTATCTACCCTTTTCTATCCAAGAAGTCTGCCCCTGTCCATTGTTGTGAAAGTTATTTCCATTCTTTTCTAGTTTGTTTATAATGCAATATCTAGATCATGTATCTATTTGGAAATTGTGATATATTGTGTAAGATGTGACTTTAAACCTAATTTCTGCCAGATTGTTTTCTAGTTTTTCCCAGTAGTTTTTGTCTAGTGCTTACTCCAGAAGCTGGAGTTTTTGGGTTTTTCAAAAACCTTGCTATGATGTTTGTTTCTAGAAACTGTGTTCCTAATATATCTCACTAATTGATTTTTTTCTATTTTTAAGTCAGTACTAAATAGCATTAATAATTACTACTTTAAAATATGTTTTGAGATCTTGCACTTCTAAGATCTTTTCCTTTACAATTCTTAACATTTTTTTTCCTCCAGATGAATTTTGTTATTATTTCCCTGGTTCCATAAAGCAGTTCTTTGGTAGTTTCCTGGGTTTCATACTGAATAAGTAAATTAATTCAGGCTGTGTAGTCACTTTTATTACACTAGTGAAACCCCAAAATGAGCCATTTGCTTTGCTCCAATCATTTAGGGCCATATTTACTTCTGTAAAGAGCATTTTTATTGTATTCCTATCATTCCTGTGGCGATGTGATATGTAGACTCCCAAATATTTTATATTCTGTAGTTATTTTGAATGGGATTTCTATTTATATCTGTCCTTTATGGGTTTCGTTGCAAGTATGCAGAAAGGCTGATGATACATTTCTCTTCTGCTTCTTACACCTTGATTTGATTCAAAGTATGTGAATAGCATCACTATTTAGTTTGGGTTAGTGACTCTTTTATCAGTCAATCAGTGCCAAGCACTGCCTAGGCACTGGGGTTACAAAGGAAAAAAAACCTAACAGTCCCTGCCCTCAAGGAGCTTACATTCTATTATGGGAGACAACATATAGGTATATAAGTATATACCACACAAATACAGGGTAATTGAAGAGGGAGGAGGGGAGCAATTTGTTAACTCCTTTCCCACTTGAAAGGCCGGTGTCTGAGCAGTCTATACAGCATTTCTTCATAAAAACAGAGTTTGATCTGAGAACATCTGCAAATGTTTGGAACAGTTTTTTTCCCCAGAGTACTGGCTGCTAGTTACTATAAATAACGTCTCTTCTTTCACTGCTTCTGTGACCTAGCTTGGTGCAGCTGATGATGCATTGATTTTTGCCTTTGGCTGTGATTATAATCATAGAATGCAGGAGCTGGAAGGGACCTGGGACAGAATCTACTACATTTCTCTCATTTGACGGATGAGAAAACGGAACCCCAAGTTCATAGTCAATGGCAGAGCCCAGATCTGCCAAAGATCCTACTCCCTGGCCAATCAGACCCCATCTCCATGATAAATCAAGCAATTAGTCAATAAGCTTTCATGAAGCACCTACTAAGCACTGTTCCAGGCATTGGGAATAAAGACAAAATTGAAATGGCCCCTGCCCTCAAGTAGCATACACTCTTTCTATGTTGACAAATATACATTTTTGATTATATAGAAAATAGATACAAGGTAATGGGGGGCAAGGGAAATACACTGATAGGTCATGGATCATAGAGAAGATGGTGCTTGAGCTAAATCTTGAAACTAGAGACTCTAAGAGGAGAGAATGCATTCTAGGTGAGGGAGACAGCCAATGGTACAGGGAAAGGAGATGGAGTATCCTAGGTACACATGTTCAGTTGGTCAAAATCATGTGGGAACTTGGTCACAACGCATTGTACATGACTTAGTACAGGCCTTCACTCACACTGAGAAAATTTTTTCAAATAATAATAAATATCCAATATTTATAACATACTTTAAGGTTTGCAAAGCACTGATATCTCATTTGGCCTTCATAACAACCCTATGAGGTAGGTGCTATTATGATTATTTCCCTTTTAGCAATGAGAAAACATATACTGGCTCAGATTGGTTCAGTAATTTGCCTAGGGTAAAAAGGCTAGTAAGTGTGTGAGGTGGGATGCAAACTTGAGTCTTCCTGATTCCAAGTCCAGCTCTCTCTCCACTGCACCACCTAGCTGCCAAAGCACGTGTCCTAGCTGTGATGACTGTTTTCCAGTCGTTTTCAGTCATATGCAACTCTTCATGATCCCACTTAGCGTTTTCTTGGCAGAGATACTGGAGCAGGTCGCCATGATTCTTCCCATAATGACATACTCTGCAATAAGTAGGTAATGCCCAAGTCTTCTATTTAACCTTCAAAGCTCCTCACAACCTGACCTTGACTTGTTTTTCCACTTTATTTCACATTATTCTGCTCCATGCACTCTGTGGCCCAGCCAACCTTGCCTTCTTGCTGTTCCTGATACCAGGAGACCAAAAAGGATGGTATTAACAATAGTCTAGGCAAGAGGTGATGATGGCCTGAGCTTAGGTGGTGGCCAAGTGTAAATAAGGGGATGGATGTGAAAGACACAGAAAAAAAAAGAATTACCAAGATTTGGTAGCTTCACGTAGAGGGGTGAGGAAGAAGGAAGAGTCAAAGATCACTCTGAAGTTGGAGACCCAGATGCCTGGGAGGGTGGTCATGTCCCTGGAAGAGACATGGAATTCAGAAGAAGAGCTAGGCTTAAAAGATAAGATTGTCAGTTTCATTTTGAACATGTCAAATTTGAGTTCTAAAACATCCAGCTGGAAATGTCTAGCAAGGATTTGAAGATAGTAAGACTGCAGCTCAGCAGAAAGGAGGGATGCATGTATAGATCTGGGAGTTAGCTGCATGGAGGCATTGAATCCATGGGAAGAAGTGAGATAGAGAGATAGAGAAAGAGAAGAGAAGGTCAACTGCACAGAAGATCCAGGGGAACAAATGTGATATGAGGCAAACAGAGATGATGACAGAAACAGAGAAAGAGACAGAGAGACAGCAAGAAAGATAGGCACACAGTGATAATGCTGCTGCTGCTGCTACTGCTGCTGAAGGTATTTATATAATGTCTATTATGTTCCAGGCACATAAAGTGCTAAGCTATTTACAAGGATGGTTTCATATGATCCTCACAACAACCTGCAAGGTAGGTGCTATAATTATCCCCATTTTATAGTTGAGGAAACTGAGGCACAGAGAAGTTAAGATACTTCCCCAGGATTACATATCTGGTAAGTGTCTGAGGTCACATTTGAACTCAGTTCTTCTTGAATTCAAGCCCAGCACTCTATTCACTACATCACCTAGCTGCCAGAAAGAGGAAGGAGAGAGGGGGGGGGAGGGAGAGGCGGGAAGGAAAGGAAGGGAAGGGGGGAGAGAAAGAGAGAGAGAGAGAGAGAGAGAGAGAGAGAGAGAGAGAGAGAGAGAGAGAGAGAGAATGGTGTCCATCATGAGGGACCCCCCAAGGTGAAGGGATGGGGCACGGATGATGATATAGCAGAAGAGACTGAGGAGAGGTCAGACAGGTAGAGGTCAGCCGGGTTGGAGGAAGATCAGGAGAAAACAGTATTAGGAAAGCAGAAAGCCAAGGAGGAATACTTTCAGGAGGAGGACATGGCCAACAGAATCAAAAGCAGCACAAAGGTCAAGAAAGATGAGGACTGAGAAGAGGGCATTAGATTTAGCAATTAAGAGCTCACTGGAAACCTCAGAGAGAGCAGCCTCAGTCAAGTGATGGTGTCAGAAGCCAGAATGCAATTCAATTTTATTCAACAGATAATTGAGTGCCAACTATTTTCTGGGTACTTTGCTAGATGCTGCAGGGAATAGGGGAATGGAGAGTCCCACAAGTAAGCATAGTCTAGTAAGTAACTTCAGGGAGGCAGAGAGCACTAATAACTGGAGGAAAGGTCTTATGGCAGATGTGGTACTTTGGAGGAGGTGCATATTCTACAAGGAGGGAGGGCATTCTAGACAGGGGGGACAATTTAGGTGAACGTATGGCAATGGGAGATGGAGTATCATGGACACTAGAACCCAGAGTATAGGAAAAAGAGTAATATAAAAATTTGTGAAGGCCAGTGAGATTGTGGGAAGGTTTTAAATACCAGGCTGAGTAGTATTTATTTTATCCTAAGGAGTCAAAGTTCCTCTAAACTGAGTCAACAGACTATAAGAGTTTCTGTGGCCAATGAATTCATTATTTTGAGGCCAGGTTGGTGATGAGCATTTCCAAACTTAGCCAGGATGATCTCCAGAAAATAGATACACAAACTGTTCATTTGACACCTTTCCAGATCGGTAAAATCTGTCAAAGCTGGTGTCCCTCTGGCTTGTGACAACCCAGATCACCACTACAATAGAAGGACATAGGGGTGCAATAAAAAGAGCGCTGGGTTTGAAGTCAAAAGCCCTGGTTCTGCCTCCTTTTATTCCTATGACTTGGGCTAGGTTATTTAACCTCCCTGAGTCTCCATTTCCTCATCTATAAAATGAGAGGGTTGGACCAGATGAGCTCTGTGGTCCCCTTCTGGTCTTCATTTATGTTCCTATGAGATTAGTGGAGGATCAAGGGCCAACTTTACGTCTATGAGCCCGGAGTCTCCTTTAACATCAGTTGGCTCCACCACTCACTACCTCTCCCAGGGACCCCCTCCCCTAGCAGCCACTGGGGTCAAGTCCAAGGTCCCCTGATGTGAGCTAGGCTATTTTCATCCACCATACAGATGGCAGATCCAAGGTGTTCATCCTACAAGGGAATCAGGCATTCCTGAAATATACAAGAATTCTAGACATACCACATGGCACTGGGCTGCTGACTTCCACTTGCTGCTGACTCATTTGCCCCTTAATAACCAAGCTCTTCTTTACTAATAACTTTAATTACATCAATTACTCACTCCAAAAACAGCTTTTTTCTCTTCTTACTCTCTCCTCTCCCAGCTGGAATCACAACCCTGCCCCCCCATCTCCTCCTCCAACCTTCCCCAAACCTGACTTATTCTATTCTCAGACGTTTGGTTGGGAAGAAAGATCACAAAATTCAAAGACTTCGGAGACCACTGAATTCAACCCCCTCATTTTGCAGAGAATGAAAGTGACTGCCAAAGAGGTTAAGGGTCTTGTTCAAGGCCACACAGGTATGTGGCAGAGCCAAGATTTGTGATTCCCAATCCAGGAGTCTTTCCATGATGTTACACTGATGCTGCCTCTCAACCCATAATAATAATACCTTTGTGTTCAATGAACTGGAAGAGGGAAACATATTTAGTTTTATCTTTAGATCTCATTCATTTATTCATTGAACCATAGGCTAAGTTGGAAAGGACCTTAGAATAATCTCACTTTACCGATGAGGAAACTGATGCTCAGAGTTGTTGATTGACCCAAATCCTAAGTGACAAAACTGGGATTTGAACTCAAGTCCTCTGACTCTAAACTGGGTACTCTTTTCACTACATCATGCTCCCACCATTCATTCATTGAGGAAGCATTTATTAAGCACCTACTGTGTGCAAGACATTGAGCCAAACAATGGGGATACAAAAGAAAAAAAATGAAATAGAGCCTACCCTCAGGGAGCTTAAATTCCACCAAGGAGACACATTCATTAAGTAAATGCAAAATAATTTTGAAATGAAAGGAGGAGCATAAGATTAGAGGGTTAGAGCTAGAAGGGCACATCAGACCTCAGCAACTCCAACCCTCTCATTTTAGAGAGGAGAAAACTGAAGACAAGACAGATCGGGATTAGGATAAATCTCATGTAGGGAGGGGCACTTGAGTGGAATGTTGAAGGAAACTAAGGAACCTAAAGGTCAGCCAAGTGGTGACAGTGAATAGAGGGCCAGGCCTGGAGTGAGGAGGACCTGAGTTCAAATCCGGCCTCAGACACTTCCAAGCTATGTGACCGTGGGCAAGTAGTCACTTCACCCAGTTTGACTCAGTTTCCCTATCTGTAAAATGAGCTGAAGAAGAAAATGGCAAATCACTCCAGTATCTCTGACAAGAAAACTCCAAATGGGGTCATGGAGAGTCTGACATGAGTGAAACTACTGAACAACAACCACAACAGGGATCCTTAGGGGCAGAGGTGAGTAGTGGAGCACTCCAGATCTAGGGGACAGCCTAGACAGAAGCATGGAGATGGGAAAAGGATTTTCATATACAGGGAACATGACAAATAAGCTGGTTTGACTGGAAGGCAGAGCATCTAAAGGGGAAAAGAAAGGGACTAGAGTCACTAGACCATTGATTCCATCGGCAGAGGGAACTCCCAGAAGAGGAAATCTCCTCTACCAAAGAAAAACTACATCTCTGCCATTCAGAGTCTTAGAGAGGGCAGTAGGGCTGCCAAGAGCATTGAGAAGGTAAGTCACCTACCCAGGGTCACGCAGATTGGACTTTAAAAAAAGACTTGAACCAAATCTTCCTGGCTCTGAGAGACCAGCTCTCTATCCATTATTTTTGTTATTATTAGACTCTTCATGACCCCTTTGGGGGTTTTCTTGGCAAAGACACTGGAAGGGTTTGCCATTTCCTTTTCCAGCTCATTTTACAGATGAAGAAACTGAGGCAAACAGGCCTGAGTAACTTGCCCAGGGTCACACAGCTGGTCTGAGGCTGGATTTGAATTTAGGAAGTTGAGTCTTCCCGACTCCAGGCCCAGCACTCTATGCACCATGGCACCCCCTAGCTGGCCTATCCACTGTACCATGTTACTTTCTGCATTTATACTGTGTACCACTATGTACTAGGCACTGTGCTAAATATATTACAGATATTATCTCATTTGAATTTTGTAACAACCCTAAGAGGTAGGTGCTATTATTATTCTCCCATTTTACAAACAAAGAAACTGAGTCAAATAGAGGTTAAGTGACTTGTCCAAGTTCACACAGCTGGTTAATGTCTGAGATTTGAACTCAAGCCTTCCTGACTCTGGGCCCTATTATCTATCTACTGTGCCACCTGAAACAATATGTAATAAGCCTGGAGAGGTAATTTCAAGCCAGATTGTATATGACTATAAATCCTAGCACAGTTTGTATTTAATACAACATAACTTCCTGAGAATGAGAGTGATGTGGTCAGACCCATATGGAGGAGGAATTGATTATAGGTGGAAGACATTTGAGGCAGGGCAAGCATTTAGGAAGGTTTTCTCTCTTCTTCCCTCCCCTTCAAAAATCTCTTTCTTTCTCTCTCTCTCTCTCTCTCTCTCTCTCTCTCTCTCTCTCTCTCTCTCTCTCTCTCTCTTCTTCCTTTCCTCCCTCCCTCCCCCCATCTCTCTCCCATCATCCATCCCTCTTGTCTTTCATTTCTGAAATTTAAGTCATATGCAAGAATTTGTTATTAAAAAACCTCCATAGATAGTCATACGGTGTGGGTAAACCATGCCTACTCCTCTTGCTATCAATGTCACTGACTGGCTGAGCTGTCAATAAGCATCACTCATTATTTAAATTGGTTGTTGGCTAGCCTGATGCTGACTGACAGTTCAGCCAGCCAGTGACAGAGGAGACGGAAACACCTTCCCTCTGCTCTTCTGATTCAACAAAAAAAGGAAGCCCCTGGCAGCATTCCAGATTTGCTAAGGGTACCAAACATAGTAGGTCCTTAATAAATGCTTAATGAATGAATTAATGGATGAATGAGCAAATATATGCATGTGTTGTTACTCTGGAAACTACAGACTTTAATGAATTGGTAGATTTCCAATTCATTTACTATCTATATAGTAAATTGTTTGCCCTCACTGGACCTCAGTTTTCTCCTGTGAAAAATGAGGGGGTTCAACTACACTCTTTCTTAAGTCCTTTTTGGACCCAAATCCTTTGATCATGAAGAAGTGAGTGGGAGGAACATCCAGGTGAAGACCTAGATTTCTCCCAAAGGACCAGAGCCCAACGATTGCCCCAGGGTTTTTATAGAATACAAGGGACAACTAGAAACCAGGTCTTCCCTACTTTAAGGCCAGTGTTCTCTGCACTGTTTCCCACTATGGCACTGCCATTCCCACTGAAGCACAGAGAGGGAAAGCCAACAACAGGCTGACTAACAACCAATTTAAACTACGAGTGATACTGATCGATAGCTCAGCTGCTCAGTGACATTGGTAGGCATGGTCTCCCCCACCCCCTGTAACTATTTATGGAGTCTTCTTAATAAAAAAATTTCCTGGATGTGGCCTAGATTTCAGAAATGAAAGACCAGAGGGATGGATAGAGGTGGGGAGCAGGTTCCATAGATAAGAAGGTGGCAGCCAGGCACTGAGTCCAAAGTGTGCAGACTCCACCTGGATGATTCCATGCTTTCCAATTAACAGACAAGGCCATCATTTCTAAGGACCAGAATCCTGCCTAAAAATAATCCCAGCTGGTGATTTTGAGGCTTCATGGGCTAGGGAAAGGTCTGAAGAAGGGAGAAAGGAAATGGGGACCACTCCCCAGACCTACCAATATTGTCATATGACTGTGACTTGGAGAAAATCTCCCCTGTTCCTCCATTGAAAGCCCCTCCCTGGGGGGCTACTTCTGTCACAGATATTTAATCAGGCATCAGAGATCCTCACCATCCTGCAAAAGTCTGTTTCAGCCTCCTGGGTAAAGATGGCTTCCCCTAATTGCCTGACTGATGCAGTGGCCCAGAATAACTGAGCCTGAGATGGTCCTGCCTGGCTTTGTCTCTGGGAGCAGGCCTGGTCAGCCTGCCTTTGTGATCCCTCCCCTGAAGGCCTGTACGTTCATTTCTTTGAAGTTGCTGGGCACTGAGAGTGAGAAATATGACTGAGGAGACCAGGTAAGGAACTCACCAGTACGGGGGTGGGGATGGGGGAAAAATCTTGAAATATGGGGTTCAACAAGCCCCTGGAAAAGCCAAGCAGCATCTCTCATCAATGGCAGCTCATGTTTCTATGGTGTGTCACAGCTGAAGAGCACCACTATGTATTTAATCACAGCTCACTTTTCTTGGGAAGCTCAGAGGAATTAGGATCATAAGGGGTGGAAGAGGCCTTGAAGGTGTCTAGTCAGGGGACCATATGGTCGACTCAAGTCAAGAAAGAACCTCAGAGGGCATGGGGTCTAACTTCTTCATTTTATACATGGAGAACCTGAGTCCCAAGGAGATGGACTGACATCCCCCAACGTTCCACAGGTAGTATTAGAAGCCCCATCTGAGCCCAGGTTTTTTGACTTGATGCTTTGACCCTGAGCCTGAGTTCTTTCCACTCTCACTATAGATAAAGAAACCTAAAGCCCAGGAAGGGAAGTGACTGTGTGTTTACCCACAAGCAGACAGTTATCAGATACTAAGTGACTGAGCTGGGCCTTGAACCAAAGTCTCTTGGGTCTGAGTTCAATATTCTATCTCCATCTAATTTTAACAGAAATATGAGAAATCAGTAAAAAATTCCTTACCATCAATTTTCCGTTCTACTTGGTTTTTGCTTAGGCAGAATTGGCACCCTCTGGGGCACTTGGTAAATATTTGTTGAATAAATGAAGCCCAGTGCCTTGATTTATCCCACTTCAATGAACAGGAAATACCTGTTTGAGTACTGAGGCTGCCTTGTATGCCTACAAAGAATGGGCCACCCTTCCACAAAGCTTTCCTCACAACAATCTGGGGAAGTAGCAGTATCATGCTCATTTTACTGGTGATGAAACAGGGGAACAGAAAGGTTAAATAACCTGTACAGAGTCATAGAACCACCAAATAGCAGAGTCAAGGTCATGATAGAGAAAGAGCCCCGGATTTGGAATCGGCCTGGGTTCAAACTTCTGCCCCGCTACTCACTACTTGTTGCATCGTTACGTTGTTATTTCACTTTGTCTTGGTCTGTTTACTCATCTGTAAAATTCCAGGTGGGTAAGACTTAACTAGACCGCTCCTGAGGTCCCTTCTGGTTCTAAATGTATGCTCCATGTGTGACCTTAGGTGAGACATTTTGCTTCTTGGGCCTCAGTTTCTTCATCTGTAAAATTGGGGAGGGGAGCTATTATAGTCTTTAAAGTCCCTCCCCGCTCTAGATCTGGGCTTACTTAGGATCACAGGAGACTTTAATGTAGGTATATTCGTTATAAATTCAGCATGCTTGGACATCTTGCCTCTCAGTCTCCATTTCTCCTCTTTATCTATATCATGGTCTTGAATTTATAAAGCAATTTCCTAATTTAGAGAGACCTGAGAGAATCAGGCGCACAGTCAGTCAATCAACAAGTCTTTATTAAGGGAGTACCATGTGCCAGGTAATATAATAACAGACGAAAACACAAAGAAAACCTGTGATGTGTTACTGGGTTTGGGGGGTGGTGTTGTTGAAGGAAGGCACTTGGCACGAGGGTCAACGACAGCTGTTTGATCCCTGCTTGGCAGCCATACTTCACAGCCTGGTCTCTCTACACTTAATAACAGCCTTGTGGGCTAGGGAGGGTGAACGTTCTTAACACCATTGTACAGACAAGGAAACTGAGGGTCTCAGAGTGGTCAGCCTGTGGTCATCTAGCTAGTAGGTGGTTATAGCAAACCCAGGACTTCTAACACACTGTCTGTCACACATGAATTATGGAGGTCCTGGCTTCATTCTAAACCCAAGGACAGCCTCCCTCTTTGTCCATTGTTCTCAGACCTTGGCACCTCATTAAATCAGTACACACTGGCCTTTCCAGCCCTGCCCCATGCTCACCCCACCCCACAAGTCCTGGGCCTTCCTGGCAGGGGTAAGGTAAGAAATGGACAGTGTCATTCCTGCCTTGACAAGCACAGGCTGCCATACAGGGTGGGAAGCTCAGGACTTTTCTGACTCTTCCCACGGGTACAAAGGCACAAAGAAGCTGAGAAAGACAGAGGCGGCATTAGTATAGAGAGGGGGAGGGAGGAAATTGGCTGCTCTAGGCTTTGGCAGGAACTTGGAGTCAGGAGTCCGGGGTTCAAGTTAAACTGTCCTGAAGGCAGGAACCGTGTCTTCAACTTTCTTTGTATTCCCAGAGCTTAGCACAGTGCCTGGTACATAGTAGGTACTTAATAAATGCTCACTGACTGTTGCTTATTAGCTTTGACTCTGGGTGAGTCACTTTACTCCTCTATGTCCTGGTTTCCTTCTCTAAAAAATGGGTTAATACAGAACAAAGCACTTTGCAAAGAAAGACAGACCACTAAAATATGTTAACATTATTAGGCTAAAGCAATTGGTATTATCTCCATTTTGCAGATGAACGCACTGAGTCCAGAGGGATCCTTCGTGAGTGAATGGTAAAGGTGCTCCTTATCGTCCCCTCCGAAACCAGTCTTAATATGACAGAGGGTTTAATCACTCCCATCTCCACTTCTCCCCATCACCAATCACGTTGTTATTGCTCTTGCTGAGTCATTTCAGTCGTGTCTGACTCTCTGCGACCTCATCTGGGATTTTCTTGGCAAAGATACTTGGACTGGTTTGCCATTTCCTTCTCCAGCTCATTTTACAGATGAGGAAACTGAGGCAAACAGGGTTCAGTAACTTGCCCAGGGTCACACAGCTAGTAAGTGTCTGTGGCCAGATTTGAACTCAGGAAGATGAGCCTTCCTGGCTCCAGGCCAGGCACTCTATCCACTGTGTCACCTGGCTGCCCATCACTGATCTTATCCTTGACCAGTTATGGCCAAGCCAGTCATACCTATCAAACTCCCACATGCTGCTCCATGTCCACTGCTCTCCCCATTTTACTCTCCCCTAGCACGTCTTCCTCTCCCCTAGGTGTCTGCTTTTTCCAAGTATGGGAAAGAGCCATCATCCCTCATCTGATCTAGTGTGCTCAGGACACTAAGAACCCTCCCATTCCCCACAAGGAGCTTGGTGTAATGAAAAGGGACCCGAATTCAAATTCTATCTCTGATATCTCCAGCTATGTGACCACTGGCAAATTACATAACCTCTGTGAGTTTCATTTTCTTCAGATGTAAAACACAGGTAATAGCACATACTTCAAAAGATTTTTGTGAGGCTCAGATGTATGTAAAAGGCTTTGCAAAATTGAAGGTAAAGTGGAAAGATCTGCTAACTCCACAATGGCATTCTCCAAGGCAGCTCCTCATTAACCTTCCTTCTCATACCCATTCATCACTGAGGACATGGTTCTGTGGGGTCCAGAGCACCTAGAAAATCCTTATTTACAAAGCAAGGCATAATTTTGCTTAAATCAAGCAGTGCTAATTGTAATTCCCCACCAGTAGTACTTTCAGTATAGTTGTGTTTGTGCCCACCATTGTACGTGGCTTTGCCTATTTGACGAGGGTTCAAAGGACTGGTTATCTGATCTGACTCCATCATTTTACAGAGGAGGGCCCAATGATGGCAAGTGACTTGACCAAGGTTCCCCAGAGATGAGATGAGACACCAGGTCTTCCTGCTCCAAATCCAGGATTTTTCCCACTATACCACATGGCCTAGAAATGAATCCTGCTAGAAGGAATTCAGCTAGGATTCACTAGTCATTTTAATTATTCTCTGTATTCACCATCCCAGCCCAAACTGGGTCTTATAAAGATTATTAGTGGAAATGAGCATAGGGGAATTGATGGTCTGATAGGAATGATGGGTACACTGCTCTTGAGTTCCTGGAAGACACTAAAGCCAATGTGATCCTGTCTGATGAGTGTGAAGAAAAGGGAGAAATGATACCAGTGCCACTGAGGCTGATTGCTCCTATCTTCCTCTGATTTTTAGCCTTGGTCTCTGTCTTCCTCCTTCTTTGTCTCAGTCTAATTCATCCTGTTCCTTCTTCTACAACATTTTCAACCCTTTCTCTCACTGACTAGGTCTAATTAATTTTCAGTTTCCCTATGTTTCTCTTTCCCCATTTCAATCTGATTCTCTCTTCTTCCCTTTCTTTCCCTTTGTTCCATGACACACAGAAGTCACAATATCATCCCATTCTGATATTCTTTCTTGCTCTATTTATTGGTTAAGCTCTCGCTACCTCTCCCCTGTTTCTGTCGGTCTCTTCTGTGTGTTCTTTCCAATTCTCTTCCTTTCCCTTTCTGTCTTTCTTTCCTCACATTGTCTCTTTCTCTTCTTGCCTCCTCTTTCTCCTCTCAATCTATTCTTTTTTCCATCTCTCCCCATTTCTTCTCTTCCTTCTCAGTTTATTTCTTTTCTCCTCCTCTACTCTCTATCTCCACTCTTCTCTTTCTTTCTATTCCCCCTTTCTTCCCTCTTCATTTTCTTCTTTTCCTTCCTCTCCTCACCCCACTGTTTCTTCTCTTCTCTCTTTTTCTTTCCTATTCTCTCTTAATTTCTCTTCCTTGTTCCCCTTTTCACTGTCTACACTCTTCTCCTTCTCTTTTCCATCTGCTTCTTTCTTTTTTCCCCTCCACTCTACTGCTTTTCTCTCTCCTTTCCCTTCTTGCTCTTCATCCTGCTCTTTCCTTTCCTTCCAGCCTTTATCTCTCTCTTCTCCATCTCTGTCTTTTGTCTTTCAATCTTTGTCCCTCTACTCCATCATTTTCCTTTTCTCTTTTTCCTCCCTGTCTCTTTACTGTCATACTTTGTTTTCTCTCCCCTCCACCCCATCTCCTCTTCCACCTCATTTTCTCTTTATTTACCTCTCTACCTCTTTCAGGCAACACCTCTCTCCTCTTTTCTCCTCTACCTTCAATATTCTTCCCTCTCCCTGCTTTCTGTCTCTCATTCTGTCTCTTGAGTGTATTTTGACCAAAGCCAGTGGTCTGTGATTAAAAGCCTGAAAATGCCAAGACAGTTAAAATGCTTTGGGTTGGAATAAAGTGAACAGTATTTATTGACTCTATGGTCAACAGGAACCATTATCATGAGGACTACCATGACTTACCAGGAGGAGAAAATGAAGAGTGCTATTAGGCTTCAGCTGACTCCAGGTTTGCCCTTTGAGTACAACCTCAGGGAACAAACTGACAGCATGTCAAAGGTTTCTAAGGACGCTTTCTGTCTCCAGTAGGCAGTGTTCTGCACATCTCCCTGAAATAACCCATGCTAATTTCTTGATGAAAAATTCATACAGCTGGCTGCCTTTCCTATTGCTAAGCAACCAGCCACAACATGTTTATCATACCAAGTCTAACATTAAGTAAGGCTGAGCTGTGACTGAGACCAAGGTTCTGAAAGGGGTTGGGTAGGACTTCCCTTCTGGCCAAATCCACCCCAACCAGAAGAAACTCATTCTACTCCTTGCAACTCTGCCCACATTGTGCCCTGTGCCCAGAATAGCCTCCTCCTCATCTCTGGCAAGGACCCATGTCAAGTGCCTGGTCTGGTGAACCCCAATGGCCACTCCTCCACAGGGCTTTCCCTGGACTCTTGAGTCAGGAATGAGCTCTCAAGGCCTGAGTCTGCAGGCAGATGGACTCAATCAGGGACTGCATTCCACCTCTGCCACTTACTGTCTTAGGTGGGCTTAACCCTTTGGGCCCCAGTTTCATGCTTGGTCAAATGATGGGGCTGTACTAGATGACCTCTGAGGTCCTTTCTAGCTATAAATCTTTTGGCCTATGGCAAAAAGGTCCTTTTATAGGCTGTTGAGCACCTATTAGGTGGAAAGCCCAGTGCTAGGTACCATGGGTTCTACAAAGACAGATGTTTCTTGAATTCAATTGAATTGAGTAAGGTGACTTTCAGCAATGGGAGAATTTTCTGGGGTCAGTTTGGAAAAGGAAGCTCATACACCCCTGAGCACAGTGTTAGCATGGTGGCCTTCGTTACTAAATGGAACTCTTCTAGATGGGTCTGTGAAGAAAAGCTTGTGTAGACTGGAATACATAGTAATTGAGTGCTTAATGTAGAAAAAGTATAAGACTCATGCTTCAGGCAAGGGTTGAATCGGAGAGAGACATTTAATGTTCTTTGTGCTAAGGTCCCTTCCAGCTGTGCCATTCCAGGTCCATGTTCTAACATCCCTTCCAGCTCTGACATTCCATGTTCTGTGTTCTAAGGTCCCTTCCAGCTCTAAACATGCTAAATCCTAAGGTCCCTCTCAGTTATAACATTTTACATTCTAAAGTTTCTTTCAGTTTTGATACTCTGTGTTCTCTGAAGGTCCCTTCTAGCTCCAATAATGAGGTTTAAGATCTTGACTAGCTCTGATATTCTATGTCCTAAGATTTCTCCCCATTCTAACATTCTCTATCCTAATATCCCTTCTAGCTCTGATATTCTGTGCCCTAAGGTCTCTTCTTACTACAACGTTCTCTGTTCTAAGGTCTGTCACACTTCTCATATTCTATGCTGCAAGGCGCCTCCTAGTTCTAGTAGTTAATATTCTGTTGATTTTTATTAGTTGATATCCTGTTGGTTTTTCTTCCATCTCTTTGTATATATCTTGTGTGTACCTAGCTATTTACATGTTGCCCCCCTCTTTGGAACTTGAGCTCTTTGCGGGCAGGGGTTGTGTTTTTGCCTTTCTTAGTATTCCCAGCACTTAGTGCAGTGCCTGGGGCTGTTTAAATGTTTGTTGACTATGTTCTAAGGTTCTTCTTAGCTCTAACATTCTCTGTTCTAGGGTTTCCTGAACGCTATTTGAATACACTATGATAATACGATTCTCTGAACCCTTTCCCACATTCATGTGACCCTCCCACTAGGAGAACGAAAAGAAGAGAACTAACCCCCAGAATCAAAGGATTCTAACTCAGAACTTGCAGCCAGGGGCCTGGGTGTACCCACATGAGCCACTGTCTCCCCAGTTCTCTAAGCTGTTTACAACTCTATCCTGAAATTCAAAGGAAGACTTTCTAGTTAATCCACCTCCTTCCCGGGAATCATCCCAGAAAGGGGACGTGCCTGTTTGGCTCTGCAGGGATAGAATATACATTCATCCTCTGTCTACTGATCCCTACCCTTACAGTTTAATAGCACAGAGTTATTTCCAATCCCTGCTCTCCAGAGGTCAGGGAGAACAGATGCAGGTCCCTGTTACTCCCAGAGATCTCTTTCAAGGAAGTGGAGCCAACCCCAGCTTGTATGACTGGAGGGCAGTAGTGAGAATTGAGGGGGGCAGACTGTGGTGAAAAAATGGGGATTTCTTTCCAACCTCTAGTGTCTTATCCACTTCCCCTCCCAAGCCCTCTGTAGGACTGGGAGCTTTTAGACCGCAGGTGTTCCTGCCTCCCCACAAATAGTCCTTTCTACCCACCAGAGAGAATTTTCCTTCCTGGAGAGATCACTGTATTTTCCCTTGTTTGGGGCTCAGTTTGGTTCCTGACCCACATAGGTTTTTTTTTTTTAATCTCCATTTACACCCCACACACATATGCTCCACCATCTCCCTGTGACGCCCCTCCTCCACTCTTCCCTTGGAATCCTTTATTTCCCTCTTAAGATTCCCTACTGTCCCTGATGCTCCTCCCCAAATTCATGATTCCCCCTATCCTCCTCATAGCCCCCTCTCATATCCCCTCCACACAGCCCCTATTGACCTCAATCCTTCCTTAGAATCCTACACTTCTCCCATCCCCCAATCCTCCTCTCCATCAGTCCCTACTCCTTCCTCCTCCTGTCACAGATCCATCCTTCCTTCTCTAATTCCCCCTCCTCACAGCACCCCCACTCACCGCAGTCACTGAATCTTTCACTTCCCAAGCCCTCCCCCCCCTCCTCCTGGTATTAACCTCCCCAATCAGATCTCCAATCCCCCGCTCCCATTCTTCATGTTCCCTGGGTCCCCCTCTTCACTCTGCCCCTACTCCCTGGTCACAGCCCTCCAGTCCTCCAATTCTCTTGTCTCCTGTTATGTTTCTACTACCCCAAGTCAAAGTACCCACCAGAGCCCCCCACTTCCTCAATGAGAGGCCTCACTCGTCGCCTCCCCTCCCACATACACGACACCACTCTCTCCGCTGGGTGCCTCCACTCTTCTCTTTCAACCCCTCAGTCTCCACCCTCACCCCCTAGCGTCCACCTCTCTTTAGTCCTTCTCCTCCAGCTCTCTCCTTCAGAATTCTTCATGACAGCTCCCCAGTCCTCCCCCAGAATCTATCAATCCCCAACTCCCCTCTTCACTGGTCCCCACTCACCCTAATTCTCCCTCGACCTATAGCCCCTCTCTCAATCTATTTCTCCCCAAGAATCCCCCACCTCCTCCACGTCCCAGTCCACAATCTCCCTTATTATACCCCCATCCCCACCCCTCCTTTTCTCTCCCTCTCTATTTCCCCCACGCCAGTTACAGCCCCCTCCCACCCCTGGCCCAGGAGGTCACACCCCCTCCCCAGGAGTCCAGTCCCCGCCTCCCACTCCAGGGGCAGATTGCCCCGCCCCCAGACTGGGGAGGGGGCGCGGTCGCAGAGGGCTGCTCCTAGCTTTGGGCTGTCATCCGCGTGCCGAGACGGGAGCAAGGTTCGGGGCGCGGAACGAGCGCTGGGCGCCCGGGTACCTGCTGCTGCTGGGCTGGCCGAAGCACGCTGGACGTCGCCTTCTCAGCATCCTGGCCTTGGTCCTGGTCCCGGAGCCCGTGCTTGGGGTTCAGGCGACGGCACAGACAGGTGAAGCCACACAGGGCGAGGATACTGGTTGCTGTGCCTAGCGTGGCACCCAGAGCGATGATGGGCACCGACAGCACCATGGTCCGGCCGGGCACAACAGGGCAGGACTCCCCGATCCCAGTCCACTCAGCAGGGCTGCAACCAGGGGTGTCCCCTCCCTCTCCGTCTGTCCCTAGACCCTTATTCCTTTCGTCTCCCCTCAGGACTCAGTGCCGCTGTCCCTGGACCCCCAGCCACCGCAGAGGCTCCTCTCCCCGCGGTCCCCAGAGCCGTGCGGCCCGGGAGGGGGCAGGAGCAACGTTAGTTCCCGCGGGGCCGCTCCCCGGGGTCCAGTTCTTGCCCCCTGGCGCCGCCCTCCTGTGCCTACTGCCGGAGCTCAGCGGCCCCTGGCCTCCTCTGGAACCCGCAGCTCTCATTGAATCTGGCAGAGAGACCCAGAGGGGAAAGGATGGAAGAGGAGGGAGGGGCGGGGCTGGGGCTGGGGGTGGGTTAGGGGTTGGGGAGGGGAGCAGCCACTGTGCAGTGGAGACAGGAAGACGTCAGAGATGGGGAACGGCCTTCCTGCCCTCCCCCCAAACCCCCACCTCCCGCCAAGCTCTCCTCAACCTCCAGGTTCACTTCCACCTCTCCCCCGCCTCCGCACCCCCCCTCGTGATACCCCCACCATACCACCTCAGGTTCTCTCAGCTTCTCCGCCCCCACTAGCCCCTAAATCAGAAAATCACCTCCATAGTCCTAGAGAAGAAATCTCTGAAATCCTTAGTCTTAGAATTTTCTCTAATCTTTGATCTGCAGCTTCCAAAGGCAAAGTGTTATCAGCCTGATGTGGTGGACACACCGCTGAATTAGGAGTTAAGAGACATGTTTGACCTTGGACAAGTCATTTTCCTTCTCTGGTCCTCAGTTTACTCATCTGAAAATGAGAAAGTTGAACTAAAATAACAGAATCTTTTATTTTGAGCTGGGGAGAGCCTTAGAGGTCATTAACTCAATCTCCTTATTTTACAGATGAGGAATCTGAGGTGGGGGAAAGGGAAGAGGTGTGCCTAATGGACACATGGGTTTTACTCAGTCTAGCATGGATTTGGACCCTGGGTCTCTGATTGCAAACCCACTGCTGTTTTCCACTGCCTCTGGCTGTTCTCTTTCCCTCTCTCTCTCTCTCTCTCTCTCTCTCTCTCTCTCTCTCTCTCTCTCTCTCTCCCTCCCTCCCTCCCTCCCTCCCTCTCTCTCTCTCTCTCTCTCTCTCTCTCTCTCTCTCCCAAACCCCAGGGATGAGAACCCCCAGAAGTTCCTGTGAGACTTAGCAGACCTCCAAGAAAGGCTTCCCCAAGTGATCTGGAGTATTCCTTGGCTCCTGTACCCAGCACTGCAAAATGTCCTTGGGAAATAAAATGTTTAATTAAAACTGTCATCTCTGAGTCTCCTGCTGCCTGAAATTCTCCCTGAGAACAACTACCCTCCAAGGTATCCAGGGCAGTTCAGTAAGGCAATGTCTATGAATAGAGGGACAGTCTCGTGTACCATATGGTTACAGGTAGCAATGTGAAGAAAAGGGCTCCCCCTCCTTTGTAACATGTGGACAAGTAGTGTCACAGAGAAGTTAGTTGACTTCCCTTAGGTCACACAGCAAATCCTTGGCAAAGTCAGTTCTGTCCCTGGGCCACTCCTGATGAGGTTTAGGTTGTGGGAGCCCCCTTGAACTCCCCTTGGATCTTTCCTCTAAATGAGACATTTGCCTGAGGCTACAAGCCTTTCATTATTGCTAAACCCAAATCTCTAGGCTAGGTAACCTAGCCTAGCCCTCCATTGTCTAGCTAGTTTCCACCCTTGATCTTGTCAAAGTGTCTATGCCCAAAAGTGTTACCCTTAAACTAGCCCAGCCCTACATAATCTTTTATCTCCTGGTAGCCTTCAGCTACTTCCCACCCTTAATCCATTCTCTCTGTTCCTAGAATCTGACCTCACCCCGGTCCCATCAAGCTCCTCCTTAGACTCCTCCTCAAGACGCTCCCTAAACCCCTCCTACCATCACCCTAGGACCACCCTAGATCCCTCCCACAATCTTCCTGTATGTGAGTTTCATCTTGCCTCCATGAAGGTGCTCAGATTCCATCTGGAATCTGGCCCGCTTGTGAAAACAAGCGTCACAAATGGTGAGATTTCTTAAGACAACCCAATATGGCGAACCTTTAATAAACTTTGTTTCCCTTTGGCTGAGAGAAGGTTTAAGTCTAATTCATTTGAGCAGGACCCGGCCTGTGGGTATTTTGGGGTCTCAAACGCCCCTAAAAACATATAGTTCCCTGACATCTTCTACAATCTTAGGAACAGGGTGATATTTCCTTCCCTGTTATTTTTACCCAGGCTTTTTAGTGAGACTTCCCCCCAAGAAAACCAGTGACTGTTTCCTTTGAAAAGTGGATAAACCTTATTGATAGAGAGGCAGTTGGCAGAGGCTGGTAAGCATCTGGGAATACCTGAGTGTTCTGTCTGCAAACAACCCAGAAACACAAGAGCTGCTAGGTTAAAAAAGGAAAGGGGAGGGGGAGAGGAAAGAAAGGCTGAGAAGGAGTCCTCTGGCTTCAGTGAAATGTCAGGGTTAAAAAGTTGAAGACTCAAAACATTATAAGTGGGAAGGGGCTTAGAACAGAGAGCATAGAATGTCAAACCTGGAAGAAACCTTGAGACAGAGAGAATGTGAGAGCTAGATGGGACCTTGGAACCTAGAACATAGCATTTTAGAAGTAGAAAGAAACTTAGAACATGGAATGTCAAGGCTGTCAGAAACCTTAAAATGTAAAACATAGAATGTTGGAGCCCAAAAGGACTTTAGAAAGCAAAACTTAGAGGAAACGATCAGAGAAGTCTTTGAATATAGAATAGTATAGCAGGAAGAGATCTTCAAATATTTAAAAAAAAACATGGAAACAAATATTTAAAAAAAAAAACCCATGGAAACCTTTGGAAGGAAACTTAGAACCTTAAACAGTAGACCTAGAAGGAACACAGAGATCATAAAGTTTTCCTCTCTGATTTTCTGGGTAAGAAACTTGAGACCTATGGAGGGAGACTTTTTCAAGTGACAGAAATAGGCCAAGAAGCAGGTCTTCTGAATCTTGCTGTTTTCTCTCTGATGAGCCACTGTATAGCTTTGAGTGGTTAAAAATGCCTCCTATATTAAGGACAAAAGCCTGCAAATCCAGAAGATGACTTCATGCAGTCATTTGTTCATTCTTTCATTCATTCATTGAACAAATATTTGTTTATTGAACGGATGAATTCTTTTGAGTGTTGACTTTGGTCTAGCTTTCTAGTTTTACAGATGAATCTGCTGAAGACTAGTGGTTTGCCCAAGGTCAAACATGTCTCTTGACTCCTAATGATATTGTGAGTATTATAAATACATATAAAACCATGTTCCTTAGTTGGCAAAGTGCCTTCCATAGAACAATCCAATGATGGTAGATCACAAAAATGTTAACATCACCATTTTATAGATGAGGAATGAGGCTCAGAGACATGTGTGACCAGCCCATGGTCACACTGTCCCAGAAGTAGGACTCAGATCTGACTCAATTCCAGTACCCTTTCCATTATATAATAAGAGCCTCTCCAGCAACAGAGAAAGGCCCCAAGCAGGGGCATTATTAAATGATTTCAGAATCCTGCCATTGTTTGAGATCCAAGGATGCTGGAGAGATGAAGCCAAAAACTTGCTGAGGTTTCTCCCCCTTCCTCTTCCCCAAACAAAGACCGGAGGGCTTCCAGAAGCAGAGGGCAGTCAGAGATGTGGCTTTTTCCCAGGCTACCTGCCTTGGCAAAAATCAAGCCTTTTCCAAAGCTATTTGTTCTCCCTTAACACAGGGGAGTGTCCATACACCTCAATGAGAGGAACCTGCCACCTAGAGGGCATGGAAAGCATGTCCCTTGTCCAGAAACTCAGGGGGAAGTCTTGTTCTAAGTTCTTTTCACAGGATCAGATACTTAGAGCTGTAAGAGACCTCCTAGATCACACCGTGCAAGCCCTCATTTTACACAGCAGTAAACTGAGGCCTGTAGTGCCTTGTCCAAGGTCACACAGGTAGTAAGTAGCAGAGCTAGGACTCTCTGACTTTAAATACAACACCATTTTCCACAACGACACAATATTTTGTGTGCATCTCACCTAGTTTAGAGGCATCTGGGTGGTACAGTGAACAGAACTCAGGTCCCAAGTCAGGAAGACTTGAGTTCAAATCCAGCCTCTCAGTCACTTACTAGCTGTGTGACCCTGGGAAAGTCACTTAACCTCTATCTGCCTCAGTTTCTTCATCTCTAAAATGAAGATAATAACAGCATCTATCTCCCAGGGTTGTCGTAATGATCAAATGAGGTAATATTTGCAAAGCACTTGAAAGATAGGAGGTGCTATCTTTGTTGTCCGGTCATGTCTGACTCTTCATGACCTCATTTTGGGGTTTTCTTGGCAAAGATACTAGAGTAGTTTACTATTTCCTTCTCCAGCTCATTTTACAGGTGAGGAAACTGAGGCAAACAGGGTTGAATGACTTACACAGGATCACATAGCTAGGATCTGAGACCAGATTTGAACTCAGGATCATCTGCCTCCAGAGTCAGCACCCTGTCGACTCTGCCACTTAGGTGCCCTTGGTACTATGTAAATGTTAGCTATTATTATTATTAGAATAACTCAAGTTTTTGTGGTATTCTTTTTCACACCATCCCATTAAGGAAGTTAAGGCACATATTTTTGTCTCCATTTTATGGGTCTAAAATACTGAGTCCAATAAAGATAAAGTGGTTTGCCCATGATGAAACAGCTAGTAAGTATTAAGACTGAAGTGCAATATAAACTATCGGACCACAGGATTTGGAGTAAAGTCCTGAGCTCAAATCCTACTTAGTCATTCATCATTTATGTTTCTTTTGGAAAGTTCTTACTTCCCTTGGACTCAGTTTTCTTATTTGTAAAATAAGATGAATAAAATAAAATTTGTTTTAATGTAATTTTAATAAAAATAAAATTTTAAATAAAATAAAAATTTTAAAATTTGTAAAATTTGCTTTATTTTGCTTCAGAGGAAAGAACTAGGAGTAATGGGTAGAAGTTACCAAAAAAAGGAAAATTAAGGCTAGATATAGAGAAAAAATGTCATACCAATTAAAGCTCTCCCAAAGTGAACTGGACTACCTCAAGAGAGAGTGAACTTCTCCTCACTGGTGGTCTTGAAGTGGTGGCTGGATAACCTGTTGTCCAGTGTGTTGTATAAAGATCTCTTCTCCAGGATTGGGTTGCTCTAGACAATGCCTTGAAGTCTCCTCCAACTCTGAAATTACAGGAGTCTAGATAATCTCTAAGTCTCTTCCAACTCTAAATACAACGTGATGTTCTATCATAAGTAGTCTTCTACAGTTTCCAGCAGGGAAGTGAGATATTTTGATGTGGTGGAAGGAGAACTGATTCAAAGTCAAAAATCCTGGATTTGAATCCTGGTCTTTTCACTTCCCAATCAAGTGACCTTGGGAAAATCACTCCCCTTCAGTTCCTCATCTGCAAAATGAAAGGTTTGGACTGGTTGACATCTTCCAGCTTTGACAGTTAGATGGGACCTCAGAGGCCATCTAGTCTCACCTAATTAAGAGTTCCTTCTTCAACATACTGGACAAGTGGTCATTCAGCCTTCAATTAAAGACCTCTAGAACAAAAAAGAGTGAAAATAGTATGCTTCAATCTGCGTTCAGACTGCATAGTTGTTTCTCTGGATGTGGATAACATTTTCCATCACGAATCTTTTGGAATTGTCTTGGATTATTATATTGCTGAGAAGAGCTAAGTCAATCATAGTTGATCATCACACAATGTGGCTGTTACTATGTACAATGTTCTCCTGGTTCTGCTTACTTCACTCAGCATCAGTTCATGTAAGTCTTTCTAGGTTTTTCTGAAGTCTGCCTGCTCATCATCTCTTATCGCACAATAGTATTCCATTACATTCATATACTACAACTTGTTCACCTATTCCCCAATTGATGGGCATTCCCTCATTTTCCAATTCTTTGCCACCACAAAAAGAGCTGCTATAAATATTTTTGTACATGTAGGTCCTTTTCCCTTTTTATGATCTCTTGGGGATACAGACCTAGTAGTGGTATTGCTGGATAAAAAAGTATGCACAATTTGATTGCCCTTTGGGTATTGTTCCAAATTGCTCTCCAGAATGGTTGGATCAGTTCACAACTTTAGCAACAGTGCATCAGTGTCTCAATTTTCCTTCATCTTCTCCAACATTTCTCATTTTCCTTTTCTGTCATATTAGTCAATCTGATAGGTGTGTGGTGGTACCTCAGAGTTGTTTTAATTTGCATTTCCCTAATCAATACTGATTTAGAGCATTTTTTTCATATGCCTACAGATATTTTTAATTTCTTTATCTGAAAACTGACTGTTTATATCCTTTGACCATTTATCAATTGAGGAATGACTTGTGTTCTTATAAATTTGATTCATTTCTCTATATATTTGAGAAATAAGGCATTTATCAGAAAAACTGGTGCAAAAATTGTTTCCCATTTTTCTGCTTTCCTTCTAATCTTGGTTGAATTGCTTTTGTTTGTGCAAAAACTTTTTAATTTAATGTAATCAAAATTATCCATTTTGCATTTCATAAAATTCTCTGTCTCTTGTTTGGTCACAAAGTCTTCCCTTCTCCATAGATCTGACAGGTAAACTATTCCTTACTTTCCTCATTTGCTTATGGTATCATGTATATATTTTGACCTTATCTTGTTATATTATATGAGATGTTGATCTATGCCTAGTTTCTGCCATTCTACTTTCCAGTTTTCCCAGCATCTTTTGTCAAATCTTATCCCAGAAGCCGGAGTCTTTGAATTTATCAAACAGTAGATTACTATAATCATTGACTACTGTGTTTTGGGTACCTAGTCTCTTCCACTCTATTTCTTAGCCACTACCAATTAGTTTTGATGATTGCTACTTTATAATATAGTTTTAGATCTGGTATGGCTGGGTCACCTTCTTTCGCATTTTATCATTAATTCCTTTGATATTCTTGACTCTTTTTTTCTTCCAGGTGAATTTTCTGATTATTTCTCTAGCTCTATGAAACAATTTTTGGTAATTTGATTGGTATAGCACTGATTAAGTAAATTAACTTAGGCATAATTGTCATTTTTATTATATTAGCTTGACTTACCCATGAGCAACTTGTATTTTTCTAATCGTTTAGATCTGACTTTATTTGTGTGAAAAGTGTTTTGCAATTGTGTTCATATAGTTCCTGGGACTATCTTAGCAAGTAGACTCCCAAATATTTTATATTGTCTACAGTTATTTTAAATGGAATTTCTCTTTCTATCTCTTCTTACTGAGTTTTGTTGGTAATATATAGAAATGCTGATGATTTATATGGGTTTATTTTATATTCTGCAACTTTGCTAACATTGCTAATTATTTCAAGTAGCTTTTCAGTTGATTCTCTAGGATTCTTCCATCATATCATCTGCAAAGAGTGACAGTTTTATTTCCTCATTGCCTAGTCTAATTCCTTCCAATTATTTTTCTTCTCTTATTGCTAACACTAACATTTCTAGTACAATATTGAATAATAGTGGCAATAATGGGCATCCTTATTTCACCCCTGATCTTACTAAGAAGGCTTCTAGCTTATCCCCATTACAGATAATGCTTCCTGATAGTTTTAGATAGATGCTACTTATCATTTTAAGGAAAGCTCCATTTATTCCTGTGCTATCTAGCATTTTTTAATAGGACTGGGTACTATATTTTGTCAAAAGCTTTTCTGCATCTATTGAGATAATCATATGATTTCTGTTGCTTTTGTTACTGATGTGATCAATTATGCTAATAGTTTTTCTAATATTGAACCAGGCCTGCATTCCTGGTATAAATTCTACCTTGTCACAGAGTATTATCTCATGATAAATTGCTGTAATCTTTTTGCTAATATTTTATTGAAAATTTTTGCATCAATATTTATTAGAGAAATTGGTCTATAATTTTCCTTCTCTGTTTTGGCTGTTCCTGGTTTAGGTATCAGCACCATATTTGTGTCAAAAACGTGTATTATTATTTCCATTTTACAGATGGGTCAAATGAGGCTTGCTCAAAGGTCTTGAGCAGCATGGCCATCTCTTCATTAATCCATCCACTACTAAAGAACATTCATTACTAAAGAATAATACAACAGCAAACATGAAACACTCCCTCTCCTCTTTCCCCTTAAGGAGCTCAGTGGGAAGCAAGGAACACACAGATAAGTGAACATAAAATAGCTGTCAATACTAAGTCATTTCTGGTGGAGAAGAAGACAAGCAAGACAGGGAAAGAGGATGGAGGTAAGGCATCAAGGTAGGCTTCCTGTACAAGGTGGCATCTTGAAGAATTCCATGAGGGGTAGGTGAGGATTGAGAGTATTCCAACCACACGGCCTATGCATAGGGAATGCTATCCAGGGCAACCACAAGGAGGCCAAGTGGAATAGAATAGGGAAGGCTGGGACCCAGGCTTTTGGACTCTAGGTTTGAGGTTCATTTCACTCTCTCCAACCTGCCTCTCCAGGGTGGAGGCAGGTCTCCCCCAGCTCCTCTGGAGCAGGCCATAGAGAAGCTTAATTAGTTTATGTCTATTTGGTGCTTGGAGCCCATTGGGGGCCATACTGTTGCTAGTGGTTTCATTGTTATCATTAGTCAGTGGGCTGTAAAGATGTGATTTTTCCCCCTTGCTCCCTTACTAGCTAAATTGCAGCTTTCAGGAGGCCATCAAATTACATTAGCCTCCAACTGAGCCTGGAGGGGCTGCTTAATAGGACAGGACCTAGGAGGCCTCCCTCTGTGAATCTTCCTCTGGGTCTCCCAGTGCCTTTCAATCATGCTGCTGGCCAGACGAGGTTTCCCGGCTTTCAGTGGCCAAGAAAGCCCCCTCCCCACCCCTTCAGAAGGCTCTGATTCATAAAATGAGGGGAGGGAAGGATGAGATCACCTTCCAGTTCTAACATTCTACTTTCCCAGAGAAAATGTAGGGTAGTAGATAGAGAGCTACATTTAATTCAAATGTCACCTCAGGTGTTTATTCTCTGTGGCTCTCCAAGAAAGTAATTTAATCTCTATGAGGTCCAGTTTCCTCATCTTCATCATTAGTAGTAGTAGTATTGTTGTTGTTGTTGTTACTAAATAATAATAGCTCACATTTATACAGCACTTGCTATGTGCCAGATACTGTGCTAAGTACAAGTATAGTCTCATTTGATCCTCACAACACCTCTGTGAGGTGGCTGCTTATTATTACAGGTGAGGAAACCAAGGCAAGCAAAGGTTAAATGACTTGCCTGAAGCTGGATTTGAACTCAGGTCTTCCTAACTCCTAGTCCAGTGCTCTAGCCACAGCTTCACCTTAATAATAATCCCTACTTTATGGAATTGTTGTGAGGTTCAGTTGAGATGATGTCTGTAAAGTGCTTTGTAAACTTTAAAGTGCTATATAAATGTCAGCCATTTTATGTTTTGATAATGTTAAAGTGCTCTATAAATGTCAAGTATTATTATGTTTTAAGGTTCCTTCTAGCTCTAACATTCTGTGTTCAGGGATCTAGGGCCCCTTCCTGCACTGTGGTACATTAGAAAGAGCTTTGGGAACCAGAGCACCAGTGCTGCTCCACCCACAAGGCACTCCGTCTCTAGACTCTACCCTTATTCTAACTGTGCTACCCTATGGCAGGAATGCTCTCTTGCCTCACATCATCCATCTCCCAGCTTTCCCACTATCTTTAAGTTATTAACTCAAATCCTCCCTTCTCCTGGATCCCCTTCCAGGTCCCTCCTACTGCTAGACTTCTTCTACTCTGCATGTATGGACAGAATTTTTTACCCATCATCTTCCCCAATAGAATCTGTTTTCCTTGAGGGCAGAGAATGTTTATTTGCCTTTCCTTGTATCTCAAAATTTAGCAGGGTGTCTCCTGGCACATAGTAAGACTTAATTAATGTGTTTTGACTGACTTACTGGCTTTAGGCAAGTCCTCTGCTCCTCAGTTTCTTCACCTATAGACATTCATTCATTATTTACTAAGCTTCTACTATAGAATGAGGATTATATAGCCTTCAAGGTCTTCCAGCTCAAAATCTATGATCTTGTGTTCTAAGGCCCCTCCACCTCTGACCTTCTGTGATCCAAAGTTCTACGTTCTAAGATCCCTCCCAGCTCTGACATTCTATGTTCTAAGATCCTTCCCAGCTCTGATATTCCATGTTCTAAGGTCCCTCCCAGCTCTGATATTCTGTGTTCTAGGGTCCTTCCCAGAGCTGACATTGTCTGTTCTAAGATCCCTCCCAGCTCTGACATTCTATATTCTAAGGACTCTCCCAGTTCTGACATTCTTTGTTCTAACGTCTCTTCCAATTCTTTTATTCTGTGTTCTGTGTCATAAGTTCCCTGTCAGCTCTGACATTCTATAACTCCATGAATCAGCATTGAGAGCCTCCCTCCAAGCTTACAGATATTTTATCCCTGCCTGCCTTTGTTTGTCTAAAGTCATTCTGATTCTTTGTTGGGGTCTTGCACATGGCTCTGGGGAGAGTTTTGATGGGCAACTGTTGCTCATAGTCAGGTTCAAATTGAAAGTGTTCATGAATAATAAGACCAAAAATCCAATCAAGTCTTCAGTGATTAGTTTATCAGCTCCTTATCTGTCCAGCCCAGGGGATGCCCTGGTGATTGAAAAATACTCCAGTAACTTTGGGCCCTTCTTCACAAAGATCCTGGATTGCCCTCAGTAGTTTTACTTGAATAAGGGATTCCTGAGGATGGAGACTCTTATCCACTTCTATTCAATGAGTTTATTTATTAAATGCATTTAGTTTCAGAAGATCAAAGCAAGGGCCTAGAGCAAAGTCCATTAACCAAGAGATATTTCCTACTGAGGATGACTCAAGTGGTAGGCATCATTTTTCAGCAAAAAAAAAAGAAAAAAAAGGATTCCTTTGAAGTAATCACTTTTCCATTGCAGATCTGATTCATATGCTTCAGAGCCACTCAAAAGAGTTTTAGAGGAAGGGGGTAGGGAAGCCCCTAGCTTCTCCCTACATCCAAGGCACATTCCTTGCCTTGATATAGGAGTCCTGGGGCTACAACTGGCCACCATTGGATCTCTGAATTGCTGGTGTGCTTCCTCCTAAACAACTTTATATTTATTCCATATATTCTTACATAGGTATTTGCTGTCTTTCCCAATAGAAAACAAGTTCCCTGAGAGTAATGACTGTTTTATTTGTTGTTTTTGCGTCCCATGCCTGGTGATCGATTCACTAATTACTGGCCACTACTGGCCACTGACCAGCCAACCCCCAGGCAAATGTTCTAGCCATGGTAGAGAAGGAGGAAGGCATCCAAAGAGTCCTTCCTACGCATCAATGGTAATGACCCATAAAATCTCAGGGTGGGTCCGTCTTCCCAGTCACTGTATTTTTGTACAGATGAGATCACAGAATGATAGAATGTTAGATACAGAAAAGAGCTTAGAACATAGAAGGTCAAAGGTAGAGTGGACCATATATAACACAGATAGCAGAACTCACTTTGGCAGACTAACTTTCTTATAAACAACATTCCATCTCCTTCATTTGTACCTTCAACTCATAGCTGGAATGCAGCTTAGTGGTACCATGGAGAGAACTTAGACTCCAAAAGACAGGAGTTCAAATTTGACCTCAGATAGTTTCTAGTTGTGTGACTCTAAGCAAGTCACTTAACCTCTGCCTCAGCTTCCTTAAATGTAAAATGGGATATTAGTGCCTACTTCACAGGGTCATTATGACACTTTATAAAGCACTTAGACACAGTTCCTGGCACACTGTAGGCACTTAATAAATGTTTCCTTTCTTCCTAGAGTTGGAAAGCACCTTAGAACATAGAATTTTTTCTGCATTTTCTTTTAATTTAAAAAAGTATTGATATCTCTGGTTTTCATATTGCCTTAATTTCTGGATATATCCCTCTCCTTTTCCCTATATAGAGAGCCGTCCCTTGTAACCATAAATAAAAGAAAAAGGAAGAAATAAAGACAGTTCAGCAAAACTACCAGACATACCAACCCATTCTGTTGAGGTCAAGCTTTTTCTTTATGATCATGTGGTATCTGTTTCATTTTCTCTCCATTTACATTGTTATAGTCATTGTTTGTATCATTTCCTTGGTTCATCCACGTGTCTTTTCATGCTTCCCTAAATTCTTCACATTAATCATTAGAATATAAAATTGAGAGCTGAGAGTGACACAAGAATACTGAATGTCAGAGTTGGAAGAAATCTTAGATCCTAAAATACAGATTGTAGGAGCTAGATGGTAACTGAGACCACAGAACATAGAATATCAGAGCTAGAAGGAACCTTAGAGATTCTCATGTGATCCCTTCCTGTTGCCTGTAAGGAAACAGAAGACCCATGATATGGACTGACTTTCCCCATATAAGATAATGACCCAGTGATAGAGGAAAGACTAGAGCCTGACTCTCCTGATTCCCAGTTGAGTGCTCTTTCTGACATATTATAGTGCTACCCATGGCCTTGAGGTAGGGAAGGTGAGAAAGGAGAGAGAAGTTGTGTCACCTGATTCACCTTGACAGGTAGACAAATTCAGATCTGGATGGTACATGTGAGCCTCAGGTCTTCATGCTCATAATCTAGCAAAGCCCCCTCCCTCTTCTACCAGCTGTCTCCTGGAATACCATCCAATACCAGAAGCAGGAACACCCCCACACCACCTGCTCTGCCCTCACCAAAGTCTGGAGGACCAATATTTCTTATCTTAAGGTTGGCTTTTCTCCCATCTATGTCGATCAGTTAGCCCAGCAAACCATTAACCAATTAGAGCATAACCCCTAATCCAAAGCCCATTGATATGGGACTCTCTCCTCAATGGTATAGATCTCTCTTTGGATAAGATGTAGAATTCTCTCTCTTGGTTGAACTGGGTTATCTCATCCTCTTCACTCTGTATTACCAGGTATATGAGTTCTGTTTTGCTATGACTTGGATAAATGGGCATCTTTGTTATGTACTATGTATGTGCATTGTAGAATTGGTATTTTGTGGGAAAGGGGTCAAGCCTTGGCTATGAAGTTTGGAGTCTTCTTTCCCCCCAATAATGACAAAGCAATAAGAAGTTAGCTTAGACACAGTCATATCCCCTAGAGTAATAATATTTAAGGGAGCAGTAAGATGACATTCCAGGCCAGTACCCCATCTCTCTGAGGACAGCAGAGTGGCCTCTGGTCACAACTTATTCCTTCTCCTCCCATCAGGAATGAAAATCTTTCTTGGGGAAGGATTGGGGAAGAAGAGGCTAGAGATGTCTCCTCTGACTCCCTTCAAGGCACACAATGCCAGCCCTCTCTACATGCTAGTCTCTCCCTACACTGAATGGTCCATCCAAAAGAGGCCATCCCATTTGACTCAGAGGGCTGAAAACCATTCCATGTGAAGAATGGAAACTGTGGATATTTAGCCTGGTGAAGAAGAGACACAGGCAGAGCCATGTTAGCTGTCTTCAAATATTTGAAGGATTATCATGTGGGAGAGGTATTATTAGCCTTATACTTCCCAGCTTCCTAAGTGCCTCGAACATGGTAAACACTTAACAAATGTTTGATTGATTGATTTCAGGGGACATAAGTAGGAGAAAAGAATAGGAGTTTCAAAGAGGCAGAAATTGCCTCCATATAAGATAGAATTTTCCCACACCTAGAGCTGTCAAAGGATGGAATGGGCTCCTTTGTGAGGTAGTGAGCTCCCCATCACAAGAGGTATCAGGTGGAATATTGGAGCTGATGATCTCTAAGAAATTTTACCAACTCCATGGTCACATGGCTTCGTGAGGTTTTTATTTGGTAAGTGGGGGAGAAAAGCCTAGATTCCAGGTTTCCTCAAAATCACATGTATACTAAATGACAGATACAAGATTTAAATCAAGATCTTCTGGATTTTGTCTTTTACTACATGTGTGATTTCATATAAATCACTTAACATTTCTTTGCCTCAGTTTCCTCATCTGTAAAAAGGGGGAGTTGGAATAAGTGGCTTCTAAAATGCCTTCCAGCTCTTAATCTAGAACTTTACAATACAGTGGTCTGCTCATTAAAGCTCACTGTCAGGTCCTGACTGCCCTTCTGCCATGTATACCAGACCCTAGAAAAATCAATTCAGTGTTTGTGATCTGAAGCAAGAATGCTGTGCCAGCATCTTCAAGATATATGCTCTCCATGGGGCAACAGGGACAGGAGGAGACTGGGGTGACAGTGTAGCTGATGAGACTGTTAGGCTATCAGAACACTCTCAACCTTCTGAGTGTCTCTGTGGATCCTAGTGGAAGGAGTAGGGGAGAGCCCTACACTGTCCTGGTTTATAAATGTGTAGGCACTGGTCAGCTTTGACCCTCCACATTTCTCTGCAGGAGCTAAATGTCCATGGATCATAATGGAGAGGACAGCACGTTCTGCTCCATTTAGAAAGCTAATAGAGGCGGGTGGTGGTGGGAGTGATTGGCTTAAACTTTCTGCTGGAAAACTGTGGGTGGAGAAATATATGACTTCACTGTGGTTCTCCTGATCTGTCAGCCCTGGGTCAATGAGGGGGGCCAGTGACCTTTTCTGTGAGATCTAAGTGACAATAAAAATGAGGAAGATGAGGATGACAAGTAATATTTATTAATATTTAATTAATTTAGTATTTATCAATTAAGCTAAGATTTATTAATATTTAATTAAGCTTTTATCCATTAAATTAACATTTATATAGTGTTTTAATATTTGCAAAGCACTTTATAAATATTATCTCATTTTATCTTCACAACAAGCCTGTGAGGTAAGTGCTATTATTATCCCCGTTTTACAGTTGAGGAAGCTGAGACAGACAGAGATTAAGTGACTTGCCCAGGGTCACACAGTAAGTGTCTGACACCAGTTCTGAACTCAGGTCTTCCTGACTCCAAGTCCATTGCTATCAGCCACTGTACTGCCTGCCCACCTCAAGATTAGCAGGTGAACAACTAGATCAGCAGACTGAAATATGCATTCTCCTGCATATTGTGTAGGAATGAGAGAGAGAGCATGAGGTGGTGGGTAGGGAGCCAGATTTGGAATCATGAAGAGCTGAATTCAAGTCCTGACTGTGACAAATATTGTTTGTGTAACCATGACCAAACCCCTTAACCTCTGGGTGCCCTGAAAAAAAAATTTTAAACTGTAAATTATGGTTGAGTTTCAATCCTAATCATTAGAGGATGTTTCCATCCCAGCTGGCTGTTCCTCACACAGAGGAAGTCACACACCTGGACTCCCTACCTTACAAAAAAGAAGGTAGTATATTGGATTTGATAATCTACAAGGAGCCTCAGAAAATCTGTCTATTTGAAGATACCCTTGCTTAAAAAAATCTCTTTGACATAATTTGAGACAGATTTCATTGAGGCGTATGGTTCAATGGAAAGAGGGCTGAACTTGGAGTCAGAGAACCTGGGCTTAAGTCCCAGCTTTCCTACTCATTACCTGTGAGGCCATGGGTCCCACAGTCACTTAACCTCTCTTGGTCTCAGTATGCTTATTTGTAGAATGAAGATGTTGAGCTAGGTGACCTTCCAGTCCTGGACCTACAATCCTATGATGATCCTACCTGGCATGCTATAGATTTATGCCCAGTCTACTTCCCTAGTATGTAGGGTCTATGCTAGGAGTGAGGAACCTGTGGCCTCAAGGCCACATGTGGGCCTCTAGGTCCTCAAGTGTGGCCCTTTGAATCCAAACTTCACAGAACAAATCCTCTTAATAAAAGAATCTGTTCTATAAAACATGGACTCAGGCAAAAGGTCTCACCCAAGGACCTAGAAGACCACAAGTACCCTCAAGGCCACAGGTTTCCCACCCTTGGTCTATATCACACCACCTCCCAAAGGTTGATATCATCTACATAATAAAAATAATAGCTTTGCTTCCTTATCTAACAAGGTTGTTGTGGGAATCAAGTGAAATAGTCTTCACACATGTTATTCCCCTCCACACACACAGTACACTGGCATTTTTGCTGTTCCTCACACAAGATCCTCTGTCTCCCAACTCAAGGCATTTTCACTAGCTGTCCCACACACTTGGAATCCTCTCCCTCATCTCTGCCTTCTGGTCTCCTTGGCCTCCTTCAAGTCCTAGCTAAAATCCTACCTCCTAAAAGAAGCCTTCCTAAAAATCCCCTTTAATGCTGGTGCCTTTAGATTATATCTAATTTATCTTATTTGTATACAGTGGCTTGCATGGTGTCTCCTCCATTAGACCGTGAACTCTTTGAGATTGGGGACTGGTAAAAATGGAAAACAATATGGCAGAAACCAGGTACTGACCGACATCTTACACCACATGCCAAGATAAAGTCAAAATGGGTACATTATTTAGACATAAAGGATGATACCAGAAGCAAATTAGAGGGGTCTGCCTGCCTCAGGTCTCTCCCTAGTCCAATCCATGTTCTGTTCAGCCACTAAAGCGATTTTCCTAAAGCACAGGTTTGATCATGCTCCCCCTACTCAGTAAACTCCAGTGGCTCCCTATCACCTCCAGGATCAAATACAAAATGTTCTATTTGACATTTAAAGCTCTTCACAATCTAGCCCCCTCTACCTTTCCAGCCTCCTTCCACTTTACTCCCTAACATGTACTGTTTGATTCAGTGACACTGACCTTCTGGCTATAGATTTATGCCCAGTCTACTTCCCCAGCATGTAGGGTCTATGCTAGGGGTGAGGAACCTGTGGCCTCAAGGCCACATGTGGGCCTCTAGGTCCTCAAGTGTGGCCCTTTGAATCCAAACTTCACAGAACAAATCCTCTTAATAAAAGAATCTGTTCTATAAAACATGGACTCAGGCAAAAGGTCTCACCCAAGGACCTAGAAGACCGCAAGTACCCTTGAGGCCACAGGTTTCCCACCCTTGGTCTATACCACACCACCTCCCAAAGGTAGATATCATCATAGCTTTGCTTCCTTATCTAACAAGGTTGTTGTGGGAATCAAGTGAAAAAGTCTTCATACATGTTATTCCCCTCCACACACACAGTACACTGGCTTTTTTGCTGTTCCTCACACAAGATCCTCTGTCTCCCAACTCAAGGCATTTTTACTAGCTGTCCCACACACTTGGAATCCTCTCCCTCATCTCTGCCTTCTGGTCTCCTTGGCCTCCTTCAAGTCTTAGCTAAAATCCTACCTCCTAAAAGAAGCCTTCCTAAAAATCCCCTTTAATGCTGGTGCCTTTAGATTATATCTAATTTATCTTATTTGTATACAGTGGCTTGCATGGTGTCTCCTCCATTAGACCGTGAACTCTTTGAGATTGGGGACTGGTAAAAATGGAAAACAATATGGCAGAAACTAGGTATTGACCAACATCTTACACCACATGCCAAGATAAAGTCAAAATGGGTACATTATTTAGACACAAAGGATGATACCAGAAGCAAATTAGAGGGGTCTGCCTGCCTCAGGTCTCTCCCTAGTCCAATCCATGCTCTGTTCAGCCACTAAAGCGATTTTCCTAAAGCACAGATTTGATCATGTTCCCCCTACTCAATAAACTCCAGTGGCTCCCTATCACCTCCAGGATCAAATACAAAATGTTCTATTTGACATTTAAAGCTCTTCACAATCTAGCCCCCTCTACCTTTCCAGTCTCCTTCCACTTTATTCCCTAACATGTACTGTTTGATCCAGTGACACTGACCTTCTGGCTATTCCATGATCCAGGTGCTTCATATCTTCACTGAGTGCATTCTCCCTGGCTGCCCCTCACTCCTAGAATGTTCCCCCTCCTCTGCTCTGACTGCCAATCTCCCTGACATGAGATGACATTTCGCAAGGTCAAGAATTTTAAAGTATTTCTTGAAACAATCCCTTCATTTATATATAGATATGCCTACGTATAAAGAGAGGATTTCATATATACATATCTATATTCATATATAAATATATTATAGATAATAATATATACATATAATATATTATGATTATATCTATATGCTAATCTATGTATAATATAAGTTGTGTATTTGTAAGTATGTATGTTATAAGGAAGAAGACTCAGTTCACCGTTCAGGCTGAAAATCTGCCAAGCTATATATATTTTAGTAGCTAACAGTGGCAATAGTAGACAATTAGGTGAAAATAAGCAATCAAGGAAGAACCCAGCTCCTGAGAGAGAATTGTTCTCTCGCTGTCATTCTGTCATTTAGCAATTTACGTAATTTGCGTACCTGTCATTTACGTAATTCAGAGCAGATTGTTCAACCTCTCAGGGATCCCAATTTCTGCCTCTATAAAATGGTTGCAACATTTGCACTACTTACTTCAGGGGATTGTAGAACTGAAGTTTTAGAGACCTTAGTGTGCTACACAAAGACAACCCACTTGCATGAACAGAAGTTGTACTGAGGTAGTCTCCCTACTCAAAATATTAATTAGTGATATGCAAAGAAATTAAGTATTATGAAATGTAGTGCAGTAAAGGCACCAGAATTCATCAATTCAATCGTTATTTATCAAGCATCAGCTATGTGCAATGTGGACCAATTCCTCCTTGCAGAGGCAGAAGACACAAATGGAAGCTAAATGTCAACGTTCAAAAAGTTGTGATTTTGCTCATTTCTTTTTGAATTAAGTACGTTGGGAAGAACATTAGCATCAGAGACAGAAGGGACTTGAGTCTGTGTTCCCAGATCAGCCATTCGGCATCTGGCAGCTGTCTGAATGAGGATGAGGATGATGATGAGGATGAGGATGATGAGGATGAGGAGGAGGAGGAGGAGGATGATGATGAGGATGATGATGAGGAGGAGGAGGAGGATGATGAGGAGGAGGATGAGAATGAGGATGAAGATGATGAGGATGATGATGATGAGGATGAGGATGATGAAGAGGATGATGAGGATGAGGAGGATGATGAGGATGAGGATGAGGATGATGATGAGGATGAGGATGATGATGAGGAGGAGGATGATGAGGAGGATGAGGATGAGGATGATGAGGATGAGGATGATGATGAGGATGAGGAGGATGAGGAGGAGGAGGATGATGATAAGGATGATGAGGATGACGATAATGAGGATGAGGATGATGATGAGGATGAGGATGAGGAGGATGAGGAGGAGGATGATGATGAGGATGATGATGAGGAGGAGGAGGATGAGGATGATGAGGAGGAGGATGAGAATGAGGATGAAGATGATGAGGATGAGGATGATGATGAGGAGGATGAGGATGATGATGAGGATGATGATGAGGATGAGGAGGATGAGGAGGAGGATGATGATAAGGATGATGAGGATGACGATAATGAGGATGAGGATGATGATGAGGATGAGGATGAGGAGGATGAGGAGGAGGATGATGATGAGGATGATGATGAGGAGGAGGAGGAGGATGATGAGGAGGAGGATGAGAATGAGGATGAAGATGATGAGGATGAGGATGATGAGGAGGAGGAGGAGGATGATGAGGATGATGATGAGGATGAGGATGATGAGGATGAGGAGGAGGATGAGGAGGAGGAGGATGAAGATGAGGATGAGGATGATGTGGATGAAGATGAGGATGAGGAGGAGGAGGATGAAGATGAGGATGAGGATGATGAGGATAAGGATGATGATGAGGATGATGAGGATGAGGAGGAGGAGGATGATGATAAGGATGATGAGGATGACGATAATGAGGATGAGGATGATGATGAGGATGAGGATGATGAGGATGAGGATGAGGATGATAAGGATGAGGAGGAGGAGGATGATGATGAGGATGATGAGGATGACGATAATGAGGAGGAGGAGGAGGAGGAGGATGAGGATGATGATGAGGATGAGGACGAGGATGAGGATGAGGAGGAGGAGGAGGAGGATGAAGATGATGAGGATGAGGATGATGAGGATGATGATGATGAGGATGATGAGGATGAGGAGGAGGATGAGGATGATGAGGATGAAGATGAGGATGAGGATGAGGATGATAGGAAGCAGCATTTAGATAACACTTTACCAATATGATCTCATTTTACTCTCACAACAACCCTTGGAGGTAGGCATTATTATTATCCCCATTTTACAGATGACAAAACAGGCAGACGGAGGCTAAAGTGAACTGCTCAGGGTCATGCAGCCCGTAAATACCTGAGATGGGATTTGAACTTGGGTCTGCCCTGCCTCCACATCCAGCCCTCTATCCCCTGGGCCACCTAGATGACTAACTGATAAACATAATATCATTTTCTTTCTCTCTGCCTCGGTCTCCTTATCTGTAAAATGATATGAGACTAAATGGCCTTTGAGGCTCCTTCCGGCTCTAACTCTATGCCCCTTTGGCCTTAGGGAATGTTGAAGGGCCCATCTACCTCTCCCCTCTGGGGTCCTAATTCTCCGGGCTTGTTTCATTATCTATAAATGGGACTAAAGCCTCTCTCTCCTTTTCAGGGATGTTTTGAGAAAAAGTCTTCAAGGGGTGGAGAAAAGTGGGCTCTGACTAAATGCAGCAGCGGTGCTCCTCAGCTGTGACGCACCATAGAAACGTGCGCTGCCTTTAATGATCCTGCCTGGCTTTTCCAGGGGCCTGTTGAATCCCATGTTTCAGATCTTTGCCCCATCCCCCCATGCTGGATAGTTCCCTAGCTGGTCTCCTCAGTCACATTTCTCATTCCCAGCAAATGAACGTACAGGCCTTCAGGGGAGGGATCACAAACGCGGGCTGGCCAGGCCCGCTCCCAGAGACAAAGCCAGGCAGGACCATGTCAGGCTCGGTTATTCTGGGCCATTGCGTCAGCCAGTCAGTGGGAGGCCATGTTTACCCAGGAGGCTGAAACAGACCTTTGCAGGATGGTGACGAGTTCTGATGCCTGATCCGTGACACAAGTAGCCCCCCAGGGAGAGGCATTCAATGGGGCAACAGGGGAGATTTTCTCTAAGTCACAGTCAAGTGATAATATTGGTGGGTCTGGGGACTGGTCCCCATTTCCTTTCTCCCTTTCTCAAACCTTCCCCCACCCCATCAAAATCACCAGCTGGGATTATTTTTTAGGGAAGGTTCTGTTCCTTAGAAATGATGGCTTTGTCTGTTAACTGGAAAGCATGGAATCATCCATGTAAAGTCTGAGGACCAGTGCCTGGCTTTGCCCCCTCCTACCTGTGAGACCTAGGCCTGCTTCTCTCTCTCTCTCTCTCTCTTTCTCTCTCTCTCTCTCTCTCTCTCTCTCTCTCTCTCTTTCTCTCTCTATCTCTATCTCTCTTTCTCTCTCTCTCTCTTTCTCTCCATTCATCCATCCCTCTGGTCTTTCATTTCTGAAATCTAGGCCATAGGCAGAAATTTGTTATTAAAAAGACTCCATAAATAGTTATAGGGGGTGGAGGAGACCATGCCTACCAATGCCACTGAGTGGCTGAGCTGTCAGTCAGCATCACTCATAGTTTAAATTGGTTGTTAGCCAGCCTGTTGTTGGCTTTCCCTCCCTGTGCCTCAGTGGGAATGGCAGTGCCATAGTGGGAAACAGTGCAGAGAATGTTGGCCTTAAAGTAGGGAAGACCTGGATTCTAGTTGTGCCTTGGACATTCACTAATTGTGCGACCCTGGCTAATCTGATCCTTGTCTATAAAGTGGGGATAATAATATCTGCAGTGCTTACTCCATGGCGTTATTGTGAGACTGACCTGAGATGATGAATGTAAAACCCTTTGGAAACCCTAAAGCATCGTATAAATGCCTATCAGTCAGTTATCAAGCATCTTTAATGTAATGGCACTCCTCCTACCTTCCCACCCCCCACCAGGAGGACATGTGTAGATATCCTTGGCCTATTTCTAATGGACTGTGGGGTGTCTCTGGGCGGCCAGCTTCCATCCATGTGTAACTCATTGCTAAGAGTGCCCTGATTGGTTACTGAACCAGAAAAGCTAATGGCTTGGAGTGCCACACCTAACAAACAAAAGGTGGCTTCTGCCTAGTGGCCCTTTTAAGTGCTGCCCCCCACCCTGGGTAACAACTTCTGTACTCTGAAATAATGATGGCAGGCATTGCTGCTCTCTGCACACAGCATGGACTCACACTGAGATCCCTGGCTAGCCTTGCCTCTCTTGTGTAAGACTAGACTGACTCCAAGGAAAGAGCCAGAGGGGGAGAGGGAGGCCATCAGAAAGACCCAGCCAACATAGCCGAGACGGAACCATGGCTAATCAGCAGTCTTACACAAAGATTTCCCTTTTCCCAAAATGCTTGAATATCCAGTTCCCAACTAACAAGACTAGTTGTAATATGCTAAGATGCTGAATCCTGTTTAAATCATTCTCGTGTTTATCATTGCTTCCCATATGAGAATGAAAGAACTAATCTCCATTTGATTCCTATTGCACGTTCAATACCTCTTTTGCTCTCTCTTTCTGAAGGGAACCCTAGACTATAGCAAAAATAGAATTATCCTAAGGGTAGCATCGATGGGGCTTTGATGAATGAATGAGTACAAGAATGGAGGGTTCTACTTCCTTTACTGAGAAGACAGGTTCCCCAGAGCTCAATCTAGACGAACCTCAACTGAGTAGTTCCTCTATTCTGCATGATAGACTAAACATCTACTATGTGCCAAGCACTGTACATGGTGCAGATAGTCCTTGCTTTGTCTAAGAGGACCATTCTGTGGACCTCTAGGTAAATTTTTACAACTAATGTGATTTTGCCCACAGAGGAATTGGGAAAGGCTGAAGGAAGGGGATCACGTGTCTGTGGAGGGAGGAGGCCAGCACACAGTTCAAGGACATGCTGGGGCTGGGGACAGAGAAGCAAGAACAGGAGGAGGAACACACCAGGGCAGGGGCCAGTCATGTTGGAGCCTGGTCAGAACCAAGAGGAAGAAAGGGGGAGATATACATGGGGGTCCTGATGTGTAGTACCAGGACAAGACAGATGGAAGACAGGCATATAGGGCCCAGACACTGGCAAAGTTATCCTCTCTCTTGCTGGAGGTATTATGGTATTGTGTAAGCCATCCATTCTGATTTCACTTGAAGGTTTTGTTTTTGGGGGTTTGGGGGGTTTTTTGGAGGGGGTAGGCCACAGCACAGTGGTAAAAGTGTATGGGGGGAGAGAGAAACAGAGAGACAGAGGCAGAGAGAAAGAGGGAAGGAGAGAGAGACAGAGAGACAGAGACAGACAGAGAGAGCAGTAACAGTAAAGTTAACATAGCTGGTTTTTTGGAATGATGAATTTCTTTCAGAATTCTCTATGTAAAGTCAAATTTGAGTAGTGTAAATTTGTGTAAAGTGAGAACTCTCAGTACTTGATAAAGAAAGACAAAAAAGAAAGTCTCTGACCTCTAGAAGTTTATATTCTATAAAGTTCTAGAATATATGTTTCATATGTAAATAATTATTATTGCTAATTAGAGTTAGAAGTGACCTTAGAAGCCATGGAGTCATTTTACAGGAAAAGAGGTTGAGCTCCAGAGAGATTAAGCAACCTTCCCAACAGTGTCAAACAGGTAATAAAGTGGCACTCTACTCAACACGGAAGACCCCTCTTCCTCTGCAGCCTCTTCCTCTAATTGTTCATTTCCTCCTAGGAACCTCCATCTTAAGGAGGGGCTCCCAAGCCAGCCATATTCTCTACTTCATCCTTCTCCCTCTTCACCTGTCTTCTGACCCCCTGGACTTCCTCCTCCAGCATTTCCAGAGAGCCTTCTCACCTTTTATGAGTTTTCTTCCCCTTTAGAATATAAGCTCATTGAGGGCAGAGATTGTCTTTCTCTTTTGACTCCATTTGAATTCCCAGAGTTTAGAACCATGCCCAGCACCTACTAAGTGCTAATCCAGACTAGTTGACTTGGGAGGGAGCAGATTCAAACCCCCACTCTTCTCATACTAAATCATTTAAGCTAATGATGGGAGAGAAGACACCCAAGGTCCTTTACTAATTTACTCTCTGCCAAAATAGACATTTGTTTATATGTTTAACATATCATAAAGGCAGTTCAACCAAAAGTATTCTGGGCAGAGCTCTAGTCCCCCCAGGCAGCTGCGGAACATTGGTCCCTTTGTGGGAACTGGAGCCTGGAAGGGACCTCAAACATGGCTTAGCTTAAGCCTCTCCCTTTTCTGATAAGAAAACAGAGACCTAAAGAGGACAAGTGATTAATGTGCCCATGGTTCCAGGGCTAGTAAGTAAGTAGAGCTACAGATTTAGGAATGCCTGTGGTTACCAGAAAGCAGCTGTTTAATAAATGATTAATACGTGAATCGGTGAATGCATTAATCATTTATTAAGCACTATCACTTTGCAAACTTGGATTGCTGTGAGGGATCTTCTTCTTGAAGTGAAACTGCAAGTGACAGAAAGTGTCCCCATCTTTTCGGTCATTGGCTGGATAAACTGTCAGTCAACCTGCGTGGTATAACAACTTAGACTCTGGCTGGCTATGTTAGTGCTGATTGAAAGCTCCACCAGCTAATGATATTGGTGGAAACAGAAGCAAGCATGGTCTCCTCCCTTTAGATTTGTATGTTTCCCATAATTTTCTTTTTAAGCACAAAATTCTTATGGTTGGCCCAGATTTCTGAGAGAGAGGGAGAGAGAGAGAGAGAGAGAGAGAGAGAGAGAGAGAGAGAGAGAGAGAGAGTTACATCAATACAGATATAGAAGATAATAGATACATAGATAAAAACATAGGTACATAGATGGACAGAGCCAGCCTCAGGTCTCTTCTCATATAACCCTTCTACACAACTGCCAGATTGACATAACTAAAACCCAAGTCTGGCCATACTACCCCCCTAATCAAGAAGTTCCAATGGCTCTCTGTTACCTCTTGCATTAAAAATAAAAGCTCCAGGTTTTGGCATTTTAAGCCCTTGTCAGCCTGGCTCCAGCCTGCCTTTCCAGAGTTATTGCATACCATTATTCCCCTTTAAAGACTGCTTTCTAGCTTCATTCCTTGTATGTAACACTCCATCTCCCTTCTTCATGTTTTCACACGGGCTGTTCCCTGTGCCTGGAATGCATTTCCTGCTAAGCTTGGACTCTTTGAATCCCTGACTTTGTTCAAGCCTTAGTTCAAATACCACCTCCTACAGGAAACCTGATCTAATACCTCTTGTTCTCAGTTTCTTTATCTATAAAATGAAGGGCATTGAACTAGATGATTCCTAAGGTCCCTTCCAACTCTAAAGCTATGATCCTATGAACCTCCGCTTCCCCTAGTTGAGAGTCTCTCACACACACACACACACACACACACACACACACTCACACACACACACACACACACGTTATAATTCACAGAAAGTCAATCTTGTCTTAAAGACCTCAGTTCAGGTCCTGCCTCTGACACATAAGGATCATGTAACCCAGGCAAACTACTTAGCTTCTTAGTTGGACCCACTGGAAAACTATAAGATTTTGAGCAAGCCGTCAATATGTATTGATAGAGAAAGTTTCCTCACTGGTGTAGGAACTCCCTGTCCCAATGAAATCATATGTCTAGACTAATTATATATTTTTATTTACTTTTTTGTGTATGTGTTGTTTCCTCTCCATAGAATGTAAGTTCCTTGATGTCTAGGACTATTTCATTTTCACCTTTATATCTATCCCCAGTGCCTGGCACCATATTGTTATTGTTGTTGTTGTCATTCATTCTTCATTCTCCAAGAGGACCAATGACATCATAAAGGTGATGTCTTGATTTGCATGTGAATTGGATATGAGTGAGGCAGAGCTGCACAAAGTCATCAGCCTCACTGTCCTCAAAATGATTGACATCCAGTGTCAAGACAAAAGTCTTATAGAATGCTTATAGAACAGATGGATAGGTGGGTGGGTGGATATACGGATGGATAGGTGAGTGGGTAGATGTATGGATAAAGTAGACAGGTGGATGGGTAAATGAATGAGGGGCAGAAATAGAGGAGCAAATAGAAATTCATTTTCTTCAACCATTTTTTTGTGTCCTGCACCCCTTTGGCAGTGTGGTGAAGCCTGTGGATCCTTTCTTAGCATATTATTTTTTTAAATAATTGAAGGAAGTTTCAGTTAGATGTTAATGAAAAGAAAGATATATTACTGCCAAATTCATAGAACCTCTGCAACATATTCATTCCCTGTGGACTCTGTTTTAAAGTGAATTTACAATCCCTATTCCACCCTCCCATGCTCCTCTCTCTCCCACCACCTAAATAATCTCCCACACAATGGAAACCAAATTCTTCCCTTGATATTTGCATAGTGCCTGGTACACAGTAGATACTTATCTTAATAAATGTTTATCTTTTGATTGATTGATTTTATACAGCAAAACCACAGTTTAGCACAGCAGCTATTGAAAAACATTTGATGGTTTTAAACTGTCATTAGCACCGCCTTCGGCCCTAGACTGACAGAATTGTGAAGATTCCCTTTACCATCTCCAACTCATTTAGTAACTATCTAGAAAAATTCCTTCTTTTTAAGATGCTAGTCTGCCACAGCTTCTCCCCAGGGTGAGTCCCTTTTGGTCCCTGGCTTGACTGGAGTAGGATATAGAGAAACTAGCTTCTCTTACTGCTAATCCCTTGCCCATTAGTCAATGGCCATTGGTCATTTGACATTAGCCAATGTAAAATGGGGGGATGCAGGGAAGGACTCAGTGACATTCTAATGTCACTTCTCTCTTATGGGAGGTTTGTTGGTGAGGAGAGAGGAATGGTCTACAAGTGGAGGTTCTTCAAGGGTGACATAATTTAGCAGAAAGGGCACAGGACTGAGAGTCAGAAAATCTGGGTTCCAGTCCTTGCCTCTGTTACCTACTTGTCAAGTCAAAAAGCATTTATTGAGTTTTTACTGTGTTCCAAGCATATGCTAAGCCCTGCAGATTCTCTGTACTCATCACACTCATAATTTCTTAGATGACAGTCATATTACATTACATTCATGTATCACAATTTGATTAGCCATTCCCCAATCAATGGGTATGTACTTTGTTTCCGGTTTTTGCTATCACTAAAAGTGCTGTTATAAATATTTTGGTTTATATGAGGACTTCCTTCTTGTCAGTGATATACTTGAGATATAAGCCTAGTCCTGCAGTCACTAGGTCAAAGGGTAAAACATTTTCATCACTCTACTTGCATAATTCCAAAATGCTTTCAAAAATTGTTGTAATGATTCACAGCTCCACCCAACAATGTGCCACTGTGCTATCTTCCTGCACAATCTTTTCAACATTGGTTATTTCCATCTTTTGTCATCTTTACCAATTTGCAAAGTTATAAAATGAAACCTCAGGATGTTTTGCTTTGCATTTGTTTTAGCGATTTGGAACATTCTTTCATGTTTGTTGATAGTTTGCCATTCTTCTTTCAAAAATTGTTTGTTCATATCCTTTACTTATCTATTGGTGAATTGTTATTGGTTTTTTTTAAATTTCTTTTGGTTCTTCTGTGATTTCACCTTGCTATTTGATATTTTATTGGTTCAGTTTTCTGCTCTTTTTAATCAGATTGGCTAAAGTTTTATTGGACAGCTAGGTAGTGCAGTAGATGAAGCTCCAAGCCTGGAGCTAAGAAGATCTGAGTTCAAATCTGGCCTCAGACATGTACTAGCTGCATGACCCTGGGCAAGTCACTTAACCCTGTTTTATCTCAGTTTCCTTCTCTGTAAAATGAGCTGGAGAAGGAAATGGCAAACCGCTCTGGCATCTTTGCCAAGAAAACCCCAAATGGAGTAATAAAGAGTTGGACATGATTGAAATGACTAAATAATAATTATTAATTACTTTTCCTTTTTCAAAGAACCAGCTTTTAGCTTTATTGTTACTATGATTTTTAGTTTCAATTTTATCAATTTTTCCTCCAGTTTTCAATATTTCATCTTTTATGCTTATTTTAGGTTTATTTGTTGGCTTTCTTTTTTTATTAAATAAATTTTTTATTTTTAGTTTACAACACTCAGTTCCACAACTTTTTGATCTACAAATTTTCTTCCCCTCCCTCTGCTCTCCCCTCCTCCCCCAAGACAGTATGAAATCTGATATATGTTCTACATATACTTTTGCATTAAACTTATTTACACAATAGTCAAGGTGCAAAGAAGAATTATGACCAATGGAATGAACCATGAGAAAGAAGAAACAAAACTAAAAAAGAAGAGAAAAAAGAGAGAGAGCAAATAGTTTGCCTCAATCTTCATTTAGACTCTGTAATTATTTCTCTGGATGTAGATAGCTCTCTCCATCATGTGTCCTTTGGAGCTCTTTTTGAATCTTCTGTTGCTGAGAAGAGCCAAGTCTATCAAAGTTAGGCATTACAGAAGCTATATGTCTGTGGTTGTGTACAATGTTCTCCCAGTTCTGCTCCCCTCAGCATCAGATCATTATGAAGTCCCTACATTCCCCATTTCTTATAGCACAATAATATTCCATTGCATTCATATACCACAACCTGTTTAGCTACTCCCCAATTGATGAGCATCCCATTGATTTCCAATTCTCTGCCACCACAAAAAGAGCTACTATACTTTTGTACATATGGGTCCCTTTCCCATTGTGCATTCTCCTTGGGATACAGCCCTAGAGGTGGTATTGCTGGGTCAAAGGGTATGCACATTTTTATAGCCCTTTGGGCATAGTTCCAAATTGCTCTCCAGAAAGGCTGGATCAGTTCACAACTCCATCAACAATGTAACAGTGTTCCAATTTTCCCACATCCTCTCCAGCACTAATCATTTTCCTGTTTGGTCATTTTAGCCAACCTGACAGGAGAGATGTTTACCCCTGATCTTATGGGGAATGGATATAGCTTATCCCCATTACATATAATGCTTGCTGATGGTTTTAGGTAGATGCTACTTATAATTTTAAAGAAGACTCCATTTATTCCTATGCTTTCTAGTGTTTTTAATAGGAATGGATGTTGTATTTTGTCAAAAGCTTTTTCTACATCTATTGAGATAATCATATGGTTTCTGCTAGTTTTGTTGTTGATATGACCAATTATGCTGATAGTTTTCCCAATACTGAACCAGTCTTGTATTCCTGGAATAAATCCTACCTGGTCAAAGGGTACTATTCTCCTGATAAGTTGCTGCAATCTTTTTGCTAATATTTTATTTAAAAGTTTTGCATCAATATTCAGTAGGGAAATTGGTCTATAATTTTCTTTCTCTGTTTTGACTCTTCCTGGTTTGGGTATTAATACCATATTTGTGTCATAAAAACAATTCGGTAGGACTCCTTCTTCACCTATTTTCCCAAATAGTCTATAAAGTATGGGAATTAATTGTTCTTTAAATGTTTAATAGAATTCACGTGTAAAACCATTTGACCCTGGAGATTTTTTCCTAGGGAGTTCATTGATGGCTTGCTCAATTTCTTTTTCTGAGATGAGGTTATTTAGGTACTTTACGTCCACTTCTGTTAACCTGGGCAATGTATCTTTTGTAAATATTCATCCATTTCCCTCAGGTTGTCCTATTTATGGGCATACGGTTGGGCAAAATAATTCCTAATTATTGTTTTAATTTCCTCTTCATTGGAGGTGAATTCACTCTTTTCATTTTTGATACTAGCAATTTGGTTTTCTTTTTTCTTTTTTTAAATCAAATTGACCAAGGGTTTATCAATTTTATTGTTTTTTTTTCATAAAACCAGCTCTTAGTTTTATTTATTAGTTCAATAGCTTTTTATTTCAATTTTATTAATCTCTCCTTTCAGTATTTCTAATTTGATATTTAATTGAGGATTTTCAATTTGTTCTTTTTCTAGCTTTTGCAGTTGCATGCCCAATTCATTGATCTTTTTCTCTATTTTATTCATGTAAGCATTTAGAAATGTAAAACTTCCCCTAAAAACTGCTTTTGCTGCATCCCATAAGTTTTGGTATTTTATCTCATTATTGTCATTCTCTTGAATAAAGTTATTGTTTTTGTTCTTTGACCCACTCATTCTTTAGGATTAGATTGTTTAGTTCCCAATTAATTTTTAATTTATCTTTCCATGGTCCTTTATTGCAAATAAGTTTAATTGCATCATGATCTGAAAAGGATACATTGACTATTTCTGCCTTTCTGCACAGGATTGTGAGGTTTTTATGCCCTAGTACATGATTAATTTTTGAGTATGTGCCATGTAATGCTGAGAGAATAGGTATGTTCCTTTTTATCCCCATTCAGTTTTCTCCAGAGCTCTATCATATCTACCTTTTCTAAAATTCTATTCACCTCCTTAACTTCTTTCTTGTTTATTTTGAGGTTAGATTTATCAAGTTCAAGGAGGGGAAAGTTGAGGGGAAAGTGTAGTTTTGCTGTCTATTTCTTCCTGTAACTCCCTTAACTTTTCCTCTAAGAATTTGTATGCTATACCAATTGGTCCACATATGTTAAGTAATGATATTGCTTCATTGTCAATGGTGACTTTTATCAGGATATAGTGTCCTTCCTTATCTCTTTTAATTAGATCTATCTTTGCTTTTGTTTTGTCTGAGATTAGGATTGCTACCCCTGCTTTTTTTACTTTAGCTGAAGCATAATATATTCTATTCCAGCCTTTTACCTTTACCCCATGTGTATCTGTCTGTTTCAAATGTGTTTCTTCTGAACAACATATTGTAGGATTATGGTTTTTAATCCATTCTGCTATCTACCTCCATTTTATGGGAGAGTTCATTCCATTCACATTCACAGTTATGATTACTATCTGTGTCTTTTTCTCCATCCTATTCCTCTCCTGTTTATGCTTTTATTTCTCCCTTCCACTCCTCAAAAGAGTCTTGCTTTTGACCACCATCTTCCTCAGTTGTCCCTCCCTAATGACACCCCCCCCTTATCTTACCCTTTTCCCCTTGCTACTTCTTCCCTCCCTTCTATCCACCCCCCTTTCTCTCCCCTTTCCCCTCTTACTGCCTGTAGGACAAATTTGATTTCTACACTTATCAATGTGTTATACCCTCCTTGAACCAAATCTGATTAGAGTAAAGTTCAAACACTGCTTTTCTCCCTCCCTTCTTTCCCTCTATGTTGTTGTGCCTCTTCATATGGAATAATTTACTCTTTTCTACCTCCTCCTTACCTCTTCTCCCAGAACAGTCCCTTTGTACCCCTTAATTGTGTTTTTTATCATCACATAAGTTACTTTATACTGACACCTTCAAAGTGGATAAAACATACAGGCTTGGAATCAGGAAGACTCATCTTCTTGAGTTCATATCTGGCCTCAGACACTTACTAGCTGTGTTGCCCTGTGTAATGCCAATCAGTGATTAAAGATCTTTCCTGCCCATTCAATAGGTCTCAGGTGGGGCCAGTTAAGAGAGGCCTGAACAGAGGCAGGCTTATACCCTTTACTTATTAAATGCTAAGCCCCAGGCCTACACCCTTTCACTGACTGGGTGAGGCCCTTGGGCCCTAGGAAGAGTGTATATACCCAGAAGGTAGCCATTAAGGTTAGAAGTTCATCCCAAGGAGAAGAAGTAAGAACTCTGAGATGACAGAGCTGAGAATCTGCAGACTAGTGAGCTACAGAACTCAGAGAGCTATGGAGAGAGTGCAGATCAGAGAGTGGAGACCAGAGAGCTGCAGAGACCAGAGAACTGAGGGGGGAGAGAAGCAAACAAGCAGACAGATTCGTAAGTCTTTTCGGGAAGTGAGCTGAGGTCAGCAGGAGGGAAGGCCCCAGCAGGGGGGAAGGTTACAAGATGACTTGGTTCCTTGCTGTAATACTGTGTTATAATTTCCTTGTTGTTACATTGAAGTAGATTTACTGGCTTCAGGATATGATTACTGCTATGAGGAATTGGAATTATTGGTTTGGGGATCTGATCCTCTGGTGTCTAAATAAATGTTATATTTCCCCTGCCTTCTACCTAGAGAATCTCTTATACTTTGCAATTCCAAACTATACGGGCATGTTCATGGTCATCTTTGAGGTCATGAATCTTGCTTTACTGATACATTCTGGGAAAGTCATCTACTGCTATTTGACTCATTTTCCTCACCTGTAAAATGAACTGGAAAAAGGAGATGGAAATAGCAAACTATTGAATCTAGCATCAGATCCTGGCTCACCAAGCTACCTTACACAGGGAATAAAGTTTTCATGGAAGGGACAAGGATGGAGGCAGAATGCAGTGAGCAAGAGTCCTGAAGATGAGATTGATGGGTTCATCCTGAGTGAAAAGAGATAGTAGTCAACTAGGTCACACAGTGGATAGAGAATAGAACTGGAATCAGAAATACCCTAAGTTCAAGTCCAGCCTCAGATAATCCCTAGCTGTGTAACCCAGGGCAAGCCACTTAAACTCTCTGTGTCTCATTTGTAAAATGGGGGGTAATAATGGCACCTCCTTCACCAGGGTTGTTGTGAAGATCAAATGAGGTAATATTTGCAAGGGGTTCTGAAACCTTAAAGCACTATAGATAAGTCAGCTATTATTGTTTTAATAATTGCTATTATTATGATTAACTATTTTAAGAAATTGTTAAACACCCAGTTTGAACACATTCCTATGTTTGGTTCTAAGGGACATGAATGAAGTATGGCCTCTGCCCTCAAGTTATTACACAGGTAAATGTAATACAAAGGAGAATATAATTAAGAGCCACTTCTTTTTCAAATACTCCAAAAGATCCAGAGAGATTCTCTACACCAAGGCAGACAGAAACCACTTCTTGCCTTAGTAATTTCTTTCCATTCCCCACAACCTGAAGACCCTGACAACCTTTTAGTGACCAGTCACTGAGAGTAATTTGGCTTGTCTTCATCTAATAGACATATGAGCCTGGTTCTATATTTGATATCTTTCCAGCTGGTAGCATCTGCTAACACATATGATCTATTGTAGTAGCCTTTGATAACCCAGGGTTTTGCTTGTAATTGTAATTTGTAATTGTATTTATACAAATCTTCAATGTGCTCAATATGGTGGGTAGACTCCTACAAAGTTTAAGAATTTTGTTATTTTGAATTAGACTTTCTATTGTTTCCTCCTGGAGTCTATTATTGGTGTATTGAAATGTTTTTGATAATTTTCTTGGTTTATTTGGTATCCTGCCACTTCACTGAAGCTATTAATTGGCTCAGTAATTTCTTTTGCTGACTCTCTGGGGTTTTCCAAGTCTTCTTGCCATCAGCAAATAGAGAAATTTTTATCTCCTTGTTGCCGATGGGTATGCCTCTAATTTCTATCTCTTGTCTTATTTCTATTGCTAGCATTTCTAGAGCTATGTCAAATAGCAGTAAAGGATAAGATATCTTCAGTTTTATAAGACATACAGCCCAGTGGAGAAATGCTTTTTTCAAACCAAGGAACCCCTAGCTCTGGGCTCTCATAAATTAGGTTCAATTCCATGGAAGCCAATCATTCAAAAGATGGGGCGGTCCGGATGGAGATCAGGTTTTTCTCACACTTTATGGCTCATTATACCCCCATCTTTGAGTAGAACTCTGGAAAAATATCTAAAATGAAGCTTAAAGTTGATCATATCTAGAGTCTCCACAAAATAGGATTCACAGAAACCATTCTAGAAAGATTTCTCAATGTACAAAGAAGAAGAAATACAGTACAGCTGTTAATTTCCTCCATCACATAAGAAATATTTAAGAAAAAAGATTCCTAAGTGCCTATTGACAAATACTTAAAACATGACACAGTGGAGCATAGTAAAAGTCTCATAGGAGCCTGCAAACACATGAGGCATTTAAAGGACTCATAGAAGCCCATCATTTTTATTATACCCTTCTGGAAGACATTGCTGAGCAGGTTTCATTTTGGCTCAGTCTTTTGTTATTGTTGTTGTTGTTGTTCAGTCATTCAGTCATGTCCAACTCTTCTTGACTCCATGGACCATAGCATACCAGGCCCTTCTATCCTCCACTGTCTCCTGGAGTCTGTCCAAGTTTATGTTTGCTGTTTCCATGACACTATATATCCATCTCATTTTTTGTCATCCCCTTTACCTTTTGCCTTCAATCTTTCCCAACATCAGGGTCATTTCCAATGAGTCTTGTCTTCTCATTATGTGGCCAAAGTATTTAAGCCTTGGCTTCAGTATTTGATCTTCCAGTGAATAGCTTGAATTAATTTCTTTAAGCATTGACTGATTTAATCTCCTTGCTATCCAAGGGACTCTCAAAGTCTTCTCCAAGCATCACAATTTGAAAGCATCAATTCTGTGATGCTCAGCTTTCTTTATAGTCCAATTCTCACAGCCATATATTGCTACTTGAAAAATCATAATTTTGACTATATGGACCTTTCTCGGCAAGATGATGTCTCTGCTTTTTAGTGAGCTACCCAGATTTGCCATACCTTTCCCTTCAAATAACAAGCACCTTTTAATTTCATTTCATCCCTCAGTCTATACTCTGAAAAAGAAATTGGTCCAGGATCTCTATTTGTTGGCCAGTGTAATGGTAATTTAAATTTGAAGATCTTTCCTACCCATTAATAGACCCATGTAACCTGCTTATGTCACAGGAAGCCTAAGTCACGTGCTGGGAGGAGCTTGATGAAAGAGAGGAACAGAAAAGGGTGGAGCAGGAAATGTTCAGAGCGGTTAGAGCTGAGGGAGAGAACAGACGTGTGCTAGCTGTACTGTGAGTGTTGGTTGGTGGCAAGGCCCCAGTAGGGGGCGGGAAGGTTATGGGATGGCTTGGCTACCTGCTGTGATGTTGTGTTTTAGGTCTTTGCTGTTATTATAAAGTAGACTTACTGATTCTGGAATTTGCTTGCTGCTTGGATGGGTCAGACTTACTGGTTTGGGGAGCTGGTTCGTTGGTATCTGAATAAATGGTTTACTTCTTCTACCTTCTATACGGAGAGTGTCTTATATTTTGTGATACAGAACTACATAAGCATATTTACAATTATCATCTATATTGTGATTATTGCCTTGCTAATACGGCCAAACAGGCCTACAGCGCTTATCTTCCTATTGATGGTCATTTTCTCTAAAAAGCTTTTGCAGGGATCATTGGGCAACCTGAACCCAGACCTAGAAGCTCTTGACTTCTCAAATTCATGAGGCAGCCGCCATGGCTAGAAACGTCCATCTCACAATTTTTGTTCATTAACTTGTGCTCAGGAAACACAAAGCAAAAGAGGTCGCTAGTGCCTTAAGATCCACATTCATGTCATTAAGCATGTGCTCTCTTGTTCCCTTGTTTGAGCAGCTAACATAGATGCTGGAGAAAGTAGAGAGAGAGATCACACCTAAGGAAGAGACTGTTTAAGGAGAGAGAGGGAAAGAGAGAGAGAGAGAGACAGAGAGAGAGAGAGAGAGAGAGAGAGAGAGAGAGAGAGAGCGCTCTTTGCTATGGCTTCTCCCCATGATCAGGAGGGAAGGGAAGGGAATAAGCATTAAGTACCTAGTATGTGCCAGGTACTGTGCTAAGGGCTTTGCTGCATCATCCCAAAGCACAAGTCCAACAGCACTGAACAAAAATATACATAATATACCAAAAAGTGCCAGGACAGTAACTCAACCCTAAACCCTGTTACACTATACTTCTATATTAACTGGGAAAACATCTAGTGTTTCCCCATTAGAGAATATTCCAGCTTTTGGGATTAGATATGTATTTCTTTTTATATTAAAAATTTGTTCTCCTATGCTTACACTTTGTGGGAGAGGGGCAGGGTTTAGCATGTGCCAGTGTTGAATTTTGTCGAAGACTATTTCTCCACTTTGATGTCATCATAAGGTTCAAGAGGATTTTGCTTTTAATATAATTACATATAATTATATTATTTTCCTAATGTCAAACCATCCTTGCATCTATGGTATAAATCCAACTTGATCATAATGAATAATTTTGGACTATATTGCCATTATCTTTTTGCTAATACTTTATTTAAAATCATTGAATTGATATCCTTTTACTGATGTTGACCCATAGCTCTCTTTTGTTGTTTATTCTCCTCTGATTTAGATATTAGGATTAAATTTTCCAGATCTGCTTTTCTCTCTGACAGTTTCAATATCTAGGGAGACACTATCCATCATTATTTGATTTTTGCCATTTTCACGGTTGTTTAATTCTACATTTAAGCTCTAATTTCTGACCTAAATTTAATTCTAATTTCTATTTTTATGTATTATATTTCTCTTTTGAACCATTCTGGAATTTCCTGATGCTGTTCCTTGATCTCAAGGATTCTATCTGTTGGGCACTATTGGTTCATTTTTCTTCATATTATTGTATTTGCCTTTTAAAAAGAGTTTCTCTTTGAGGTGTTACTTATTCTGACTTCAGTTGAATGAATGGATAGATAGATGTTGATAGATAGATGGACAGATAGATATTGATGGATGGATGGATCAATAAAACACTTATTAAATGATTAATATCTGACAAGAACTACGCTAAGAGATAAATATACAAAAACAAGAAAACAAAACAGTCCCTACCCTCTATATTTGAATAGTGAAAGATAAAACATAAAGAGTAGCTGAAAATGGGGGAGGGATGGTGGGGTGGGAAAGGTACAGATAATGAGGGAGCAAGGCTGCTGAGCAGATGGTGACAGTCCAGACAGTAAGTTGAGTGAGGAGTGATGGGAACAAGGATGGAACCCCTCAAGAAGTAGTGATCCAGGCCAGAAATTCCCTACTCAGGAGGCCAGGCCTCAGGGCAGAGTCATCCCAAGCTGGGCAAGGCTGCTTTTACAATTCTCTCTGTTGGTTTATCTACTTGTGTGCTAGACTTTGATTCAGGTTTCCATTTTCTCTTTCCTCTTCCCTGATTCTTTATCATTCCTCCTTGTATGGAGGAATGGGCTACAGAACTGCCTCATCCTTTTCATCTTGTATAAAATGGGAAGACATGGGGGCTGCTGGCCCAGGGTCCCTGCCCTAAGTAACCTCCAGTGGGGAGAGGATTGGTCCCACCTGGTTTTCTAGCCCCTTCCTTTCAAACCCAATGGCATGATTCTATCTAGCTTGCTGAGCTTCACATATGTTTAACCCACTTGCTTTCTCTGTTCCTTTCTCTTTTCCTTTACATGAATGGTCAGGAATAGCACCAGCCACTTATCACTTGGTAGAGGATAGTGCTTGGGCAGGATCACTGTAGTTATGGGAAATCCCAACAGGTGGGCTCTTAAGCACAAGCCTGAAAGTTTCAGGTGCGTTGGGGTTGAGATTAAGGAAAGGACGCTGAATGAGAGCTCTAAGTATCAAAGTTCTGCAGGGTTAATTCATGAGAGTTTTATCTAGTATGGAAGGCCCTGTCTTCTTATATAATAGAAACAGCTGTAATTACTCTCTCTGGAGAAAATTCTTTTCTCAAGGTTTAGGTATGAAGATATTTGTAGACATTTTACTATTCCACCATCTTTCTGGTCATATGTCTATATGGGATCATTTTAAGATCCCTTACACCATCCTGTCCAGGACTGAGACTGACATTCATGCTTCTTGCCCCAGGGGGCAGTTTGGCTGCCCTGGGTACTAAAAATGCTAATTGTATCTCATTCTACAGATTAGGAAAACTAGGACATGGACTTAACCAAGGTCACACAGGAAATAAGCAGAGCTGGGATTTTAAGTAGTCTGCTTCAAATCAATGTTCTTTCACCCATTCTGTAATGCTTAACACTGTAAGGACCAAGCATATCAATCAATGCAAAAATTCGCTTGGTCCCTCAAGGTATTCTTGTTTGTTTGTTTGTTTTCTTTTGGAGGGGGGAAGGCATGGCAATTGGGGTTAAGTGACTTGCCCAGGGTCATACAGCTAGTATGTCAAGTGTCTGAGGCCGGATTTGAACTCAGGTCCTCCTGACTCCAGGGCTGGTGCTCCACTCACTGTGCCACTTAGCTGCCCCTCAAGGTATTTTTAAATAACATTCCATGTGCTGAGTTCCTTTCAAACTGTGATTCCATTTTGTGTTTCTAAGAGGATTTGGAGTGAGATGAAGAAAAAGGGAAGGCAACCGTTTAGGATGGGGTGGGGGGGGGTGGAATGGAGGAGGATACCAAAGACATATCTCTTCAGAGTTTTGTGAGAGGGGCATGATCCTTCTGGGAAGGATCACAAACCAACGATCTATGTTCATTTTCTCTCTCTCCCTCCCTCTTTTTCTCCCATCTCCTTCCCATCCCACTTCTCTCCATCTCTTCCTTCCCCTTTCTCTCTCTCTCCTTTTCTCTCTCTCTGTCTCATTACAGTGGAAGTTTTTTGTCAAGAAAGCTGATGCCAAGAAGAAGGATCGTCCACCCTTGCAAGATTCTTCCTACCTTTCTCTCCCATCCTGCAAAAAGATCTTTTACACATGATTAAATTTTATCTTGCTGATAAATTATGTGCTATGGGCGCCATGAGCAAATCTGCCAATTCAAGTCGGGCCAGACAGCCTGTGCACCAGCTGGAAACCACCCCCACACATATACACATATACATAAATGTCTGAGTTCTGTTCACTCACTGGCTCTGTGGGACCTGGGACCTTCCTTCTACTGTCCCTTTCTCAGTACATACCTCTCAGAAGATAAGACTTCTATATCTCTGCTGGCATTGCATTGTCACTGAGCTGATGTTGTAAATGAGAGAGGTTAGCTATCTTTAAGACAAACGCAAGGTATGCCTTAGAAACTGCTGCCTGCCATCCAGCTTACATAGGTCAGTGAAGACAGGTCCATAGACTGGTGTTGGAATACAGGATTAGGCTCCCCACCCAGGCATCATTCTCATGGCAACTGAAATACTAGGGAGTCCTAGGTCAAAGGGAATTTTTGCTCCCTCCTCTTTTCCTGGAGAATAAGAGGCCTGGTCAAAAATACCTTTTACCCATTAGACCCTACTATCCTTATCTCCTTACCACCTGCCTTACTTCTGAGAAGCAGCTCTATATAGTTCATAGGGCACCAAATTGGGGTCAGGGACCAGGACAAGTCACTTTATTTCTTGGGGATTCATTTTGGCCGTCTGGAAGGTGAGGAGAGGTCTAAGGTCCCTTCTAGATCTGACATTTTATATTTTAAGGCATATTTTAGTTCTGACATTCTAAATTCCAAGATCCCTTCCAGTTCTGACATCCAGTGTTCCAAGGTGCCTCCTAGCTCTGACAGTCTATGTCCCAAGATCCCTTTGTGGTCTGACATTCTAAGTTCTATGTGATAGGTCTCTTTCTAGCTTGGTATTCTGTGCTTGAAGGTACTTATCTGCCCTGAAATTCTGAGTCTATGGGAAATTGGAGTGAGCAATGGGTCCCTGTTTGGCCTGAGTCTTGGTAAGTGACTCAGGAATAGCTTTAGGGTACTCTCTACTCCACAACTGAGGTCATACTCCTATTTATATAGGAAGAAACTAAAAATGAGAGATAGGTACCTTCTACTAAGGGAGCATCTTGGGCTGAGGGGATCTCCTGAATCTGGATTCTTGAGTTCCCATTGCACTGCTATGGGACCCAGACTGAAGAAAGAGCCAAGAGTTCAAAGACTTTAGTGTTGGAAAGTTCATCTCTTCCAATCCTCCCATTTCATAAATGGGGAAAATGAGACCCATAAAAAAGGAAGCAGCTTACTTTTAGCCCCACAGGTAATAAATAGCAGAGCCAAGATTCAAAACTAGGCTCCCTGACTTCAAATCCTGCGTTAGCTTTGACAAAAGCTAGCACCTCACATCTTCTTTAACAAGGCTGAGTCCCCAAAGCAGTAGGCAGACCACAGAGATCTGTATCACCCCTGTCCATCTGCTTGATGACTCAAGAATCAAGTGGGCCCAAAGTGGTTTCTCTTGTCTTTGTGCCTAAACTATAACCCATCCAAGAAGAAGGTCCCATTTAGGCTCTGAGAGCATGGATTTATGGAATCTGTCCAGGAAGTAAAGCAGAGGGTATGCTCCTAGACCAAGTGTCTGGACCATCCCTCTGGGAACCATCACCAGTCATCCTGATCTACATCTTACCACTGGACCCAGCTGGCTCCAGAGAAGAAAGTGAGGCTGGTGACTTTGCACAGCCCTCCCTCACTTAAATCCAATTCACTTGCAAGTCATAGCATCACCTTCCTGATGTCATGGTCCTCTTCAAGACCGAATGTCAAAAAACAACGACCTGGAACATCTCTCCACTAGAGATGCTATATTAAGAAGGCAGAATTTATGATTTCAAAGAGAATCTCATATGTGCCTAAAAGATCTGGAACCACAGGATATAAGGAATTCTCTAGGCAGAAGGCAGGAGAACTAACGCATGTATTTACACTCCACAGTAACAAGCCCACAAACCAGCGTCCCCATTTTGATATTTTGATCAAAAGCTTCCAGGCCCAATAAGTCCGCCTCACAAGGGTAACCAGGAGGCCACAGAGAAGTGAGATAGTATAAAGCAAAATCGTATACATGCTTCCCCTCTACGGTAAGAAGATTACCCACTGGCCTCCAGTCCCTGCTCAGCACTCCAGTCAGCTCTGCTACCTTCGGCTGTAGGCGTCTCTGGCTCCAACCGGAAAACGAAAGGAGGATCTTCAAGCTGTCCTCTCCCCTCTTATAGAGTTTTTGACATCATCAAGCGCCGCCTGAATGACCAGGGCCCATTGGTTCTTGACTTGGCCCCTCCCCCTAGCGTAGACCAGGTTAACACATCTCCCCTCAGCCAGCCCCATGACTCATCACACAGGAAGTTCTCTGATTCCTGGCATGGTCGCTGGGCTTCCTGCCCCGGAAGAGCAAGCCCCAGTGTCCAGGGAAGCTCAATAAGGTAAAATGAGTCATTCAAAGAAAACAAAGTCCATTCTGGTTACAGATGTATCTCCCCTGCCCCATCTGTCTTTGTGACCATAAAAGGGAGGTGGAAAGGGTGCTGAATTTGGAGTCAGGGGATCTGGTTTGAGTCTCAGTGTTGCCACTTTCAAGGTCCCCTCTCTGGGACTCAATTTCTTCCTTTATAATGAGGTATATGGAACAGATGATGTTCAATGTTCTTTCATCTTGGAATCTCTGAGTATTTGAATACCTAGAATTTGGGCATCACTGGGCAGCTCAGTGGATACCCCATAAAAACCAATTCATCCAGGGTTACCTAGTCTTATGGGGTTAAGCTAAGGCACCATCAGATTCAGGTTCACTATGCAGTTTCAGGATTCTTCTCAGTTATGTCAACTGACAATTTTCCAGACTCCATCATACAACTAGTTTCTTACCCACGTCTCTTGTATTCAATTCAATGGAACAAGCATTCATCAATTGTCAGCTAAGTACTCTATTAGCAACATGGAATTTATTGTTGTTCGATTTTTTTTCAGCAGTATCTGACTCTTCATGACTCCTTTGGGGTTTTCTTAGCAAAGATATGGTAGTGGTTTGCCATTTCCTCCTCCACCTCATTCCTCCAGATGAGGAAACTGAGGCAAACAGGGTAAAGTGACTTGCCCAGGGTCACACAGCTAGTAAGTGTCTGAGGCCAGATTTGAATTTAGGAAGATGAGTCTTCTTGGCTTCAGGCCCAGCACTCTATCCACTGCACCACTTAGCTGCCCAACTAGGGATACAATGCCCAGAATGAAAACTATCCCTGACCTCAAGGAACTTACACTCTACTGAGGTTAAAGAGCATAAACATAACATAATAAATGCAAATATTAATAAAGTAATTGAGACAAGGAGAGAAACTAATTGGAGGAATCAGGAAAAATGTGTAGCCCTTGAACTGAGTATTAATGGACATCAAAAGGAGGCTGTGGTGAGGAGGATGGAGTACGTTCCATGTATAAGGAAGAAGAGCTTGTGCAAAGGAAAGGACTTGGGGCATAGAATGCTGCCAACTGAGAACAGAGAGTAGGTTCATTTGGCAGAAGGCAGAATTAATTTCTTTCTACTAACCGTTGAAATATGAGATTAATCTTTAGCATTTTCATGGTGGGGAGGGGTGCTATAAGCCAGAGAAAGCAAATCCTAGATATAGTCACCTTATTGCTGTCTCTATTACAGAGGAACTACAGGGAGATCTAGGCTTACCAACCTTCTTCTGCCCTCTGCCCCCTCTATTCTACCTTCTGGTACACAGAATAAGAAATCTTCCCCCAGGAAGCCACCCATTAGAGATAAAACCAAACAGGCACAATTAGAGCTGTCCATAGAGACAAAGAAGAAATGTCCCCTGGAGAGCAGCCTATTCATAGCAGGATTCTTATTACTACAGACAAAGGAAAGAAGAAAGAAAAAAAAGCATTTATTAAATGCCTAGTGTGTTCCAGGCACTGTGCTAAGGGCTTTCTAAAGATTGTTTCGTTTGATCGTTACAACAACCCTGTGAGATAGGATCTATTATGAGCCCAATTTTATGTTTGAGGAAACTGAGGCAAACAAAGGCAAAGTGACTTGCCCAGGGTCACATAGCTAGTGTCTAAGGCTGGATTTGAACTCAGATTTCTTGACTCCAGGGAAGAGGGAGAGAGACACAGATGGACAGACATAGAAAGAGGGAGGGAGAGAGAGAGAAGAGAGGAGAAGACCAGAGTGAGAGAAGAGAGAGAAATAAGAGAAGAGAAAAGAAGGGAAGGGGAGGGGAGGGGAGAGGAGAGGAGGGAAGAGGAGAGGAGGGAAGAGGAGAGGAGAGGAGAGAGAGAGGGGAGGGAGAGAGAGACAGAGAGAAAAGGGGAAGGGAGGGGAGGGGAAGAGAGAGGGAGAGAGAGGAAAGGAAGAGAAGGGAAGAGAAGGGAAGAGAAGAGAAGAGAAGAGAAGAGAAGAGAAGAGAAGAGAAGAGAAGAGAAGAGAAGAGAAGAGAAGAGAAGAGAAAAGAAAGGAGAGGAGACAGTGGAGACAGTGGAGAGAGAAGGAGGAGGGAGAGAGACAGAGATAAAGACAGAGACAGAGAGAGTGACAGAGAGAAAAAAGGAGGGGAGGAGAGGAGAGGGGAGGGAGGGAGGGAGAGAGAGAGAGAGAGAGAGAGAGAGAGAGAGAGAGAGAGAGAGAGAGAGAGGGAGAAGGTCCCTGCTCACAGTGGAGCCTTCTTGACCATAGAGAACTGGAAAAACCAGCCTGGCCAGAGGGTTAGAAACCCAACAAGAAGGTGCAAGGAGGGAGGCCTCCTAGTTCCAGTCCCATCAAGCAGCCCCTCCAAGGCTCAGAAATGCTCCAATTGGAGGCAAATGTAATTTGATGGTCTCCTGAAAGCCATCATTTAACCAATAAGGGTACAGGGTGGAGAAATCACATCTTTACAGCCCACCAAATGACAATAACAATGAAATCACTAGCAACAATATAGTCCCCAAAAGGTTCCAAGCACAGAACAGAAATTAACTCATTAAGCTCCATGATGGCTTATTTGCAGAGGAGCTATCTCTGCAGACTGCTCTCTGGGGGCCCCCACCTCCTCCCTAGATAACAGTGAAGGGAAAAGCCCTGTGTCTCTACCTTCCAGTCCAACTAGCCCACTTGTAGCCCACACTGTCCCATGCCCCTTTCTCCACACCCTTATTCAAGCTGTTGCCCATGCCTAGAATACATTCCCTCCTAACCTCCCTCTCTTCAGCCTCTTGTTTCCTTCAAAGCTCGGCTCAGACGCCACCTCCTACTAGAGGTTCTCCTGACTCTCTCCCTCTCCCTTTTTGGTACTCCCCCACTCAAATCACCACATGAGCATATATGCATGTGCCTTGTCTCTCATCACAGATTGTAGACTTCTCGATGGTGGAGACTGTTCCCATTTTTGTCTTTGTTTTTTCCAGTGCCTAGCACAATGCCTGGCGCATAGTAGGCACTTAGTAAATGTTTGATGATTAACTCACTAATACTCCCTGGGTGACCTTGGGCAAATTTCCTAACATCTGTGGTCTTGTTTCCTCTTTTAAATTTAGAAATTAGAGCTTCTTCTAGCTCAAAATCCTGTGGCCAGAAAGGTTCTTTACATGTGTTTATCTGGTCTCTGTTTAATGTAAAGAAGACCGTAGCCCCCTCCCACCTCTCAAACAAAGAAGTCCCCAGGGAAGTTAAAAAAAATTAACCCTAACTCTCCCTGCCAGAATAAGGCTGGAGGTCCCTTTTCCTCTGCTGTTTAGGGGCAGAGAAGTTGAATATGAACTAGCCACCAGTTTTCCCCGTGTTCCTCACATCCTCGAAGCATAGTCAGTCCTAAACCTTGACCTATACCCCAGGTCTGGACTCTCCTTCCCTGTCCCCCAATGCCTGGTCTTGCCTGACCCAGAGGAGAACCTTAGAAAAACCCATCCTGCTTCTCCCATGTTGGCCTCTGGTCCTGATCAGAGCTAGCACTGAATTTGGAGTTAGAATCTGGTTTCAAATCCTGCTTCTGCTACTATATCCACACCTGCAGGATCATAGCTACTCCCCTTCTCAAGGGCTCAGTTTACTTATCTGTAAAATAGGAGGTTGGGCTAGATCAGTGGTATCAAACTCATATAGAAAGAGGGACAGTACCAGTATACAAAAGGATCCCTGCAGGTCAATCTTGACTTAGTGTTAAAATGCAATGCAATCTATATTTTATTATATTTCTATTTATTTTTGGTTAAATATTTCTCAATTACATTTTAATCTGGCTTGGGCTGCACTCGGAGCTTCTGCAATCTACACATTTGATGCCTCTAACCTAGATGATATGTAAAGTCCCCTCCTGTCCCAGATTCTATGATTTCAGTATTTAGCACAATGCCTGACACATAGTACGTATTCAATAAATGTTTATTGATTGGTTTATTTCTATGAGATCTCTCCACAATGTTCAGGTTGGATCTCTTAATTGTGATGGAATTGGCGAAGTACTAGGAACCCAGAATCCAGACTCCAGAGATCCTTTCAATGTAGATCACTCCCCAACTAGAGGACATCTTTCTATCTATTTCGGTTTGTTCCTGGTGTATGGGACATGGCAGCATTATCTTGGTCCTGATGTAAAGACTACCCTGGAGAGATTTTCCTGAGATATCCACCAAGACAAGGGACAAACTAGGACCTCTTCCTCATTTTAATTTCCTATGGATCAATAAGCATTTATTAAGCACCTACTATGTGCCAGGCACTGGGCTAAGCTGTAGGAATACAAAAAGAAGCAGAAGACGATCCCTGCCCTCAAAGAGTTCACAATATGCAATCTCACACTCATCTCTTTGAGTGGGACCTGTCTGCCAAGGGAGAGTGTGGCTCATCCACAACTTATAGTCATAGTCAGATGTCTGAAACTCTGAGAGGTCGAGCAAGTTGCTTGTTTACGGTCAAAGAATAAGTAGCATTTACATAGTTCTTTAATGCCTGCAAAACACTTTACACATATTATCTCACTGGACCCTCAAGGGTGGGTGCTATTATTATCCCCATTTTACACATGAGGAAACTGAGGGACAGTGAAGCGATTTGCCGAGGGCCCCACAGCTAATAAGTGTCTGGGGTGGGATCTGAACTCAGGCCTTGCTGATTTCAGACCCAGCACTATGTCTATTGTGCCACTGAGCTGTTAAAGGCAGGATTTGAGGTGCATTCTTCTGGGTTCCAAATTCAGGACTCTAACTACTTTCCTTCTCCAGAGTCATCTAACCCAAATTCAACCCATGCAAACGGAAACAGAGGGACAAGGGGGAAATTCTTGGGGTGGGTGGGAGAGGAAAGGTCTTGTCTTCTACCTTAGTTCTCTCTGATATGCAAGACCTTTGATGTACGGAGATTTCCTGGCTTCATTTGAGTTATGTCTGAATTCATGACAGCAACTGCAGGAATGAATATCTTGATGGACAAGTCCTGTGGCTTTGAGCTCCCACAGTCTTCAGCACCATCCAGAAACCTGATGTTACAGCAATTTTTCAGCAGCTGAACTGATTTACTAATCAGTTTCAAAAATTCCTCTACTTCAGGTCAGGAACGTTTTCATTCCAACTCCGGCTCTGAGCTTTGGTTGAATAGGGCAGTGTCCTTGAACCCTCTCGAGGTTACGTCCAATTTTCTTAGACTATTAGACCTTTTGGTTTATTTTAGTTTCCTTGAGGGGTGGAGACTGGTTTTTGGTTGATTTTCCCCCTTTCTTCGCATCCCCAGAACTTAGCACAAATGCCTGGCACCTACTGGTGCTTAATAAGAGATAGTCGACTGACTGACTAAATGATGAAACACACCTGGCCAGAGCCAGGGTTAACCTTTGGCTCACCTTATTCCATTTTTACGGACCATCCTGCCTGATAGGAGAATGGGAATGGTCAGCAGGTAATGCCCTTCTACTAGCGGAAATTGTCTCCTGACTCCAAATTTGAGATGTCTTTTGTTCTGGACATGTTTCCTCATCCAAATTCATGGTGGTAATAGTCTTCCACATGATTCAGTGAGTTATAATCTTAGACTATTAGAATCCAAGATTTGGTAGGGAGTTAGTCACAGGGTCATAGGATTTAAGGTTGGAAGGGAACATAAAGATACATCTAGTTCTACCACCCCAAGTCACACAGATAGTGAATAGCATAGCCAGGATCAAAACCCAGATCGATTGCCTCCAAATTCACTCCTCTTTCCACTATACAATGACCTGCATATTTACAGATGGGGAAACTGAGACCCGGAGATGTACAGGAAAATACTGGAGTCCCAGATCAGTCACTGACTAGCTGTGACACCTCAGAAGTCCCTTTGCCTCTCTGTTTCCTCCGCTGTAGAATGAGAGAGGTGTAGCACTACAATCCTATGATCCTTGGAAGTTTCCTGCCCAAGGTCACACAGCTGGCTCATGCCTTAGTCTGGTCTCCTGACTCCCAGAACAGTATTCTTTCTTTCTACTGTACCCCACTGCCTCCCCATGTGCTTCCCTAAGTAGCAACCCTATGACTGGGCATAGGGAAGGGGTTTCAAAAGAGCATGGAAGAGAAAGGTTTGCTCTAGAAAGGAGCAGGGACTTGTGGGTCCTATTGTGGACTACAAAGGCAGCTATTGCATGGGGAATCCTAGCCTTGCTGAGCTGGCCACTTGTAGTTCTGGGAAGAAGACAAGGAGGAAAAGGATGGGAAGGAAAATGAAGGGAGAGAATGAGAAGGGAGCAGCCCAGGGAAGAAAGATAAATGGAGCCCATGAAGGGTGCTCATGAGAGTTCTAATGGGGTAATTTAAGGGGACCTGTCAACCCCAGGTGGATCAGAAGCCCTTGGGCATCATTTTCTGGAAGCAGGAGAGGGACCAGGAAAGCTCTGATACAGGGAAGCCAGTCCCAGAAATTGCCATCATTGCTTATTCTAAGTGGCCGGACCTATAACAGGCTCTGGAGAAGGACTGGATTACTGGCGGGGATTGTTTTCTCTATGGATGCTAAGATTGCTTCTCTGTGTTTTCATTAACATGTGCATAAACATGTTCATGCTTTGAGCCCTTAAATGGGAATTTATAAGGTAATTGGGAAGAGACTTGCCCCAATGGGACAATGAAGAGAAGGAAATGAAGAGAGAGCAAAGATTACCTTGACCTAGGGCTCCCTAATACTCCAGTTGCCAAAGTACTAATTTTTGGGTAGAGAGCCTAATCCTGTACTCCAAAGCCAGTTCATGGACCTGCTCTGGCTGACCTATGCAGGCAGGTAGGTAGCTGGATGGCAGACAGCAACATCTAAATCCAATTCACAACTTGGGCTTGCCCTGAAGACAGTCAGCCCCTCTCATTTACAACATCATCTCAGTGATGATGCAAAGCCAGTAGAGATATATAATTCCTATCATATCAAAGGTACAGGCTGAGGAGAGGACAGTAGAGGCAATGCCCCAGGTCCCACAGAGTCAGTAAAAGGTTCAATAAATATAATTCAGGACCTAGAGAGGGAACAGGCCAGTGTCCAGGCTATACGTAACTTGAGTTTACGAAGCTTTGCCCATGATATCCATAGTAAGTAACCGATCAGCAGGTAAAAGATGCTCCATGCGCAAAAGGCCCTTTCTTGGGGAGGGTTGGGAAACATCTCTCAAGGTGGGGATGATCTCTCTTCTCGATGTCTGGGAAGGGCAGCTTTTTTATTGGCTGACTTCTTCAGAGTTCTTCAGCAGTTATGAGAGCGAGAATAGGGAGGGTAGAAGGGAGAGAAATAGGGAGGAAGGGCAAACATAAATGACTGGCCTTTGATCCTTACCAACAGTGTCATCGGCTTTAACAAAACTGAGAGGGGTGAAAACTGGGACACTAATGCACTGGGGGTGGAGCTGTGAACTGACCAGACCATTCTGTAGAGTAATTTGGAACTGTGCCCAAAGGGCAACCGAACTGTGCATACCTTTCATCCAGCAATACCACTACTAGGTCTATATTTCAAAGAGAGAGAGGGAGGAAAATGGGAAAGGATCTATTTGTACAAAAATATTTACAGCAGCTCTTTTTGTGATGGCTAAGAATTGTAAATCAAAGGAATGCTCATCAGTTGGGGACTGACTAGAGAAGCTGTGCTATATGACTGTAATGGAATATTATTCTATTATTCTGCTATAAGAAATGGCAAGCAGAATGATTTCAGAAAAACTTAGAAAGACTTACATGAACTGATGCATAGTGAAATGAACAGAACCAGGAGAATATTATACACAGTAACAGCAATATTGTTTGATGAAGAACTGTGAATGACTCAGCTTTTCTCAGCAATACAATGATCTAAGACAATGCCAAAGGACTCATGGTGAAGCATGCTATCTGTCTCCAGAGGAAGAACTGATATTTTTTAATACAGACTGAAACATGCTATTTTTTTTAACTTTCTTTCATTCTTTTTCTTTTATTCAACTCTTTTGTACAAAATGACTAATATGGAAATGTTTCACATGATTGCACATGGATAACCTATATTTGCTTGCCGTTTCAGGAAGGGGGAGGGGAAGGAGGGAGGGAGAGATAGAATTTGGAACTTAAAACTTAAAAAAAAACCCAAATGTCAAAAAATTGTTTTAACATGTAATTGGGAGGGGAATATATATATTTCTTAAAAAACAGGAAAAAAAAGCTGAGGAGTACCACCTTTGGTACCCTCACCCCCTATGAACTTAGAACACAAAATGCTAGACAATAAGGTACAGTGGAAGGGGACCTGTATTTAAATATGGATAAATAGAGTTTGAATCCCAGGTCTGTTTACTACCCGAGTGACCTTGGACAGGCCACTTAACTTAACCATAACTTCATTTTCTAATTTGTAAAATGACAATGTGTTCAAAGTGATCTCAGAGCAGCACCAGCAATGTCCATGGGCAAACAACATGAAAGGTATCTTTGATCTGGGACACCTTTGGGAGAAAGAAAACCCGTTGGTAGGTGTTTTCTTTGAAAACAAAAACAAAAACCAATTCTTTTTGCAAACCAAGCACTAAGCTCTGTCATTTCTTCTGCCGAAAAATTGGAAGTGCTTCCATTAACTTTCGAAAGCCAAGCTGGCCCACTCTAGTCATAGACTGGTGGCCTCTAACGGGCCTCTCACCTCTACATTTGTTATTCTACAACCTTAGAAAAGAATAGGGGTGGGGGCAGAGCCAAGATGGCGGCTGGAAAGCAGGGACTAGCGTGAGCTCCCCGCCGAGTCCCTCCAAAAACCTATAAAAAATGGCTCTGAACCAATTCTAGAACTGCAGAACCCACAAAAAAGCAGAGGGAAGCAGAGCTCCAGCCCAGGACAGCCTGGATAGTCTCTGGGTGAGGTCTATCCCACACGGAGCTGGGAGCTGGGAGCGGAGCAGAGCGGAGCCCAGCGTGAGCAGCGAGAACCAACCAGACCAGGAGCCGGGCAGAGCAGGCCCTAGCGCCCTGAATCAGTGAACTGTGGCAGTTACCAGACTTCTCAACCCACAAACACCAAAGACAGCAGAGGTTAGTGGGAAAAGCTGCGGGAGTGGAAGGAGTTTGAGGTTCGGCCACCACCCCAGGGCAGCGGAGGTGGGGCAGCTACAGGTGCAGTTGCTTCCAGCCCCAGGCCCACCTGGTGGGAGGAATTAAGTGGCAGATCAGAGCAGGAGTGCACAGCCTGCTGAAGATCTAAGCCCAGTCCGGGTTGGGGGTTCTTGGGGAAGGAGGAGTGCTGGTGTGGCAGAGCTGGCGCATCCCCCCCAAACGTGGAACATAGAACTCTTTAGTCTACAAGCAGTCATACCCCGCTGAAAAACTCAAAGGTCAAGTTAGTTGGCTGGGAATATGGCCAGGCAGTGAAAACGTACCCAGATTCAGTCTCAGACTTTGGATTCTTTTTTTGGTGACAAAGACCAAAACATACAGCCTAAAGAAGTCAACAAAGTGCAAGAGCCTACACCAAAAGCCTCCAAGAAAAACATGAACTGGTCCCAGGCCATGGAAGAGCTCAAAAAGGATTTGGAAAAGCAAGTTAGAGAAGTAGAGGAAAAATTGGGAAGAGAAATGAGAAGGATACAAGAAAACCATGAAAAACAAGTCAATGACTTGCTAAAGGAGACCCAAAAAAATACCGAAAAATACACTGAAGAAAACACCTTAAAGAATAGACTAACTCAAATGGCAAAAGAGCTCCAAAAAGCCAATGAGGAGAAGAATGCCTTGAAAGGCAGAATTGGCCAAATGGAAAAGGAGGTCCAAAAGACCACTGAAGAAAATACTACCTTAAAAATTAGATTGGAGCAAGTGGAAGCTAGTGACTTTATGAGAAATCAAGATATTATAAAACGGAACCAAAGGAATGAAAAAATGGAAGACAATGTGAAATATCTCATTGGAAAAACCACTGACCTGGAAAATAGATCCAGGAGAGATAATTTAAAAATTATTGGACTACCTGAAAGCCATGATCAAAAAAAGAGCCTAGATATCATCTTTCAAGAAATTATCAAGGAGAACTGCCCTGATATTCTAGAGCCACAGGGCAAAATAGAAATTGAAAGAATCCATTGATCGCCTCCTCAAATTGATCCCAAAAAGAAATCTCCTAGGAATATTGTCGCCAAATTCCAGAGCTCCCAGATCAAGGAGAAAATACTGTAAGCAGCCAGAAAGAAACAATTTGAGTACTGTGGAAACACAATCAGAATAACCCAAGATCTGGCAGCTTCTACATTAAGAGATCGAAGGGCTTGGAATACGATATTCCGGCGGTCAATGGAGCCAGGATTAAAACCTAGAATCACCTACCCAGCAAAACTGAGTATCATGCTCCAAGGTAAAATATAGACTTTCAATAAAATAGAGGACTTTCAAGCTTTCTCAGTGAACAGACCAGAGCTGAATAGAAAATTTGACTTTCAAACACAAGAATCAAGAGAAGCATGAAAAGGTAATCAAGAAAAAGAACAAGAAAAAGAAATTGCAAGGAACTTACTAAAGTTGAACTATTTTGTTTACATTCCTACATGGAAAGATGATGTGTATGATTCATGAGACCTCAGTATTAGGGTATCTGAAGGGAATATGCATATATATATATGTTTATGTATATATATATATATTTATAAGTGAATGTGTATGTATGTATATATGTATGTGTGTGTGTGTGTGTGTGTATATATATATATATATATATATAAAGAGAGAGAGAGAGCAGACACACAGGGTAAGTTGAAGATGAAGGGAAGATATCTAAAAGAAATAAAATCAAATTAAGGGATGAGAGAGGAATATATTGAGAGAGGGAGATAGGGAGAGATAGAATGGGGTGGATTATCTCGCATAAAGGTGGCAAGAGGAAGCAGTTCTGTGGGAGGAGGGGAGAGGGCAGGTGAGGGGGAATGAGTGAATCTTGCTCTCATCAAATTTGGCCTGAGGAGGAAATACCATACATACTCAATTGGGTATCTTACCCCACAGGAAAGAAGAGGGAAGAAGATAAAAAAAGGGGGGGGATGATGGAGGGGAGGGCAGATGGGGGTGGAGGTAATCAAAAACAAACACTTTGGAAAGGGGACAGGGTCAAGGGAGAAAATTCAATAAAGGGGGATAGGTTGGGAAGGAGCAAAATATAGTTAGTCTTTCACAACATGACTATTGTGGAAGGGTTATACATAATGATACACATGTGGCCTATGTTGAATTGCTTGACTTCTTAGGGAGAAAGGGTGGGAAGGGAAGAGAGGAGAGAATGTGGAACTCAAAGTTTTAAAAACAGATGTTCAAAAAAAAAAGTTTTTGCATGCAACTAGAAAATAAGATACAGAGGCAATGGGGCATAGAAATTTACCTTGCCCTACAAGAAAGGAAGGGAAAAGGGGATCGGAGGGGAGTGGGGTGACAGAAGGGAGGGCTGACTGGGGAACAGGGCAACCAGAATATACGCCATCTTGGAGTGGGGGGAGGGTAGAAATGGGGAGAAAATTTGTAATTCAAACTCTTGTGAAAATCAATGCTGAAAACTAAATATGTTAAATAAATAAATTTAAAATAAAAAAAAATTTAAAAAATTAAAAAAAAAAAGAATGGGGATAGGAATTCCTTAGAGCAGAGGAGTCAAACCCAGGGCTGCCTAAGCAACACTCCAGAGTCCAGCTGGTGCCTGATTAAAATGTAATTGAGAAATAGTTAACCAAATAAATGTAACAAGACATAAATAATGATAATATGCGTTTTTTTAGTCTAAGTGTCTGAGGTCGCATTTGAACTCAAGATGAGTTTTCCTGACTTCTGGCCTGGCACTCTGTGCACTCTAGCACCACCTAGCTGCCCAACCTTAGATTATAAAATGTTTAAAACTGGAAGTTTCACCTAGTCCAACCTCCTTGTTTTACAGATGGGCAAACTGAGAGTCAAAGAGCATTAGAAATTGAAAGGAGAAATAATTTACTTAAAGCTACATGACCAGACAATGGAGTTCCTGAGACTAGACCTCCAGGAAAGCATTCTTTCTAACATACCGCATTGCCTCTCTCATGGGCCTGAGACTTGAACATACACCTCCAAAGAAACTTCCCCCAACACCTCCCTGGATGGTCCATCCTGGCATGGAGCTGATGTTGGCTTCTTAAAGTTGAGATCAGTCAAGGCCAATCTCTGGTCACTCCTACCATGCTGGAAAATGTGTAAGTGTAGTGCCAGCAACAGGCTGCGTCTGCTTTCTGAGGACCAGCCCAGATAAATACAGAAACCCTCATGGACCAGCAAGCCAGCCACTAGGGGATGAACCCGTCCACCACAAGTATCTATCTCCAGGGCTTAGCACACTGTCTGCCACATAGCCAGTATACATATGTATGTGCGTATATACATATATATATATATACACACACATATGTCTGCATTTATATATATATATGCTCATACATACATATGTGTATATGTATATAAACCACAACTCATAAAACATAAGTATATATGTGATAATATGTCATATTATCATACATTATTATATTATATATATATATTTGTTGTGGTTGTGGTTGGTCGATTAAAACAGATAAAAATACAATGTGGCCCCCAGTCTTGTACGATTCTCTCCTATGGTGACTGCAGCAGAAAAGAAGAAAAGGAGCCCACAAGGTGCTAAGAATCATGTTATTGGTAGGCCATCAATAAGTATTCATTTAAAACTAAAAATATGTGATATTTATTGAGCAATAAACCTATGTGATGAATGTCATTGAGGAAATTAATGGCCAAAATGGAGTTGGTCTAGTAACACAGTAAGAGCAAAAGACACATGACAGAGTCCATGGGTTTCATTTGTCAGTCAGTCAGTCAATAGGCAGTTATTAAGCACCTTCCATATGTCAGGCACTATGCCAAGTGTGGGGATACAAAAAAGGGCAAAAACAGTCTCTAACCTCAAGGAGCTCGCAATCTAATGGATGAGATAACATGCAAACAACTATGCATATATGAGATATATACCATGTAAATAAATGGGAGGGAGGCAGCTGCAGAGGGAAAGGGTTGGTACCCAAGCAATGTCAAGGAAACTAGAGGAAGGCCCCCAGCATCTTAGGTCAAGATAGTAGAGAATAAGTGAAAGATGAGAAGGCCTGGATTGATTGTGATCTACATCACTGATGGGAGTATATACATTCATAAAATCAGAAATTCATAAAGATATCCAAGGGTCCAAAGACAGGTATGCCTAAACCAATGGGCTTATGGCAAATGTTGCAGAAAATCCTGGTCTTCCACCTTTCCCATACAAAACCTTACTCTCTGGAAAGTGATAATGTTATTAAAGGGTTGGTTAGATCAACTAATCCCTCTTAAAATGTTGGCACTAAAGAGTTACTGCTCCCAAGAAAAATCATGTTAATTAAAATGCAGTTATCTACCCAATACTGTAAGGGTTAGATATTAGTAAACATCTATTCAACCATACACAGGGCCATCAAACACATTCTAGGCCTTTAGGGAACAATGAATTCAAGCTGCAGGTTGGATTTGGTGCCAGCTCCATAAGGTTGAGTGCACTATGATGGTCCCCAGGCACTCCTGTCTCCATGGGCACTATCAATTTCCTAGGAAGAACAGCATCACAAAATCACATGTTGAAAGGAAAGCTTTGGATTTCACCATGGGTGGACCAATTCAAACTCAGATTTTCTGATTCCAAGCTGATTCCAAGTACTCCCTCCACTATGCCACATTGCCCATTGTTCTAACCTGTCAAGACCTTTTTGGAACATGATTGTGCCATCCCTTCCAGCTTTAAATCAAAAGAAAACCTTATCAGGATGTCACTTAAATTTAAATTCCAAAACCAAGATTCTATGATTCCATGAATTGGCTTTTACTTCTATTTGAAATGTAGCACAAAACTAGACAGTGCTTTCTATAAAATCAGCCTGTTTGTTTGTGCCTTCCCAGGGCTGTACCAACACTAGAATTTGGAAGGGCCCTAGATCAAAGTTCAGCTGCTAGTTATAAGAGAGACTCTGAATAGCTGGTAGATAACTAGAGGAAATTCATTATCCTTCTTATGTTTCCAGAGTGGCAGTGGAAGATGTGTGGATTCCTCAGACTGTTGTCACAATGCTGCCTTTTGTGTTGAATTTGTGAAGGGGAGGAAGAAAATAAATGTGGTGTTCTTCATCATTACTACCACCTATTACCAGCCAAAAAAACTGCCCAACAAAGTCAGGATTAGCCATTAAATATGTAACAACCAATTAAAACTGTTGCTGGCTAACCTGATCCTGACTGACAGTTCAGTGGGTCAGTGATAATTGTTTGCAGTAACACCTCCTAACAATTTATGTTCCCAAAACAGTACAAAACTCCCACCCAAGGCCTTGCTTTGTCTTGGAAAATTGACTTCTTCTCATGCATGCTAGTTTTTGCTTTCAGCTCTGGCTTAGTAACAATAGCTGGCATTTGTAGAGAACGTCAAGGTTTGCGAAGTGATTCACATCATCTCATTTAACTTCCATAGCGACCTGGTGAACTAGGTTTTATAGATGTTATTATCCTTATCTTAAAGATAAGGAAACTAAGGCTCAGAGGTGTTGTGGCTTGCTTGTGAGGGGATAACTAGTAAATACCAGGGGCCATGTTTTCTGGGTATATTGAAGAGAAAGTCAAATTTCACTGGCAGAAGAAGAAATATGAGTAGAAGGCAAAAGATAAAGGGAATTTGTGAACAACTGGGTAAGGACTTGAAAAGGCAAAGTGAAAGAAGGGATTCTGGGTTGATACCATCTCAGAGTTCTCCCTTCCTGGGGTGTTTTATCTCCACACTAGCAGATTCAAACCAGCTCTGGCTTTCTCTATCATCATTTGCTTCCTGACCACCCCGTGCATCCCCCACCATGCAGCCACACCACTCTATATATCATCTACTTTTGCTCTACCCTCTCCCCCATCAGCATCATGTTGGTAGGGCTCCTAAACCCTTAAATACAGCCCAGATGCCATGGAGATTTCAGTGAATGAGATGCTCTTTGAGAAAGCATGGCATCATGCTGCCATCTAGTGGTCTTTATTGTGAATTTCCATCCTCTCCCAACATTTCTTTAGGCATCTCTCAAGCCCAGGAAAAGAATGGTGAGGCATAGGAGGATAAACAAATTCATCTAAACAAAGGACTTGACATCTCTTTTTCCCAACCCTTTGACTTCCTCAGAAGTGCTCAATGATTCATTCCTGAGTCAGCTAAGTAAGCTGCAGTTGATGCAGTGCTGGACTTTGAATCAGAAAAACATGAGTTCAAATCCTGCTTTAGACACTTACTAGTTGTGTGACTCTGAGCAAGTCAGTTCAGCTTTTTTAGCTTCAGTTTACACACCCGCAAGAGGAAGATAATAATAGCACCTAATTCATAGAGTTATTGCAGGAATCAAATGAGATAATATGTGTAAAAAGCCACCCAAACCCTTAAAGTGCTGTATGAATGCTAACTTTTATTATCTTAATAAATAATAATAACTCATTATTATTATTCCCGAATTCATGAACTGTGGAAAGCCAAGGGATTCAAGAGAAGGGTCAGAGTCTTATTGAATTTGTAAAAGGTCAGTATGGAAGGAGAAAAGTGCTGGATTGGGAGAATAGGAAGGGATTGAGGGAACAAGAGTAGAAATGAGGAAAGGAGGGTTGTAAAGGGACAGAAAATGATCATGGAGGGGAATGTCAGAGTTCATGATCTTTGAGATGGAATTGCTTTGGGTGATGGGAAGGTCCAGGGTGTTTCCACCCAGATGGATAACTGGACTAGAGAACTGAGATATTGGTCATGGCAATAGAAGACAATGATGAACTTCGAGGCCAAGATGAGAGCAGGGGTTAGGATGGAGAGGAAGACTGTTACGCAGGTACTGGACTGAGGAAAGAGCAAAGTGATGGGGAAGTGACCAGACAACAGTAACAAATATCAGCAAAGACAACAGTAACAAGTATCAAAAAGTAACTAAACTGGTTTAGGAAAGAGCAAAGTGATGTGGAAGCCAAGAGACAACAGTAACAAGTATCAGGAAAGGAGTTAAGTTACAAAGGAAGTGAGGTTGCTATGTGATAGAGGATCAGGAAAAGGCAGCGAGGAGTAAAAGTGGCAATTCTGCCCTGTCCCTGTATGATCAGGGAAAGGAAAAGTGAATAGAACAATACTGGGGAGAGCTGTAAAAGGTGAAGTGTGTTCAGAAGAAAGCCAGGTTTCAGTGAGCACCCTGAAGTGTGACAGGAAGATAAGGGATGAAGGGAAGATTGTTGCAGGTTGCATCTTAAGTCCTCTGGGCTTCTGATTGATTGTCACATTGTTCAGCGTTCATAAGGTTTTAGATATTGTGCTTCTTTCCAAAGTTGTTACTGTAAATTGTTCTCTTGGTTCTGCTCACTTCTTATCAGTTCATAAAATACTTCCCAGGTTTCTCTCTAAAATTATTACTTTTATGATTCTTACGGCACAATAATGTTCTATTACATCAATTTAATTTGCTAGTCATTCCCTTATTGATGGGTATGTCTCCCCACTTTTGGTTTCAGTTCTTGGCAACAACAAGACCTGCTACCAATGCGTGTATGTGTATATGTGTGTATGTATACATATATGTGTGTATAGATATAGCTATATAGATACATATCTATATAGACCTATAGATATAGATGTATAGATATCTTTTATTGTCTCTTTAGGTTATAGGCCTAACAGCTGTATCAAGGATATCCACAGTGTAGTAACTTCTCAAAAATAGTTCCAGATAGTTTTCTAGAATGATTGGAGCAAATCATAGTTCCACCAACAGTGCATAGATGACACTTCTTGCCTTTCTGTAACCCCTCCAATAAATGTAATTTGCCTTTTTGATAACTTTGCAAATCTAATAGGTATGAAGTGGCACCTAAAGGTTATTTTAATTTGAGTTTCTCCAAAATTAGTAATATGGAGCATTTTTAAAGAAAATTTGGGTGTTGGTAGCTTGAATTTCTTCCTTTAGGGGCTACCTATTCATGACTTTTTACCATTTACTCATGGAGGGGGGCAAGATGGGAATGGCCATAATTCTTACATATTTGAATCAGTTCCTTATATATTTTTTGTATGAGGCCTTTATCAGACAAAAAGATTTTCTGCAAAGTACTGCAATGATTTTTTTCTCAATGAACTATTTCTCTTCTAATTATAACTGCATCAATTTTCTTTATGCAAAAAATTTAATTTTATATACACAAAATTGTCCACTTTATTTTAAGGTATTTGTTTATGTTATATAACCTTTTATATCTTGATCAAAAATCCCTTTAGAGCTTATAAGGGTATACGAAGAAAGCTCTCGGTTTAAACTTTCTGCCAAAAGGAAACAAAATGATCACTTTGGGGATTATATGGGGACCCTAGAAAGTCATTTAAACATAAACTGAAGATAGATTTGAGCTCAGATCTTCCTGTCTCCAGACTCAGTGTTCTATCCACTGTGTCACCTTGTACTTCCTGACACATCATAACCAAAGATTTAAAAAACCTTAGGATCCATAGGATCATAGAATCTAGAGCCACCTCAACGGACATTTAGTCTAATGCCTTTGTTTTGCAGATGAAAAAAAATTCAGCCCAGGGAAATTCAGTAGCTAGTCTATGGTCATGGGTAATAAGCACCAGGAGTGGGATTTGAATACAGGTCCTCTTACTCTAAGGGCCTACCCTCAAAGAGTTTATAGCTTCCTGGAGTAATGCAATATGTACACAAATAAGTGTAATACAAAGTACAGTGTAAGAAAGATGGAAAAGATCCTGATAGGAAAAAATGAGGAGGGAGAGACACTATTAGATGAAAGGGATCAGGGAAGGCTTCAAAAGAGGAGGTACTTGAGTTGAGCCTTGGAAAAAAGAAAGGATTTTAACTGGCTGAGATGGGAAGGGAGTACATTTCACGCTAAGTTGATGCCCTACAGAAATGCTTAGAAATGGGAGACATCAGGTCAAGGTCAGAGAACAGATAATAATAGCTCAGTTTGATGGGAAAATAGCTTTCCTGAACAGAAGTAACATGAACTAATGCTGAAAAGAGACGCTAGAGACAGATTGTGGAGGGCCTTAGCCATCGGGCTAGGGTATTTGTGTTTGGTCCAGTAGGCAACTGGGAGCTACCAAAGTTTCAGCAGGGGGGGAACGGGGGGGGGCGGCGGGGGGAGGTTTGAGCTAGGGGAGTAGCATGATCATAATTGTACTTTAATGAGATTCTTTTGGCAACAGTACAAAGAACAGATTGGGAAAAGAAGGAAGACTAGAGACAATGATACCTACTTGGGCTTTAATTTTTATTTCTTTATTTTTTTTGGTCTATACTTGTAATATCCAAGATGAGTTAAAAGGTTATTAGAATAGTTTTGGTGAAAAATAAAGAAGGTGTAAACTAGGCCACTAGCAGTGTGATTAGAGTTATAGGATCTATTTTGAAGGTAAGATCAATAAGATTAGATTTTGGGAGATGAGAAAAAGAAAAGAATCAAAGACGGCCCTGAGGTTTTAAGCCTGGGTGTCCGAAAAGACAAGATGGTAGTTCCATCAATAGAAAGATGGAAATTGAGAGAACGGAAGGGAAGATGTTTTTGTTAGAAGGGAAGATGAGTTTGGTTTTAAACACATTAAGCTTGATGGGCCAGCAGGACATGTAGGATAAAATATCTAGTGGGCAATTGGAGATGTGAGACTGGAGCTCAAGGGAGAGGATGGAGCAACCTCTATTGATTTGGGAGTCATCTATTTAAAGGTAATTAATGACTTCATGGGAATGCATGAGATGACCAGAATGGAGTGACAGAATGGAGAGATCCTCCTCCTTCTCAATCCCTGACAGCTTGCAGGGGCACAGAGCTGCTGTGCCAGGAAACACCTGACTCCTTAATAGTGCCTAGCTAAGGGTAGTGTGTAGTATCTAGGAAGTTAGATTAGGTGTACTCACCAACCCTTTCCTGTTCTCCCACGTCATCCTCCCACAGATTCATGCTTTTAGTGAGATGAAAGCAATTTAAGATTAATATCAAGGACTGTCCTAAGTGGGGGGGGGGGGGGAATCACAAAATGGCAGCCTGAGGGGTTAGACATAAGATACACAAGTAGGACAGCTGGATCTCATCTACCTTCCCTTAATGATTCAAGTGGGTAGAGATCTAGCGTTATAAGTAAACCATATGTCTACAGGCCTCCATGGGAGACTTTCATGTTTGCTTTTAGCATCAGCGAGTGAATCAGCCTGTCTTCTCTGCCTGTTGTCTCCCTGCATCAAGATGCAACTCTTAGTGGCACATTCTCCAAAGCATGAACCAATAAAGGCACAGAGTTTTCCATACAGGAGAGGCTTAGACCTGTCTAGAGAGACACTAATGAGAGCAAGGAGAGCACATCTTTAGTCTGTGTCTAGGCAACAGGACAGCTAGGCATCCCCCTGGGTGAAAGTGTTGGAGAGTTGCAGGAAGAGGTGGTTGAGAAAGAATTTGATTTATATCCAACATCACTAGGCTAAAAACAAAAATAATGAACTGAAAAGTAGAAATTCAGCCACCATATACGAAATACCACAAAATACAAAGCAGAGCACTGTTCTGGGTGCTAGGGGAGATACAAAAAGGATTAAGATATGACCTCTGCTCTTACAGAGCTTACTATTAATTATAAGACTCCATGCTGAGAGGCAGAATGGAATAGGAGATTGAGAGCTAACTCTCAAATAAAGAAGTCCTTCCTCTACCATATGCTGGCTGTGTAGACCCTGGGTGAGCTGCCCAACTTCTCAGAATCCCCCACAACTCTTTAAGACCAGAAAATGCCAAGCAGGTGCCAACAGGTATCACTAGAGGGAGTTTCCTCCCCTAGAGTTCTCTGTACCATGAAATCACAGGTCTAGTCCAACAAATTTAATAAAATAGATAATTTTGATTATATGAAATTGAGAAGATTTTTCATAATCAACACAACTAAGATAAGACAGGAAGCTGTCAAGTGGGGAAAAACAATCTTTGCACAAATATATCTAATAAGTATCTGACATATAAAACAAAGATGGAACTAAACCAACAGCTCTCAAAGGAAGAATATCAAACTACTAACAACCATATAAAAGATTTCTACAAGCCCTTTAAATAAGAGATTTGCAATTAAAAAAACAACCTAAGGTTTCACCCTTACAGCCAGCAAATTGTGAAAGATGATAAAAGATGGGAAGAGTCCCAATTATTCTGTTAAACATTTTAGAAGTATGCTAAAAGAGTAACTAAAATGTCCACACTCTCTAAGCCAAACATTACACTGCTCTGCATATACCCCAAAATATAAAGATAAAAACAAAGGCCCCACATACGCAAATGTATTTCTAGCATCCCTTTTTAAGATTAAACACACATACCCATATTAATTACATATATGCTTATTACACATATATACATAAATATATTTAATATATACACATACATATATGTATGTGTACTTGTGTGCATGCTATTATTTCAATAGTATTTTATTTTTTCCCAATTACATGTCAAGACAATTTTAACATTCATTTTTACAAGATTTTGGGTTCCAAATTTTTCTCCTCCACCCCTTTCTGAAAATGGTAGGCAATTTGATATAGGTTATACATGTAAAACATATTTACATATTAGTCACAGTTGTGAGAGAAGAAACAGGCCAAAAGGGGGGGGGAACCACTAAAAAGAATACGACAAGTGAAAAAAGTATGTTTTATTCTGCATTCAGAGTCCATCAGTTCTTTATCTGGATGGGGATGACATTTTCCATTGTGAGTCCTTTGCGCTTGTCTTGGATCATTGTGTTGCTGAGGAGAGCTGAGTCATTCATGGCTGATCATCACACTATGTTGCTGATACTATGCACAATGTTTTCCTGTTTCTGCTCATTTCACTTTGCTTCAGTTCATACAAGTCTTTCGAGGTTTTTTCTGAAATCTGCCTCCCATCATTTCTTATTACACAATAATAATCCATTACAATCATATACCACAGCTTGTTCAGCCATTCCTCAATGGATGGACATTGCCTCAGTTTGTAATATTTCGCCACCATGAAAAGGGCTGCTATAAATATTTTTGTACATATAGGTCTTTTTCCCTTTTTATGATTTCTTTGGGATACAGATCTAGTAGTGGTATTGTTGGATCAAACCCACATTTTGGTTGCCCTTTGGGCATAGTTCCAAAGTGCTCCCTAGAACGGTTGGATCAGTTCACAACTCCACCAACAATGCTTTATGGACCTAATTTTCCAACATCTTCTCCAACATTTATCAATTTCCTTTTTTGTCATATTAGCCAATGTGACAGGTATAAGGTGGTACCTCAGAGTTGTTTTAATTTGCATTTCTTGAATCAAAAGGGAGTTAGAGTACTTCTTCATATGCCTATAGATGGCTTTGTTTCTTCATCTGAAAACTGGCTGTTCATATCCTTTGACATTTATCAATTGTGGATGGCTTGTAGTCTTATAAGTTTGACTCAGTTCTCCAAGTATTTGAGAAATGAGGCCTTTATCAGAGACACTTGCCACATAAATTGTTTCCCAACTTTCTGTTTTCCTTCTAATCTTGGCTGTATTTGGTTTTATTTGTGCAAAACTTTTTTTAATACAATCAAAATTATTTATTTTACATTTTGTAATGCTCTCTATCTCTTGTTTGGTCATTTTCTATGATACCTTTTAGCAAGATGTAGTTTCCTTCCCTATCTCTTTTAATTAGGCCTATTTTTGCTTTTGCTTTGTCTGAGATCAGCATTGCTACCCCTGCTTTTTTTTTATTTCAGCTGAAGCATAATTTATTCTGTTCCAGTTCCTCACCTTTACTCTGCATGTCTCTGTTTCACGTGTGTTTCTTGTAAACAACATATTATAGGATTCTTGTTTTTGACCCACTCCACTATCTACTTCCACTTTATGGCAGAGTTCATCCCATTCACGTTCACAGTTATGATTACTGTGTATTTCCCTCCATCCTGCTTTTCCTCTCTCTCCTTTCACCTTTTCCTTCCTTGACAGTGTTTTCCTTCTGTCTACCATCTTCCTCATTCTGCCCTATCTTCTGCCAGTCCCCCCTACCACCACCACCACTTACTTAATCTCCTCCCCTCCCTCTTTCCTGTTGGGTAAGATGGATTTCTATATTCAGTTGATTGTGGATATTATTCCCAATTTGAGCCAATACCAATGACAGTAAGGTTCAAGTGATGTCCATCAGCCACCCTAGTATCTTTCCCTCCACTGTAATAAGATTTTTATGTCTCTTCGTGTGAAATAATTTACTCCATTCTACCTCTTCCTTGATTTTACACCCATTGTACTCTTCTTTCTCATTCCTTGTTTTTTTAAAATGTTGTTCCCTCAAATTCACCTTATACCCATACCATCTGTCTACGTATATTACTTCTAGCTGTACTAGTGGTACAATTTTTAAGAATTACACATATCATCTTCCCATGTAGGGATATAAATAGTTTAGCTCCATCGAATCCTTATGCATTCTTTTCCCTTTCAGGCTTCTCTTGGGTCTTGATATTCGTGATCAATTTTTTGTTTAATTTTGATCTTGTTCTTACAAAAGCTTGAAATCCTTCTATTTTATTGAATGACCATTTTTCCCCTTGAAGTATTATGCTTAGTTTAACTGGGTAGGTGATTCTTGGTTGTAATTCCAGCTCCTTTGCCTTCTGGAATATCACATTCCATGACCTCTAATCCTTTAATGTTGCAGCTGCTAAGTCCTGTGTAATTCTGATTGTGGCTCCCTGATATTTGAATTGTTTCTTTCTCACCACTTGCAGTAATTTTTCTTTGACCTAATAGTTCTGGAATTTGTCTGTAATGTTTCTTGGAATTTTTATTTTGGGATCTCTTTCCTGGGGTGATCAGTGGATTCTTTCAATGCCTATTTTCCCCTCCAGTTCTAGCACATCAGGGCAGTTTTCCTTGACAATTTCTTGAAAGATGCTAACCAGGCCCTCCTTTTGATAATGGTTTTCAGGTAGACCCATGATTCTGACATTGTCTCTCCTAGATCTATTTTCCAGGTCAGTTGTTTTTCCCATGAGGTATTTTACATTTTCTTCTGTTTTTCCTTCTTTTGAATTTGTTTGATTGATTCCTTATGTCTCATAGAGTCATTAGCTTCTACTTGCCGAATTCTAACTTTTAAGGAGTTGGTTTCTTCAGTTAGTGTTTGTTCCTCCTTTTCCATTTGGCCAATTATACTTTTTAAGCAGTTATTCTCTTTTTACTCAGCTGTTGGCCCTTTTTTTCATAATTCTCTTGCACCACTCTCATTTCTTTTCCCACTTTTTATCGTACCTCTCACATGATTTGTAAGCTACTTTTTGAGCTCTTCCATGAGTTCTTTCTGGGCTTGAGATCACTTCCTGTTGCTCTTTGGGGCTTTATTCATAGGGGTTTTGACATTGTTGTCCTCTTCTGAGTTTGTGTCTTGATCTTCCCTGTCGCTATACTAACTTTCCATGGTCAGATTCTTTTTTTGTTGTTGTTGGTTCATCTTTCTTAGCCTTTTTCCTTTCTTTTAAATTTGAACTCAGCTCCTGTGGTGGAAGGGGCATTGCCTCAGGCTTCTTGTGCCAGGAGCTGCAGGCCCTGGCTGTTTACCTGGTGCTGCACTGCTGTTGTCCTGAGGCCCACAGGGGACCCACTTGGCTGGTGCTTCACTGAGGGGGTGTTGTTGGGGGGGAGTGGCTGGCACTGCAGGGGCCATAGGGGTCTGGCACTTTATCTGGTGATAAACCTGATGTGTGCTGAGGCCAGTGGGTTGTTTCTGCATTTCCCTGGGCTTATGCTGAAGCATTTAAGGTTGATAAGTTTGGCTGCTGGAGGTTGCCTGTTTGCCCTGGGCTATGCTGAAGCACTGGGGGGGGGGAGGTTCTGAGCCAAGTCTGCCCATTCCCCTGGCTATGCAGAGGTACATGGGGATCCCGGTGTTGCTGTTTGCCTGCCCCACTGCACTGGGGCTCAGGATCTGCCACTGATTTGCTAAGGTGGGGCTTGCTGCTGGCTTGCTGGGATGCTTCCTGTCCTCGACTGCACTCCCCTTGTACCCAAGTGAGATAGATTTTTTTGTAACAACAATATTGCTACTTGCAGCTACTGTGGCTGTGCAAGGCCAATAACACTAGCACACAGGAGGGCTGCTAGCACAGGTTCTTTGATCTGATTTTCTAAGGAAAACAACTTTAAGGTGTTTACAATCTCACTTTAATTAAACATACATATATCATTCACTTACTTCAGGGGAAAAAGTCAGTACCCCAAACTTCAGAGCAAATACAAACAGAAATTACAAGCATACATTATATAAACAGAGCAAATAAATACAAATCAACAGACAGGCTTCTATCTGTTTGTCCAAGCAGCAACATCTGGGTTTTCAAAGCTGGAGAGCTCCAACAGCTACTACCAAGAGTCTCATTATCATAGGAACAATATTCCAATGAGTGAGCCCTGAACAAAATGCTAACTTCAGAGTATAAATACACTTCATCAGGGTCAGAGGGCATCATAACTATGCAACTCCCATGACTTAAGCAGGTCATCAAAGACACAAGATTCAATCAAAGACTCTTGATTGCCTTAGTGCTAAGAAGCACTCCAAAACAAAAGACAACAAAAAGTCTCATCCTGCTTACCATTACACTTTTCTTGCCAATATTCCAGTTTCTCGGGTTAAAATGATGTTTTACCCCTTCTTTTTGTGGGTTCTGCTGTTACAGAATTTGTTTGGGGAGTGCTATTTTATGGTTGTTTGGAGGTGAATATGGGGGAGTTATGGAGATTTACTGCTTACTCCACCATCTTCTAGCATCCATTTTGTAGTAATTATCATACAAATTTGGGACAGAAGTTCAGTGAGTGGTACATAGTGACACTAGAATAGGTGAGGATGATTTATTGATACAGCCAAACACAGGTTAGGAGACAACATACAGATGTAGGCAGGGATGGAGCGATGCGTGACCTCCTTTGCCTTCACTGTCCCCCAGATCAACATGCGGGGCTACTGGGCACCTAAGTTTACAGACAAAAAGCCTGCTGTGGCAAATCTCATGGCACCAGTAGGGCAATGGGTTCAGCTAATATGGACCAATAGCAAAAGAAGTGTCTCTAAAAATTAGCTATGAAGGGATAATAAGGATGAAGAAGGTGATATGATAACCATCAGCCACATTAGCAACCTTCCTAGAGAAGTTTCAGAAGCCAATTCCAACTAGAATTGGCTACAATTTAAATCTTAAGCATACTAGGGTTGTATAACAGAAGACAACCCTAAGAGAGTAGGACAAGAGACTCCTTTGGCTATTCCCTACCAAAGAACGAAAACAAAGCAGATGCTCAGCAATTAGGGTACGGCAACTAAGATATTTGAATGAAGGTGATGTATAAAGAAAAGATATTAGTGGAAAAAATTAAGTACAGGTAAATAAGCTGAAAATATGGCATGAGTTTTATTGATTTTGTTGCCTGGAGAACAGGGTAGCTTAATCTATTTTTTGTATAATAACCTGCCAATGTCCACCTCATTACATGTAAAGCTGCAGTATATATTGTACATGATAAATATAATGTATATGTTTCATATATAGTATTATAAAATATAAACTGTTAAAAATTAAAAATAAAAGGACGCTCACCTGCCTACATTTTCCTAACCAATTCTTTCACTTGTTGAGAAGAAAAGGATGAAACACACACAAAAATGAAAGAATTAAAAAGAAAATATACAAAAAATAAAAAGAGAATGAAGAAATTCATGTTTTCTTCATTCTCCTTTTAGTGCCTAGAGTTACATCTCTGTAAAAATGGGAAAATGCAAACAATGTCATGTGTCTGGTGATCTGCATCCCCCACACTAGAACTGATTATTTACTGCTGTCAGAAAGAGAAAATTGGATAATGGAAATCTGCGAAAATTTACATCAGCTTTTCCGGAGCACAACTCAATCACAAGCATAACAACAAGAAAGCAGAAGCAAGGAAAAATGTACATGAATCATAATTAGGACAGAAAGGCCTGCACCCAATATCTTGGCACCTTTGAAGTTTGAGCAGGTTACTTGAACAACAACAATCGTTTGATCATCAGGTTGTCTGAGGACACAGCCCCATCAGAGGACACAGGGGCCCAGATGGAAGGTCATCTTTTCTTTCCCGTCTCCCTGAGCCAATTATCTCCCTATGACAGTTACTTACAAGATAGATACAGAGATAGTAAGAGCATTTCTAAAGCAGTAGCAGAGACTAGATACTAGTCAGACGCTGCCCGAGATCCTCTTCTTATAGCGAATCAGTTGAACAGGTCAAGGGAGAGGAGTCTAGAATCCACCAGCATTCTCGTGTGCCCCATCATTGGCCAGATGAGTTGTCAATCAGCATCAAGCCTACCTGAATCAGTTTGTTGCTCTAAAACTATCAGCTTCCCTGATTCTAATTGACAACTTCATCCAGGTGGTCACGTGAGTGTGCCCAATTATTTCTGTTAGGGCCCCACTTACTATGAAATTCTTATAAAAGTCCCTGAGATGAAGTCTCTTTAACAGTAATGATGCAAACAAAATATGACTAAAGTCTTCAGAGAGGGAAGCCCCACAGACAACAACCAGGGTAAAGGAATTTGGAGCCATGCTATGGGAAGAAGAAAATCAACAGTGAAATAAAAATCAATGAGTCAGAACAATTTTGTAAACACAAAAGGAACAAACACAGTTATAGGATACTTAATGTCATATCAATTATGTCATTCAGTTAGCATAAAGATAAGGCCTATCAGTTTGGTATAGAAAATTAAGTCAATAAAATGCAGTTCTTCCGAATCAAAAACAAGGCAGAACTCAAGGGAATTATGAACCAAATCTGATCTACAGAAACCAAAGACCCTTTAGCAGAGGCCGGGCAAATGAGAAGCTCTACCTGAGGATATGCACCTCCTGGGCTACAACTGATCATTTCCACTCAAAGTCAAGAGATTTGCCAAACAACCAAATTTATGAGTGCCAATCTCTAATAGCTTTGGACAATACAACAAATGTATCCTTTCATGCCTCCATGGGGAAATCTTTCCTGAATCCCTTCCTGATTCCTCTACTGTTGAAGGGATCCTTGAAAGCTGATTTAGAATGAGAATAACGGTGGCATCTCTTAGACCCAGTTATAGATCAGACCCACTGCCTTTAAGGGCTATGGAGGTGAATTTTGTGATAAGATATGGAGCAGCCTCTGCCTTTCAAAAAATCAAAAGAGAGCATCTCTCCAAAACTTTGCAACCAGCATCATCTCCTCCAAAGAAGGAGAGGGAAGGAATCAAGTTGGATGACTCCCTATTGCTCATTCACTTCAGTCTTGTCTGACTTTTCATTACCCCTTGTAGGGTTTTCTTGGCAATGATACTGAAGTGGTTTGCCACTTTCTTCTCCAGGACATTTTACAGGTGAGTAAACTGAGGCAAACAGGGTTAAATGATTTGCCTAGTCATTTAACTAGTAAGTGTCTGAAGCCAGATTTGCACTCAGGAAGATGAGTCTTCCTGACTCCAGGCTCAGTACTGTATCCACTTCACCACATAACTGCCAAGTTAATTCAATAATTCAAGTGTTCATTCAATACCAGTAATCAATTCATTTTTGACACTTATCTTTATGTATAAAGTTACTGCTGATTCTGATGACCTTCGTCTTCGCAGAATCATAGTACATGAGAGCTGGAGAGGACATTCTATCTCATCCCTCTCCCTAATCCTTCCAGCCCAGCAGCAAAGTCCCATAGCTTCTCTATACATATCTTTGATGTCCATTCCTCCTCTGCATTCAGCACTGATTATGAGAGAGTGAGAAAGACAGAGGGGAGGAAGAGACAGAGGAGGGAGGGAAGTGTATGGGGAAAAGGGGGGGAGGGAGGGAAAGAGAGATTCAGTAAATATATAAATTTATACTTCTTAATAGCACACAAGCTATTTGCCTACCATCAGTTAATCTTTTACACAGCTGCCAAAATAATCTTCCTAATGCTCAGATCTGACCACATCATTACCTTGATCAAAACCCCTCAGTGGCTCCCTGTTGCCAATAAAATATGAATTCCTTAACCTAGCATTTAAGTTCTACAATCTGGCATCAATCTACTTTTTCAGCCTTATTTCATTACTCAAAAGAAACTGCCCTTTTCAAAGTCACCAGTGACCATTTAATTGCCAGATCTAATGACCACTTCTCCATTGTCATCTTTCTTGAGCCCTCTTCTCCTGGATCCCCTCTCCTCCTTTGGATTTGGTGACTATTCTCTCTAACTTTTGCTCCTACCTGTCTAAGCACTCCTTTCCCATCTTCTTCCACCCCACACCCTCTACCTGTGGCTTTGCCTCAAGGTTCTGTCCTCGAGCTTCTTCTCACTCTACACTCACACTTGGACACTTCATCAACTCCCAAAGGTTTAATGACAGCAACATCTCTCTCCTGATGCTTCTCAGATTTATATTTCTAGCCCTAGTCTCTCCTGAGCTACAACCCTACTTCACCAACTACCTACTTGGACACTTTAAATTGGATGAATCACAGACACCTCAAACTCAACATATCCAAACCCAGACTCATTATCTCCATTCCTTCCTCCCCAATTTGCTCTTTTTCTTGAACTTCCCCATTTCCACAAAGGGCACCAGCACCTTCCAGCCACCCTGATTCATTCACAACTTGTCATCCTGAACTCATTCTCACTAGGTTTCCCAACCTTTTCACTTTTTCCTACACATCTCTTGAATCTGGGCCTTTCTCTCCAGTCACATAGCCACCAACGTAGTGCAGAACTTCATCACTTCTCACTGGCACTATTACAATAGCCTCCTAATTCATCTTTCTCCCTCCAGTCTCTCCTCTCTCCAACCCATCATTCATACAACCTTCAAAGTGATTTTCTTAAAGTACGTATCTGACCACGTCAATCTCCTACAAAATAAATTCGGTGAGTTCCAACTGCCACTTCCCATAATGATCAAATATAAATTATTTAGAATTTAAAGCTCTATACAACTTGGCCTCAATCCACCTTCCCAGCCTTATTACACACTCTTACACATATGCTGTGATTCAGTCAAACTGGTCTTTTACTGTTCTCCATGTACAATGTCTGTATGTCTTCGTACTTACTGTCTGACTCCCATGCCCCAAAGGCACTTCCTCTTCATACCATTCTGCTTTTGATGATGCTTAGTTTGCTTAAAAGTTCAATTCAAGTACCATATTATCCAGGAGGTCTTTCCTGATCCCCAACCCCCAACTAGTTGCTAGTGCAACCCCTGCCCTCTAAATCACCATGGATCTAGTCTGTAAGCCTATACAAAACTTCCTTGAGAGCAAAACCTGTTTTTTGTTTTTGTATCCTCAGCAAATGGCACAGTACCTGGCACATGGTAAGTACCTGATTAATGTGCTTAACATATATACATATAATAAAATGTTTGTTAATTGATTAATATTACTTTTGTTCATGCACTCTACATTCAATTAAACAAGATGCCTATCTGCTATCTCCTGACTGCATGCTTTCACAGAGGCCATTCCCCATCCCACCCCATCCCCATCCCTATCCATTAAAATTTTCTTCCTTCAAGGCTCAGTTAGAGTCAGGGTTCCATCTCCTCCATGGAGTCTTCCCTACTCTTCCCAACCAAAAGTGTTCTCCCCCTCCTCATATTTCCCTAAAGGACATGGTCTGGATCTCTTCCTTGTCCCTCTCATATTTATGTGTGAAAGGAGCCGTCCTCACAACATGCCTGAAGTGCTGTGAGGGCATGACTTTTACAAGTTTTCATCTCTGTGCCTCCTGTGCCTAGCACAGTGCCCTGTACATGGGAGATACTAAATGTTTGCTGAATTGAAATAGACTCCCTCATTCAGTTCCATCGCTAACTTCCAATGGGATCTTGGATAATCCTATAAAGGAAGCAAATTATCTAAGGTCCCACTGGAAGCTAGCGATGGAGCTGAAGCTGGACAGAACCCAAGTCTGTCTGATTTCTGTCCCAAGGCTCCTGCTGGTATATCACTAGACATGACCTGTCTACTACTCTGAATTCATTCCCAATAGTCTGATTCTGGAGACACTTGGCGAAACCTTAGCATGGTGTCTGGAAGTACAAATTAGGGTGGCCAAATCTCCCACTAATGTCATGTGCCTATGAATCATGAAGCATCATGACTTCAGAAGAACTAAGTTTGCAAACAGCACGAAGGACAATGTAAAGGAATACAATGGGAAAACACAGGCTGTTGCTTGTTGCTAGTCATTCAGTAAGCATCCAAGTGCCTACACAGTGCCAGGCACTGTGCTAAACTCTGGGGGTACAAAGAAGGACAAAAGACTGTCCCTGCTCTCAAACAGCTCACAGTCTAATAGAGGAGACAACATGCAAACAACCATGTACAAATTATATGTGTGTATAAATATATTATATATATGTAAATATATATATGAAATAGGAAATAATCCACAGATAGAAGACATCAGCATTAAACAGGCATGGGAGGACAGGAAAGGCTTCATGTAGAAGGAGGTATTTTAGGTAGTACTTGAAGGAAGCCACAGAAGCCAGGAGGCTGAGACGAGGAGGGTCAGTGTTACAGGTATGGAAGATAGACAGCAAAAACATCTGGAGCATCTTGTGAGAGGAACAGTAAAGAGGACAGTGTCACTGGCTCAGAGAACATGAAAGTGAGTAAGATATAAGAAGACTGGAAATGTTAGAGGGTGGTAGTGGTGGCAGGTTATGAAGAGCTTTAAATGCCAAATAGAGGATTTTCTATTCAATCCTGAAGATAATAAGGAGCTTCTGATATTTGCTGAGTGGGGGATGACATGATTAGAGTGGCACTTTAGGATGATTAACTTGACAGCTGAGTGGAAGATGGACTAGAGTGGGAAGAGATTTGTGGCAGAAAGACCAAGAAATAGCCTATTTCAATAGCCTGGGTGTGAGGCAATGAGAGCCTGCAGCATGGTGGTGGTTGTGTGACAGGAGAGCAGGGAACATATTCAAGAGATATTTTGAGAGGCAGTGGCAACTGATTGGATATAGTGGTGAGAGAGAGTAAGAAGTTAAGGATAACCCCTAAATTTTGAGCCTGGGTAACTGGGAGAATGGTGGTACCCTTGACAGTAATCAGGAAGTTTAGAAAAGAATAGGGTTTTGAGGGAAAGATAAGTTCAGTTTTAGACATGTTGAATTTGAGATGTTTAGGGGACATTCAGTTCACAATGTCCAATAGGCAGTTGTATATGTGAAACTGGAGGTGTGGAGACAGGTTAGAGTTTAAATTCAATAGATTTGAGAGTCATCAATAGAGATATGATAATTGAATCCAAGGGCGATCACCAAGTGAAGTAGTGTAGAGAAAGAAGAAAAGAGGACCCAGGGCAGAACCCTGGGTGACACCTACTTTTAGGGTGTGCAGCTTGGACAAAGATCCAAGTGTTTGCATAGGTTGGAGGTGAACCAGGAAAGATCAATGTCACAAAAACCTAGAGATAAGTGAGTATCAAGGAGAAGATGATAAACAGTATCAAAGGCTTTTGAGAGATCAAAAGGGATGAAAACTGAGAAAAGGCTTTTAGGTTTGGCAATTAGGAGATCGCTGAAAACTTTGGAGAGAGTGGTTTTGGTTGAATAATGAGGTTAGGTGTCAGAATGTAGGGAATTAAGAAGAGTGAGAGGAAAAGAAGTAGAGCGAGGCCCCAACCATAGATGACCTTTGCAAGGAGTTTAGCGACAAAAAGAGACACAGGATAACAACTAGTGGGGATATTATCAGTGCTGATTTCTCTATATTGTTGTGGCTGTTCATCCTTCATATTCGAAGAGGACAAATGATATCACTGGTGATGTCCTGATTTGCACACAAATTTAAGTGAGGCAGAGTGGCATAAAGTTGTCAGCCTCACTCTCTCTTCCAGAGTCAGTCGTAGCACCACACAATGGATGACCTTGATTTTCTTCCATGCCTGACCAAGCTCTAAGTGCTCCACAGCACCTACTTCAGCCACCTTCATGGCCATTGGAACAAACTGTTTTCATCCACCCATTCCGCCAGGAATACTTGGGGTAGATGTCCCCCTAAATAACTCACCAACAGGTTTGAGGCCTATCAATCACCCTAGCTCTGGTTTAGTCCATCTGCTGAGCCTGGGGTGTGGCCTCTGCACATGCTATAGCTTGTTGGAGTCACAGATAAGAGCTTAGTGCCAGCTGGACATCAAAAGTGGAGGAGTATCCCTGGAAAGGGCTCAGAAAGTCCTTATACCAGAGATGCTAGTCCTCTCTGAACATCCCCAAAGACCCTATAAGAAGCAGGGTAAAAGACATTATTGATTATATATACAACCCAAAAGGAAGAAAAGCCAGTAAGAAAGAGAAATAGCAGATGGATAGCCCAAAAAGCAGCCCCAAGATACTAAAAGAAGAAGCTTCAGTCCATTGGGTGAAATCTTTCCATCCAATCTAATCCAACAATCCATTTTAACATGCAAAAGTCATTTTTCCATAAAACCTGGTGTTTATTAACTCACCCCAATTCACCAAAACTTCACTAAAGCTAATCCATTGATTCCAGCAGCCTTTTAAATGTATGGAAGAACTGAAAGAATTAAGGAAAGGCATTGACTTTTTGAGGTAGTTGTCCAGAGACCTAGGACAGCTAGGTGGCACAGTGGATAGAGCACCAGGTCTGGAGTCAGGAAGACCTGAGTTCAAATGTGGCCTCAGACATTTACTAACAGTGTGACCATGGGCAAGTCACTTAATCCTGTTTGCCTCAGTTTCCTCATCTGTAAAATGAGCTGGAGAAGGAAATGGCAAACCATTCCAGTATCTTTGCCAGGAAAACCCCAAATGGGGTCACAAAAAGTCAAGCAGACTAATCAACTAAACAACACAGTCCAATTATAAGAAAAGGCTTAAAAGAAGGCAATCCTTCCCCATTTATTAACCAATCATCCATTTTTCATCTTTGTTCCATTTTAATCATGTCTAGCAATAAGAAAAAAAGAATCCTCTTTAGGAATACGGTCACTGGAGAGAGTTGGCAGCCTTGTTTTAATCCCATATTTATTAGAATAGATTCTAGTGTATCCCCATTGCATATGACATTTGCTTTTCATTTTAGGTAGATTCTTTTTATATTTAAAAAGGTCCCTCTGTGCCTACACTCTGTAGGGTTTTTAGTATAAAAGTGTGTTATATTTTGTCAAAGGATTTTTCTGCATCTGTTGAGATGATTGTGTGGTTTTGGGGTGATTATTATCTAGTTACCTAATACATGGCAGGACACAGAGATTTACTTTTTTATAAAAGGTACATGTGGTGCTGAGACATATGTATATGCTTTTGCAGTCCCACTTAAAAGACAACATAAATCTTTTAACTCTATTTTCTCCAGCAATTGGTTCTGTTCCTTATTTTGCTCTTTGTTTATCTTTCTGTTAGATTTATCCAAAACTGAGAGAATATTGAAGTCTCTTGTCAGTATTGTGTTATAGCTTATGTCTTTTCATAAGTAAATTAAAGTTTCCTTTATGCATTTGGATGCTAAGGCATTTGGAGAATGTAAGTTTCTTATTGATATGGGTTCATTGTCCATGGTGCCTTTCAGCACAATGCAGTTTCCTCATTTGTTCCTTTTATTTTTGAATGTTTGTTTTTGCTTTGTCAGATAGCATTATTGCAATGATTTTTTATACACTTGATGCATAGCAATTTTTCCCACCCTCTTGGTTTTATTTTGTTCATGTCTTTGTTTTTTAAATGTGTTTCTTGTAAGCAACAGATTGTACGGTTTTGTCTTCTTATCTAATCTGTTGTTCTTTTTCATTTTATGGAATTGTTTAATCCATTCACATTTAAAGCTATGTGAGTTGTTTATATTTTTCTCCATTGGTCTCTAATATTTTTTCCAAGTTATGATTTTTTCCTCTTCTGCTGTAAATAGAGTACTATATTCCTTCAGTTATTTTAACTTATTCTTTTTTCAAGGTGGCCCTATTCCCATTAGCTCTTTCACTTTCACCCCTGATCTACCTCCCTTCTATTTTTCACTCATTTCCTTTTAGGGTTTTGTTTAGTAGTTCTTTGTTTTCTTTCCTGATTTTATCTGGTTAGTTTTTCCTCCCTGCCTTTTTCCCTCTCAGTCAAGTAGATTCTCCCTTCCTCTACTCCTTTTCAACTAGTCCTGTTTATTAGTTGCCACTGTTGTTTTTAATTTCATTTGTGTGTGTGTGTGTGTGTGTGTGTGTGTGTGTGTGTGTGTGTGTGTGTGTGTGTGTGTCCCTTTCCAGGGAGGCTTTCTCTCATTTTTTCATCCATTTTCTCTTTCTGACTATTCTAGACCCTCATTCTCTCATTTATTACCTTTATAATTATCTAGTCTCTCTATTCCTCTAGGAATCAAAACTGCTGAGGAATCTATTTTTGGGCTCTCCCCTCTAGGCAATCTCTGCCACTGCCTTTAGAGCTTGCCCCATGGATTTTCCATTGTGCCTCACTCCAAAAACAGTGACAATTCCCACAGATAACATACAGGACACAGCACCAGGAAAGGATGTACTCACACCCCCCGCCACCCACACACACCTGATTACACAACTCAACAGGGATCTATACCATTCCCTGGCTGTTCTATGAAGCAGACACGGGATTTCCCAGTTCCAGGCATTTTCATATGCTTGGAACATAGCATCTCCCTCCTTCACTGTGACTACTGATCTCCCTAGCTTATTTTAATAAGTACCAACTAAAATCTCATCTTCTAATAAGTCTTCCCTAATCCTTCTTAATTCCAGTGCTTTCCCTTTTTAAAATTATCTCATATTTATCCTGTAGATGGCTTATTCTGTACCTATTTGTTTGCTTGTTCTCTCCCCCATTAGATTATAAGCTCCTTGAGAGTAGGGACTCTCTTTTCCTCTTTCTGTATCCCCCAGTGCTCAGCACGGTGCCTGGAATATAATAGATGCTTAATAAATGTCTGTCTCAAAATCTCCAACCTGGGTCCATATTCTCTCATTCCCCTGGGTGCCAAATGGCTCTAGGAGTTCTGATTCTCTTCCTCTTGAGGTAGAACGACTATTCTTTGCAAGCAGCAAATCCTCCAGATCACTCCTAGCACAAGGTCTCTATCTTTTTCATTGACCAACTCTTCATCCATAGGGACATTTCTCCCCACCTTTTCAATCCTTCCCCTTCCTCCTCACCCACTCCCTTACAGATAATCTTCCTGAGACCACAGGGTCTTCCCCTACTTGCTAGCTGTCAATTTGATCTAGACACATCACATACTCCTCTTTATCCTCCTACTCCCCTCTCCCACTTTCATCCAACCTCCAATTTTGTAATGTAGCCCCTTAAGACACATTGATTCACTGTAGGCAAGGTGTCACAAAGTTCTGTCCATAATGCTCCAGGTCTGCCTCTTCACTGCTGCCTCCACCTGACTTCTACCTTCCTGCTGTATCCTTGTGTATATTTAGGGGGGAAAGTCTCTTATTGGTCTCTCTGCTGTTACTCTGTTGTTGTTCCTGTCCTTAGCTGCTTCATTCTTTTACCCCTCCTGCATTTGTTTGGAGTGTTCAAGAAGCAAAAAAAAAAATCTCTTCAAATCTCTTATTCTTTCTAAGAATGTTTCAAATGCCTCTTTATTACTAAACATCTATCTTTTATCATTTGTAGTTAAGCTCAGATTTTCAAGGCAGGTCACCCTGATTTTTCACTCAGATTTTCAAGGCAGGTCAAGGTGTCATCCTGAGCTGTTCAGAAAACATTGTCCCATTCCCTTTTGCATTTTCTGGTAGGAAGAATAGTCTTGAGTTATTAAAATTTCCTTTTCTTTGTATGTGAAGGTCTTTCTCCTGATTGCTTGCCAAACTTCTTGTTCCGGAATTGAATTGTTAAATTAAACCACTATGGATCTTGGAGTTTACAGCCTTCGGTTTCTTTGTCTTCTGGGAGTGGTTTGTTAATTCTTTCAGCTGGTATTTTATTTTCTGTATTCAGAAATGCTTGGCAGCTCTCTTGTACTATTTCTGCATTATGATGATAAGGTTTTTGGTTTTGTCATTTTTTTTTGGAGACCTGTGATCCTTAGGTTGTCTATATACATCCTGTCTTTGAGATCAGTATGTTTTACTTGGATTATATTTTCTTCTAATGTTATTGGGTTTTTTTTTGTTTCTCTTCTTCTAGATTGCCCTTCACTTCTGTGTATTTACTAATCTATTATTTTCTGTTTGTTTCTTTGGTGAAATATGCCATTGCAGATTCCAGTTCTTTCTATTCTGTCCATTATTTTTGATGTGCAAGAGATAAATTATGTACTCATAATTCTTATTTCTCTTTTAAACCACTCAGGAACAGCATGTTGTGGTTCCATCTTCTCCTCAAATGGCACAGGGTCTTGTCTTATGGGAGATGGATCATTTTTTTTCTTTTTGAACTATTTATTCATAGATGCCTGAACTCGTTTACTAGGTCTAGAGGCCATATTTTCTCCTGCTGTTAATTTTTCTCTTTCTTGATTCATCTACTTATTGTCAAGGTTTTTAAGTTTTCTTCTTGAGATATTTGGTAATTTCAGTCTTTCCCCACCTTATTCTTCCCTACTGCTCACTTTCCATCTCCCTCCCCTCTAATGGTGGGTTCCATGGAGACTAGATGTCAAAATGTCTCAGCTTCTTCCCATGTGGGGAAATTCACCATTCACCACCTTAAGTCTCTACCCCAAAGTGGCTTTGGGGGGAATAGAACTGCTCTCAGGTGAGTACAGAGCTCTTTTCATCAGGCTTGGTGGAATGCTGCAAGCCCCTACCTTCCAACTCTATACAGTGTTCTGTCTTACTCCCTCTGTTCTTCAGTTCTCTAGCCTAGTACCTGCAGTTGAGAGCTTCCTCACTGGTACTAAGGGGTTGAATTTTGTAGATTAGATCCCTGAGGCTCTGAGAGGAGGGATGGGATGAGGGTGGGATTGAGTTCTATTTCAAGTACAGATACATATCCTGCCCCTTTCCTTCAGTTTCTCCACTTTCCTGCAGAGATATTTTTGCAGCACAGAATACTCCTGTCACAGCATTATCAGAACCCCAGAAAGCTTCTGCCCCTGGGGGCTGCCTCAGTGCTCGCTCTCTGTTGTGGCCTAAGCAAACGTCTGTAGCCTGGAGTGGGGATCTCCATGGAACTAGAGAGAAGGTAACCCAGTAGGCCCCAGTGAAATATGTGAATTTGTCTCTTTGCCTTCTTATTTTTAGATGAGGAGACAAAGGTTCAAAGAACCTATTTGACTCGCTCCAAGTTACCCAGATAGCAAGTAACATAGGTGGGATTGGAACCCAAATTCTCTAACTCCAAATCTAGCACTCTTTATACTATAACATAGCATTCTGTCATTGTTAGATGAGTCATCCCAATCAAATTCCAATTTATATAGCTACATTTTGTCTACTTCCTATCTTGAAATAAACAAATAAGAAAAATCATCACTGAGGTAACAGCACTTCTATTGTTAATGTTGTAGTCTATTCCTACACAGAGGATTCTCAATCATAGCAAATCAAATAACTGCATTTGGAGATCACCCATAACCAACGTGTCTCCCTTTTCTGCCTCTTTATTCTTTTTGCCCCTTTCCCTCTGCATCAGAGAATAATGAGGCTGTTAATTAAGTCTTAACTTAGAAGAAATGGTACATAAAATTATAACCGGGGGTAGGCAGCTGCCTAGGACACAACATATAGAGGGGCAAAGGGGCTCAATAGGGCATTCTTTCTCATATGATTTGTTAATATATTCATATTTGTTAATATATTCATAATATATATGTCATACAATCCTGTTCTACATGGGCTATATTATACATGTGAATAATATCTGTCCTGCCCCACAAGGTTTTTGTACCGAAAATATTTTGTAAATTACAAAGCACTCTATCAATGTGAGCTATTATTTTTTGTCAAGTCCAATATGCAATAATAAAGGTTCCAACTCTAACACAAGGGATATGATTCTCAAACCTTGTCCAAGGTGTACAAATGTCCCTTTGATTTAGCTCTGGGGTGGTACAAAGATTTGGTGAAGAATGAGTTAATAAAGTAAGAATTTCCTACCTTGGTTTTACAACACTTCACAGTGTTGCCAATATCTCAGGGGGTATTGTGAAATTTTAAAATCCTGAGGGAGAAAGAAGAGGATCTTGGAAATCGCTGCAGTAGGAGGCAACATGTCAGCAGTTAATTGAGCTATAGACACAGTGAGAGCAGAACTGTTCATGTGGTGTGTCACATAAATGGCAAAGTACAGCATTTTGAACTTCTAAAGTAGACCTTAGTGAGGCTTTGTTCAAATCGTAGGTCATTCTTCGCAACAAAAATGAGAGGAGCTCTAAAAAGTGGCCTTTTCCAAAGGAAGCGACGAAGTCTGTTAGGTGAAACCTCTTGTTAAATCATAAAACAATTTTCTTTGCCATAAATGTGTCTGTAACAAATGACCTGCGGAATAGCATTAGATCACCAAAAAGTGGAAATCTGCACAGCTTCACTCAAGGAGGATTCTTTGATATTATTCTATGCTCTAAATCTAAGAGTCTCTTTCAAACATTTATTTTTGAAGTTCCTTTGGGGATCAAACAGCAGATTAGGCACAGTGCCCTTTCACAGTGAAACTGTTGCTCCTCTTATCAGCCCTACAAAAAGTGAGAGACAGTCACTCACATAAAAATTGGGCACTGGGGACCAAAATTCTTTGTTCCACCCTAGATAGCCAGGCTGCTTTCAACTAGACCTTTCCTCTCTTTTACTTAGGATTTCATTAAGTGCTCCTCACTTATCTTTTTCAGTAGGAATAGGGGGAAGGCCTAAGACATTGGGGGTATAGGTGGACCCTGAGAGATGAGCGTTCTATGAGGGAAATTAGGTGAATGGAAAGAGGCAAAGTGTGAATTAAATGGAAGAGGTGAGAGAGGATCTGGGTAGGCTTTGAAAATGTCAGGGACTTTAGATCACTGGCTATAAGGATCACACCACCTCTGACACAGGCACTCCCCAGAAAGAAGGGTTAGGTCCAGAAGGTATTGTCAAGAATAGATCCATCATTGTCCAGATTGTGTACTTATGGGGCAGCTAGGAGGTACAGTGGATAGAGCCCTAGACATGGAGTCAGGAAGACCCCCTTCCTGAATTCAAATCTGGGCTCAGACACTTAGTAACTGTGTGACCATGGGCAAGTCACTTCACCCTGTTTACCTCAGTTCCTCATCTGTAAAATGAGCTGTAGAAGGACATGGCAAACCCTCCAGTAGTTTTGCCAAGAATGGCAAATCCCAAATGGAATTACATAGAGTCGGACACAACTAAAATGACTGAACAAAAGTACCTATGATCTCAAGGCTCAAGGGAAAGCAAAATTGGCAGCATGACTCCTCAGACCTGTACCTGTTTTCCACAAAGAAGTTTCACATGACTTCTTTACTCTCCCTTCTTCTGAAACACTCAGTTCCACAATCACAATGTAAAAGTCAGTTTAACACCAGACCAGAGGTTCATAATGTCCCTTAAGGTTATATACTGCCTACAGGAAGCCTCAGAGTATGCTACCTTCCTGCCCTGCAGATCAATTGCCCTGCCCTCCTGATTGTGCTAAGAGAAAGAAGGCACGGGGTGACAAGGCTTAGATTTGGAAAGAACTTTAGGAGTCAAATAATCCAATCCCCTTATGTTACAGTTTATGAAATTGAGGCCCAGAAAAGCTAACAAAGTGCCCCATCACACTGTATTTTTATTATACTTATCTGTCTATATGTAGAATTCCCAACTGCCTTACTCCTAGGAGAAGATTTTCAAAGATATAAATTTTTTGTTTCCATATCCCCACACCAAGAGCATGCCTTGCAACTAAATAGACATGTATTGAATTAAGTGACTTGTCCAAGGTTACACAGGTATCATGGAATGACAAAATCACAGAATATGAGAGTTGGGAAAGGATCTCAGTGACCATCCAATTCCCATTATAATATTCCTGATAAGGGAGTATCCAGCCTCTGCCTAACAGTCTCCAAGCAGTAGGAAACCATCACCTCTTAAAGCAAGTCATCACCATTTTAGGGCAGCTTTAATGTCATCAAGTTTTTTCTGACTTTGAGCCTAAATTTGCCTCTTTGGTTCTACTCACTGGGATTGGAAATAATAAAGACTAATCCTTCTTCCACATGACTGCCCTTCAAACATTTTAAAATCGCTATTATGTTCCCCACCCTCTGAATTTTCTCTTCTCCAAACTAAGCATCCTCCAGTTCCTTCAACTGATCTTCATATATAATGGACTCAAGGCCCTTCACCATCATGATGAACACTCTCTAGTTCAGGGCTGTCCAACCTTAGGTTTTTATTGAAACAATAGACAATATATTTTGATTTGCCATTTTAGTGAGAGCTCTGCTGCAGCTCGGCTTCCTTTACTAAAGCATTTATGTAAATTTCTATGCTTGTAGGTGGGCTGCATTTTGGACAGCCCTTCTCTGGTTTATCCACATCTTTCTTAAAACTATAGTGCCCAGAACTGAACACAATACTCCAGAAGCGGTCATAAAAGGGCAAAGTTCACACAGATAATCACCTCCCAGTTCCTGGCAGCTATGTCTCTTCTCATGCTGCCCCAGCTTTTTGGTTGCCGTATTACACTGCTGACTCATATCAAGTTTGCAGACCATTGAATCACAAGATCCTTCTTCAGAATGACTATCCACCTGTGAATTCTCCATAGTGTGTTTGTGGAGTTGATTCCTTTGTACCCAAATGTAAGCCTTTATCCCTACTGAATTTCAATCTATTAGATTCAACCCAAATGCTAGTCTATTTTGGATCCTGCTTCTGTCATCTAGCATCTTAGACCTTACCTGAAAAAGGCCAAGGTCTCCCACCACATCCAGGGCCATCTCCAGTCATCCTGATCTACATCTTGTCTCTGGATGCAGATGGCACCAGAGGAGAGAGTGAGGCTCATGACTTTGCACAGCCCTGCCTCACTTAAATCCAATTCATTTGCAAATCAAGGCATCACCTTCCTGAAGTCACTGGTCCTCTTCAACAAGGAAGGACAAACAACAACAGCTATCCCATCCAGCTATGTGTTTTCTGCAAAGCTGTGTTTTTTTTTTCCCAATCATTAACATAAATGTTAAACACAGGGCCAAGTAGATTCCATTGGGCAATCCACTGAAGACCTCCTACCGCGTTGACAGTGAACCATGAACAATGATTCTTTGGATCTGATCATCCAACCAATTTTGAATCCATCTGATTATATTATCATCTCATTTATATTACTCCATCTGCTCCATACATATAGCATATGAGATACTAGGTAAAAAAAAAATTTGACAAAATCCAGATAAACTATATCCATAGTATTCTTCTCATCCACCAGTTTACTTGTCAAAAAAGGAAGTAAGGTTGGTCAGGTATGTTCTGTTATTGATGAAACTAGGCTTGTTTGTCATAATCGCCCTCCTAGATGTTCACCAACCAAGTGTTTAATGACCTTTTCTAGAATTTTCCCAGTGATCCAAGTCAAGCTCACCAGCCTATAATTTGTAGACTCTGTTCTCTTCACTCTTTTTGAAAAATGGGACAATATTTGCCCTTATCTAATCTTGTGGGAACTCTCTCAATTTTCATCTTTCAGATAGAAGGCACATCCTCCAGTTCTTTCAGGACCCAAGGCTGTATTTCAGTTGGGTCAAGTGATGAATTCATCAATGATAGCAAGATGTTCTCTTGTAACCTCTTCACTCATCTTGGGTATCCAATCCCTATTAAATCATTTCTGGTCTGTCATTTCCAGTATAAAAGGTAATTTTCCTTTGCAAAGGAAACAGAAACAAAAACAAAATAAGAAATAAGTATCTCTGTCTTTTCTTTGTTGTCAGTTATCACTGTCCCATTAGCACTAGCAAAAGTACTAGCTCTTTTTTTATCTTTTTTCTTCCCAAATACCTAAAAAAGTCTTTTATTAGACAGCTAGACGGCACATGGATAGAATGCCAATCCAGTAGCCAAGAAGATCTGAGTTCAAATCCAGCCTCAGGCACTCACAAGATGTGACACTGGATAAGTCACTTAACCTTTGTCCTCCTTGGTTTCATCTCCCATAAAATGGGGATGATAGTAACAACTACCTCCCAGGGTTGTTGTCCTGATTAAATAATACTCGTAAAGTGCTTTGCAAAACTAAATTGCTACACAAATGCTATTACTTTTTGTTGTCCATTTCCTCTCTCATTAGTTTCAGAGTTTCAGCATCCCAGGTACCATGTCTACACAATCCTACACAAATGCTCTTACACTCACCTTCTGTTGCCTGCCCTCGCATCTGTCTTTTGGACATTAAATCTAAGTGAGTTCCACGTGCATTCACAATGGTCACTTCAGATAAACCCCATTGCTCCTCCTCACTAAAATTGTTTCTCTTTACATCATCAGTATTTCATTCTGGAGCTTCTCCCATTCCTCCTGGGCCGATTTCCCACGAACCATTTTATTCTATGGTACCCTATGTTTCCTCTGAGCCAAGTGAAATCTGGTTTCCCCAAATCCAGACAACTCCCAATTTTCCTTTCCTCTATTATAAACTCCACCATGAACTGGTCTTTCCTTCCCCTCCCCCAAGGTTCCCATCATTTCCAATCCAGCAAGTAGTTCCTCTCAGTAAGAATCACATCCAGAATAGAATTTCCCTAGTAGGTTTCTCCACTTTGTGAGGGATGAGATCATCACTAAAGCAAGTCAAAAGGTTAGTAGCTGCTCTGCTTTTGCCAGAGAGAGCTCCAGAGAATGTCTGGAGAGTTGAGGTCTCCCATCTCTACTATATCATGCCACTATGCCACGCCCAACATCCACCTGGCAATTGGTAATTTGGGACTGGCACTCAAACAAATTGGTGTCCTATTACTATACGTCAAAAATCACTTTTTCATGCTCAACTTTGCTCTTTGGAAATACTAATGAGAGAGTAATATCTGACCACTCTGTTGAAACTTTTCTCAAGCCAAAGACTAAGTCATTAGCACAGGGTTTCCACTTTCAAGACATATAAAATTTACTAGAGAAAATTTAGAGGAGAGAAAGCTGGCCTCAGTCAGGAAGGCCTGGGTTCAAGTCCTGCCTTGGATACATATTGGCCATGTGATTTGGGGTATTCCTTAACGGCCCCAGGAAGCTCTCTAGATGTATAATCTTGAGTTCTGGCATTGAAACCACAAGTCAGGTTTAAAAAAAACCACCACAAATTGTTGACATATTGATCACACTGGTTATCCACCTTATTTTATAGGATCACAGACTATTAGAACTATAAGGGACTTTAGAACATAGCATGTCAAAGATGGAATCAAATTCAATATACTCCAATAAGTATTTATTATATATGCAAGGCACTGAACTGTGCTAGGTAGATACTGGAGATAGCAAGGGAAAATTTAAAATATCCTCCTAGTGCAGCTTACACCCTACTAGGAGAATATAATTCACATACAGTCAAATACATAGATGGTAATTTGAGAAAAGAGCACAACCAGTGGGATCAGGAAAAGTTTCCCACAGGAAGTGGCCCAGGAGCTGAGCCTGGAAGGATACTTCTAAGAGATGATGAGGTTAGAGTGCATTCCACGCATAGGGCTGGACTTAGGAGATGGAATGACGAGTTTGGGGAATAGCAAATTTGGCTGGAATGGAGTATGTGAGGGGAGTAGCCTAAAATAACCCTGAAAGGTAGGCAGGAACCAGGTTAAGAGCTTTGAATGCCAGGTTGATAAGTTTGGGTTTTATTCGAGAATCAACAAGGAGGAAGAAAACCCTCCAAAGGAAGTTCTTGAGCAGGGACTTTTACTTTAGAAAGATTACTCTGGCAGCTTTTGTGGGAAATGGATAGGAGAAAGAAGAAAATGGAATCCAATTAGGAAGTTATTATAGCAGTTCAAGTGAGAAGTGGCAAGGGTTCGAACTAGCCCAGAGACCCTAGGAGAGAAGAGATGGCAGCCATAAAATAGGTTATGGAGCTGGGATCAACCAGAATTCACAACTGATTAGATGTGGAGAGTGAGGGAGAAGGAATAGGTTAGCATGACTGACAGGCTGTAAAAGTAAATGAAGGGATATGGTGCTGTAGAGGTGGAAGTGATAAGTTTTGGACATGTTGGGTTTGAGATAATCATAAGGTAAATAGCTATCCAACTGGCAGTTGGTGATGTAGGATAGGAACTAAGGATTTGTTGTAGTGATCCAAGAGAATCGAATCCACAGGAGCTAATGAAATCACCAAGAGAATTTAAAACAAGGCTTCTTAAACTTTTTTATATAGTGGACCCCTTTGGCAGTCTTGTGAAACCTATGGACCAATCTCCAGAATAATGTTTTAAAATGCCTAAAATACAGAGGAATACAAAGAAACCAATTGTATTGAAATAGTTATCAAAATATTGGGAAAAAACAACAAATCAATCTGTGGACCCAAGGTTAAGAAAACCTCCCTTAGAACATGGATTAAGTGCTGGAAGGGACCTTTGATCGTCAGTCAGTCAGTCAAAAAGCATTTATTAATCACCTACTATACACCAGGCATTGTACTAAGGATAGGAGATACAAAAGCAAACAGCTATTCCCGCTTTCAAGGAGCTCACAATCTAACTTCCAGAAGCAGCATGCAAACTACCAAGTAAAGGTAAGATAAAAATACACGATTAATTGGGGATAGTCTCAGAGGGAAGGGACTAAGATTAAAAAGGCTCTTTGCAACCCCAGTAAAGACTGGGACTTTAGCTGAGACTTACATGAAGAAAGAAAAGCCAGGAACCAGAGATGAGGAGGGAGAAAGCTATAGGCATGAGGGACAAGCAGGGAAAATGCTTGGAGGTGGGGGATGAGAGTATCCTAGGTGATGAACAGCAACGTGGACAGTGTCACTGGATAACAGAGTGTATGGAGGGACATAAAATGTAAGAAGACTTGATAAAGTAAGAAGGGGCCAGGTTGTAAAAGCTTTTAAAAAAAACTAAACCTTTTATATTTTTTTCCCTGGAGGCGACAGGGAGCCACTGGAGTTTACTGAATGAGAGGGAGAGGGATAGTGATATAGTCAGATCTGTGCTCTAAGATCAATTTGACCACTGAGTGAAAGACAGATTGGAGTTGAGGGAGAATTGAGGCAAGGAGACCAACTACTAAGGCACTGTAACAGTTTAGGGATGATGTGATGAAGGCCTGCACCATGGTGCTGCCAGTGTCCAGGAAAAGAAGAACATGTAAGGAGTGTGATTATGATGAAGACAGAAACACCTGATTAGATATGGTGGGTGAGAGTGAGGAATGGAAGATGATACCCAAGGTATGCCTGGGTAAGTGGGGATATGGTGATGTCCTCAATAGAATAAAAAATTTAGAAGTGGGGAGGGCCTGGGGGGAAAGATAATGAGTTGAGTTTTGGACATGTTTGAGATTTCTAGGGGACATCCAGTTTGAGATGTCTAACAGAAGGCTGGAAATGCAGGACTGAGATCAGGAGAAAGGTTAGGACTGGACAAATAGATATGAGAATCATTAGCATAGAGATAATCATTGAATCTGTGGGAGCTGATGAGCTCACCAGGGTAAACAGTATAAGAAAAGGTCTAAGACAGAGCCCTGGGCATGACCTGGATGAAGATCCAGCAAAGGAGTCTGAGGAGTGATCCAACAAGTAGCAGAGCCTGGAGAGGCAAAAGGGCAGACAGCTCAAGAAGGACGTGGACTCAGAAAAAGGTAAAAGTAAACCGGATCTTAAAAGTCAAGTCTAACTCTCCCTTTTTTTCAGAAGAGGACAACTTTCTACCTCACTGCTTGTACAGAATGAAGGCCAGCTCCTTGCTATTTTCTTTTTTTTTTTTCCTTGAACAATCTGACCAGCTTCTTGGACTCCCTTTCAGCATCTACATGACCCAGTTCACTTCTCATCAGCTATTTCTTTTCCTCCAATGCGGAGGACAGCAAACTACCTAGGCCTGTTTTTGTTTCTATGCTACCAACAAGCTAAGAATGGTTTTTACACGCTTAAATAAGTTTAAAAATGTAAAAACCATCTTATCTCAAGGGCCATACATAAACACATACAAACAAAATGCCTTATGCTCCAGCCTTGACTACTCTGGGGGAAGACACTCAAACAAAAAAAGAAAAAAAATTAGTAGCAGCAAATTTGTAAGCTTCTTGAGAGCAAGAACTGTAGTTTGCTTTTTTGTATCCTTAGTGCTTAGCACGTCTGGTATATAGTAGGTGCTTAATAAATGTTGATTGGTGCTATCCAGAACCACAGACCTGAGTTCCAAGTCCTACCTTAGATACTTACTGGTTGTGTGTGACTCCAAGCAAGTTATTTAATCTCTCAAGCCTCAGTTTTATCATCTGTAAAACTGGGATATCAGCATCTATTTCACAGGGCTCTTGAAGGATCAAGTGAGACATCTTTCTTTCTATCTATCTATCTACTGTCTATTAATCTCTCTATCCATCCATCCATCTACCTATCATCTGTTTATCTATCCATCCATCTGTTAATCTATCCATCCACCCAACTATCTTCTATATGTTAATCTATCCATCCATCCGCTAATCCATCCATCCATCATCTAATTATCTGTTTATCCATCCATCCATCCATCCATCACCTGTTAATCTACCCATCCATCCATCATCTATTTATCTGTTAATCCATCCATCATCTATTTATCTGTTAATCTATCCATCCATCCATCATCTGTTTATCTATCCATCCATCCATTAATCCATCCACCCAACTATCTTCTATATGTTAATCTATCCACCCATCCATCCAATCATCTACTTATCTAGTACTCTGTCCATTCATTCCTCCATCATGTTTTTCTGTTTATCTGTTAATCCATCCACCCATCCATCCATCATCTATTTGTCTATTCCTCTGTCCATTCATTCTTCCATCATCTGTTTTTCTGTCCATCTATCCATCTATCCATCCATCACCTATCATCCATCTGTGTATCGATCTTCAGAGGTTTTCAAGCCTTAGAGCGCTCTATAAACGCTGGCTAGCGTTACATCGTTATTAATACAATCATTACTATTATTTATCACTAGTGTTGTCCTGGGCACCGTAATTCTGTAAACTCGGGTCCACAGAAGAAGGAGCCTCGCCCACGGTCCCAAGGCGGGTGGGACCAGGGAGGTCTCACCCCAGAGGCCCTAGCAGGGATCAGGGAACGCGAGGCTGCTGGGAGACAAGGGTCACGGGTCAAAGGGAGGCCGAGGGACCAGCTGCGGTTGCGCGCTCGAGGGGCGACTTCCGCTTCCGCCTCATCGACGTCATTTCCGCTTCCCCGCCTCCAGCCTCTTTCCGCGGGGGCCTAGAGGGTGTGAGGGAGGAGCGGAGCTGGGGAAGAGGGAGCGCGACCAGCCCCCGGGCCCCGCCCCAGCCCCAGCCCGGCCCTGCCCCGCCTGGCCAACCCTCCCCTGCCGGCGCGGCGACCCCGCCCCGAGCGCCCAGCATGAAAGTGAGTGTGGGAGGGAGGCGGCCCTGGCCGGGCCGAGGGAGGGGGAGGGGACGGGAACGGGGAGGGAGGGAAGGAGCCTGGAATGTCAGAGGACGCGGAGCGTGGGAGGGGCCTTAGAACACATGGAGAGGATGTCCGAGCCTCCCAGGGCCCAGAGGGCCGATCGTCAGCAAAGCAGGAGATCTCCCCGCGAAGCAGTGGATCGGGAGAACGTGCAGAGGAAGAGTGGGAGAATCGGGATACGGGGTCCTAGAGAAGGGGATGGGGGAGGGGACCGCAGGAGCCGAGGAGGCCTAGAACCTCGTAACGTGGAGGGCCCGTAGACTACAGGACGCAGGCTCTCACGGGGGAACTTTGGAACCCATGACCTCAGAGCTTGGAACTTAGAACGTCGGACCTGGCGAGAACTTTAGACGACCAGAGCTGTGGACTGTCAGAGCTGGAAGGGACTAGAACATCCGAGGGGGAAAGGTCTATTTAGCCCTACAAAGCAGGTTGGCAGAGCTAGAAGGAACCTTAGGTGTACAGCAGAGAAAGTCAGGAGTTTTAAAATTATTCAAGATACAGATTATCAGAACTGAAAGAGGTCTTAGACCTAAGAACATAGAATGTCGGACTAGAAGGAATCTTGGACATAAAACATAGAATGTTACAGTTTGGGGAGAGTTGAAAACAGAATGCCAGAGTTCAAAGGTATCTTAAAACATCAGAGAATGTAACAGTTTAACAGCTGGGAGGGATCTTAGAACCTTAGAACATAGAATGTCAGTGCTGGGAGGGACCTTGGAATACAGAATATCTGAGAGAAAATACAAATGTCAGAACTGGAAGAGATTGTAGAGAACATTCTAGGGTCTTTGAGGGCACATGGGCCCTCTAGATCCTTAGGTGAATCCAAGTTTTGCAGAACATCCTTTTATTAAGGGGATTTGTTTTGTGAAGTTTGGATTTAATCAAAGGGCTGTACTTGAGGACCTAGAGGGCCATATGTGACCTTGAGGCTGCAGGTTCCCCACCCCTGATCTTACCCAACTCTTTTATTTTACAGATGGGGAAAATTTTACAGAAAAGACAAGTGACTTTTTTAGGACCACAAAGGTAGTAAGCTGACATATTTGGAATTCCAACCGAGATCCTCTCATTTCAAACCTGATGCTCATGCCGCTACACAAGAATGATAAAGGGGGAGCATTATAGTTAAACTGTTTGTCTTCTCCTTACCTGCCACAAACACTACAGGAACTTAATACGTTTTTGCAGAATTTCATTATTATGGAGCTGGACAGGTCCTTGTAGGTCAAACTGTCCATAAAATCTCAGAGTCAGAAGTGACCTTAGAGGCTTATCCTTACTTAGAAGTAGGTAGCCACTGTGTAACATTCTCAGGAGATGGTCCTCCAGATTGTCTTTGAAGACCTCATTAATGATGAGTGTTGTGAAGTGGCAGCAATTTTGATTTGAATTTGGAGACTGAGACCTTACCTTAGAAGCTCTAGGCCTGCTACCCAGCAGCTTTGTTACTAGGGACAAGTTGCCTCACCTTGATGCCAGGTCTTTTAACTCTATACTCAGTATTTCTTCACTATATTACATGATAGAGAGTGGAAGGAATGAGGAGTAGGAAATGGAGAGAAGAGAGGAAGAGGAGAAAGACATGGACTGATAGAAGGGGATTTCAGTGGGAAAGTGGATCATTCACAAGTTGACAGGTGAGGTGAGGAGGGCAAGCTACTGGACAGAGGTATCTTCTTCTCCCCAACTTCTAACCGCAGTTTTGTTGACAGAAGTTGTTGGGTCTATTGGACTAAGAGATGGCCTTGGGCAGGGGTTAGGGAATAAGATGTAGAGGATTAAGAGGGGGACAGTGGAGTCTTATGGTATCCAATCAATAAGAATTGTGAGCACCTGAGTCTGTGTAGTAGCCACCAAGAAAGATAAGGGAGATAGAGTGTGGTGTTCTCTCCTGGGAAGGTTATTTTGTTGTATCACTGCCAAGCTCTACGTCTCTAATGTTAGCATAGTCCAGAGTCCAAATATCACACCTATGCTGTCAGCAGAGTCTCTTTTCACCTAGTTCTGTAGCTGTTTCTCCCGGGAACGGAGAGAGCTGACTGCAGTGCTTCAGTGTTTCTATTTTGGGTATTCTTCCCATCTTAATTGAAATAGCAGGAAAGTTGAGATGTTAAAAGGACAGTTAGTCACTGGGAAATGTGTCCAGTAAACCAGGTTTAACACATGACTCATAAGAAAATAAAATGTCATATTTACTGAAGATCTTGGTTATACACGTTAAGCACATAAGACACTTGCTGGAGCTAGGGCCACAGATATTATTGTGGGATAAAGTAATGATTTTATCAAAGACACGTGGGATGAATAATCTGAATCATCGTTAGCGGCTGAAGAACTCTTTCAGAGTTACAGAATCTCAGAACCTCTGAGGAAAGGACCTCAGTGGTCAAGAGCATTGTCATTATAATAATATTATCACCTTAAGGTTTGCGAAGCACTTTATGGACATAGATGCATATTACTGTATACATACATATATGTGTGTGTATCTTAGGATACTTAAAACAATCCTGTGATACATGTCATAACATTTTATAGATGAGGTTACTGTGACCCAGAGAGCTTAAGTCCCGGCAGGATTCCAACCCTTCTGCCATGCTGCCTCTTCTAGTCCAACTTGCACCTGACTAGAAATCCCTTCTAAGATATTACCAACAACGGGTCATCCATTCTCTGTTTGAATAGCACCAGTGAGAGGACCCTCACTTCCTAAAGCGGCCCCTTCCGTTTGACAGGGCGTGTTTCCTTTTGAGCTGAAATCTGACTGTGCAGTTTCTAGTGAGCACCCCCCAAATCACCCCGAATTTCCTTAATTGCAGCGGTTGCCTGGTAGCATTGAAGCCCTCTTTACATCTCCGCCAGCCCCGTTCACTTTTGTGCGTAGTGACATCTTTGATGCTGTTTAGCCTGAATTCTTTTTCTTTTGTAGGGGGCAGCCGAGGCCACCCCAGGTAACTGAGAAGGTTGAGGAATCCTCTTAACTTGCTACATCTTGCAGTTTTGCTTTTGTAATGGACCACATCCCGGGGGGAGAGGTGCTGATGTTTTCTAAGGACTCATTTTAAGTCAGTTACTAAAGTGAATTAAAAATTCTCACAGACACATGTACCAGTCATGTCCTCATTGCCACATCCCACGTGACTGTCTGAATTTAGGTACAATTTCTGTGTAAACTTGGCAGAATTTTCTTGGAGGGTTATCCAAAGGGTGGCCACTCCCATCTGATTGCACAGCAATTGAATGATGAAGTCTCACCTGCTTGTTGCTGTCTAAAATTAAACCAAGTGACATTTACTGTAGTATCTTGGCCTAGGACATGGCAGCTGCTCGGCCTCCAAAAACCTGCCCCAGTGGTGTGCTCCATCCTGAAATGGTTGTCCAAACTTAGTGAATAGATACCCCTCTGGTAGACTGGTTGGAGCAGTTCACACTTAACACAGTTCACCATGCAGACATGCTTATTCAGGAGACCCGTCTCATCCCATTAGATAAAATGTATACAGTGTTGAATAAGAGCCACAGGACCTTGTATGTCGTCATGCGTAAGAAACTACAGTCTAGAAATGTGTGCTTAGTGGATCCCAAGGCACCTGCCCAACTGCCACAAGGCATAGCACCTGTGGGTTTGTTTGCCAGGAGCCTCTATAGTCCTACTGCCCAGTTTCTAAAGCCCGTTGACAAGGAGAGTGACATATGAATCCACCATTATGTCTCCTAAAGCCCCCAGTAGCAGCACACACATTCCTCACCAACAGTGTTCAGAACTGAACTATCTGCCAGTAAGATGGTGATAACTAGGTTTGGGGACTAGTTCATTCCTGAGGTGGTGCCATGAAGGCAAGAATATGGTGACAAATATCTCCTTAGGAAACTCCTTTATGGCACAGTCAAGGCAGCAATCCTGTCTGAAGGGATACAGTGCTTGGGAATCATTCTGCAGCAGGCTAGTCTTCATCCCCACCTTGCCAAAGCCCCTTGGGATTGCATAAAGGAGTGGAATTTGAACTCCTGCCACATCTGCCACTCAGTCCTCATGTTGTGTCTTCAGATTTCCACATTTTGAGGCTTTATGTCTTAAGGGGATTCAAGTTCAGGGGTAATACAAATGATCAGAATTCTATGCATGATTGGTTCTGCTCTTTATCAAAAATATTTTCTGAGGAATCAAGAAACTTGTCAGTTGTTGGAACAAATGTGTTGAGATAGGAGGGTATTATTTGTTGTGTTTTTTTTTCCCATTCTGAACTTAAACACCAAAAAAATAACATTGCCATACACAAAGCAGAACCCAAGAGGATTTTGTATGAAACCTTCATTTAAATCTGTAAATCTTTACTCTATACCACTTGCTTTTAAAAATGTTTATAATGAATTCCATACATTACTTTCAAAACTGTCCTACATGTCTTTGCTTCCTTCTGAATGACCTCTATTCTCTTCTGTGCATTTTTAAATGTGTCAGTGGTCCTCTGTTTTTTTTGCATAACTGTTGTGAATTCCTCCTTCACTCTCTCAGCGTCTCAATTTGAAAAGCTAGAAAAAGAAAGAAAGAAAAAGGCCCATGGAATAGATTTGCCTAGTCAAGCCAAACATCCATTCAGTGACCGTGCCCAAAAGTGTGTCTCTTTCTTCACACTGAGTCCATCACCTCTGTCAGGAGGGCAGCAGCATGCCCCATCATGGGCTCTCTGGAGGCGTGGCTTGTCACACATTGATTGCAGTCCTCCAAGTCTTTCAAAATTGTTTTTCTTTACATTATTTTCTTTTGCATAAATTGTTATGGTTTTGCTCACTTCACTTTGCATCAGTTCAGGGTTCTCTGAGACGGTCTCTTTCATCTTAAGGCACAACAACAGTATTCTAGTACAACCTGTGGAGCCATTCTCTAATTGGGATTACCTTGAAAAACTGTTCATCTTCTTAGCTTGGTAATAAAGTGTTTTGACGTTCTGTTTTTAGTTCAGCTTATTTATTGACTCTCCCTCTTACAGATATACACAGCACACTGCAGCTTGACTGTAAAAGCATAGGAAGACTTGTTTGTACAGTTAGCAGACTTGATGTAAAATTAATTAATGAGAGTGTTTCCTTTGTGTCTGGAGTGAAATGATGGTGCTAATAAAAATGCTTTTTAAATTAGTCTGTTTTTTTTTAATCATGAGCAGCAGAATGTTAGCAGTTCACTGGTTGCTAATAAAGAGACTAGGTAGGCTACTCAGTCATTTATCTAAATGAAAATGGCAGCTAAATTGTATTGTAGACATTGAGTAAAGTTGATGAGTAAGTGAGATTAAGATGAAATCATAGGATTACATTTTTAATTAGTTTACACCTTTAACAACTACTCTCAGTGACACAGTGATTGAGCATCTGCTTAGGCCTGTCTGGAAATAATACAGTTCTCCTAAGCTCTGAAAATTATATGTGTGTGTATGTACACACACACACTCACACATACACACACACACACAAATACATATATGCTTATATATTATGTACGGCTGAATATTTTATACCCTTGGCAACCTTTATCCCCCTCCTTTCCAGACATCATAATGCAGTCAGGGTCTTCAGCTGCTTTGGCAGCTAGATGTCACAGTGCACTTGAGTACTAGAGTCAGGAAGACTTAAGTTCAAATCCTGCCTTAGCCATTTATGAGCTGTGTGACCCAGGGCAAGTCATTTAACTTCTGAACCTCATTTTTGTCATCTGTAAAGTGGGGATAATGATAGCACCTATCTCAGAGAGTTCAGAAGCTTAAACTAAATGATATTGTAAAGCACTTTTTATTTAAAACACCCTATGCATGTTAGCTATTATTTTGTGTCCATATGAAAGGAGAGGTATGTGTGTGAATAAGTGTGCAGCCAACTACCCTGTCACAAGGCCATGGCCAATACAGCTCCACTACACTAGGGAATGGAGTAGTTTACACAAGGAGAACTTATAAACAGAGTGACTGGGCAGGGCTCAGAAATTAAGATGGGCTCTAAAAATCTTTTCTTTTAAAAAACAATTCATCATGTGCAATACTCACAAGTTCTCATTCTTCAAAGTAACCCTTAGTTATGCCACAGCTACAGGGCAGACATTGGAAAGAAGGAGCCATTAATTTGTAGCCAGGGTTTAAATTCTGACTTATAGCATCTGTGGTGCCCATGTGACTTTGAACAGACTGCTTTTCATCTCTGGGTCTTAGTTTCCTTATTTGTCAAATGAGGGGATTAGACAAAATTATCCCTAAGAAAATTCCAGCTCTGAGTCAGAATCCTAGGTCATATGAGGTTAGAACTAGTAATCGAAAAGCTCTGAGCTAAAAAGTGAGAGACCTCATTTCTGGTCCCTCTGCAACTTCCTCACTGCTTGACTTTGAGAGAGTGGTTTTTCCCTTCTGGGTCTCAAGTCTTTCTTAAAAAGCAAAGGTGGTTGGACCAGATCAGGGTTTTCTTATGCTGAGATCTACAATCCTCCAAGGGTTTCAGTGATAGTTCTAAAGAGCTCTTGAACTTTAATTAGAAAAAAAATTGCATCTTTATTTTCACAAACTTGTAACTGAAATTTAGCATTTCTTTCAAAAACTTTCTGAGAAGAGGGTCTCTAATCTTCACCAGACTGCCAAAAGGGTCCATGACACAAAAAACGGTTAAGCACGCCTAGACTCAGTGATGTCTAAGGCCCCTTCCCCCTGTGAACTTCCAGAATTCTAAATGTGACATTTGTGCCGTGGGGCTTCTTTTCTGATTTCATTAAAAATTCATACTTCTCCAAAATCTGATTTTTCTTTTTGTGGGAGGAAATAGCAACCAGACTTAATTTCTTCTGAAGCCTGTTCCTAAGGGCTACCCGCTAACTTGTGTGTCTGATGTATGCATCGTAATAACTCCTTCACCCAAATAGCACTTGGCCATATTATATCATTTTATTAAAGATTCTTCCTGATAACTGGAGAATGGCAGGAGCCAGCAATTGATGCTGTTTATGTTGGCATGAAGCTGAGATCAAGAAGCTTCGATTTACTCATAAGCTGCAGGTTGGGATTTGGATTCCAGCTCTGCTCCTTGTTACCTACTTGTCACCTGTGGGATGGGAGGTATCTGACTTCTCTCTGGGCCCCAGTTTCTTCATCTATAAAATGAGGAGGTTGGACTAGTTGACCTCAAATATATCTTCTCTGTCTACACCGACAAGCTTTAAAGGTGCCTTTTTTGTGCTAAATCATCTGATTTAAAAGAATTAGGGCAGCCACAGGGTGGTTATATTATTACCTAGTGCTAAGACCCAAGTATCTTATACATAGGGTCACTCATAATAAACAAGCATTTATTAGGCAACTACTGTGTGCCAGGTGTGATCCTAGGTGCTGGGGATACAATGAAAAAGTGAAATATTATCTGCCTGCTAGGTGCTTATATTTCCTTTAAGCCCTCCAACTGTCACCAGACCTGAGCAGATAAAAATATTCTCTTCCCAGACATACTTCAAACAATATCCTTTCTTCACCCCTTTTTCTCCTTCATGGTTGCTACTGATGTTCATTTTGTTTATTTTCTAAGTTTTATTGATGCCTTTTTACACCATAATCACTTTCCTTTATACCACCCCACCCTCAGTCCCATTGAACCCACCCTTATAACTGAAAAACAGTTAGGAAAAAGAAATTGACCATGTAACTGCATCTGCCAGCTTGTTACAGCCTCCACCTGGAGTCCCCTCACCTCTGCAGTCTGAGAGAAGACAGCTTCGACCTCTGTTCTCCAGGAATAAGATCAGCCTCAGGTCCAGTTCAGCCTCCTTTCGGTGCTGTTTTCATTAACTTATTGTAGGCATTGTTTATGTTGTTTTCCTGCTTCTCATTTCCCTGATGTTCATTTTAATTTGATTCTCACCTGTGTGCGACTGTGTAGATTGGAGACAGTGTGATTCCTGTGCCTGGCACATGGCAGACAGTTAATGATTGCTTGTAGAATTGAATTGCAGCTGTTATTCTGCACTCTAGGGATAGCCATCATGGTCACTGAGGCAGGTGCCACCTCTGTTACTGACTTTCTGCTTTACAGTTGAGGAAACTGGGGTGCAGAAAGGCCAAGAGATTTGCCCTGGTCCCCATCTCTCCCACCCACCCTTTTCTTTCCATCCCACAACCATTTTGGTTCAGGCCTCATCACCTCTTGCCTGGACTATTGCAGTAACCTCCTAATTGGTCTCCCTCCACCCAGTTCTTCCTGCTCCATTCCATTCTCTCCACAGATGCCAAATTGACATTTTTAAAGGACACAGCAGATCATCATGTCATTCCCCTCTACAGGAATTGTCAGTGGTTCCCTCTCCTTGCCCCTAGCATAACATGCAAACTCCCTTATTTGGCATTTAAAGCCTCTCATCCCACCTGCCTTTCCAGCCTAATTATACATTACTCTTCTTCCCTCCTTTCTATGGTCTAGCAGTTGACCTACTTGCTATCCTTCATATACACAACATTCTGTCTCTCCATGTGTGCCTTTGAATGTGCTGTCCTCCATGTTTAGAATATTAGAGGATAACAATATCCTCCCTTCTGCTTCTTAGAAACCCTGTCTCCCTTCAAGAGTTATTCCAAGTGCAAACTCTTTCAGGAGGTCTTTCCTCCCAGTTGTTAGCACCCCGCTCTGATCATTTTATGTTCATGTACTATCTGTGTTACCTTCTCTCACAATGGGGTCCCAGTAACAGTGCAGATTTAATGTGCTTTGTAAGTACACTCAGAACAATAGCTCTGAGCCCCTACTAGTGTGATTAGTTTTTTCTAGTCAGCCAAAGGAGACAGTTCAAAGCAAAGGCATTTAACAAAATAGCATAGTAAGAACATTTTCCCATAAATGGTAGGGTATACTCTCCAACAAATGAACATAGTACCAGTGCAGGGAATGAACCTGGAAAATGACTAGGTGTGAAGGGACCACACATTAGAAATATATATGGAGGGGCAACTCATACTTCTGATAACACATGATCCTTGATACATTCTGGTGATGGCATTGTGCTTTTCTCAGTAAACTATCACTGTGCCACCAGGCTTATTGGCCTTGCTTCATTATGAACACAGCCTTTCTCCTAGGCCTTTTCCTCAATGGGTGGGTCTTACTCTCTCTGCTGATGTGCTACAGGGTCAGCTCAGTCATCTCACCTTTAGTTAGCTAAGGTATAATAGCTAAAACCTCTGTTTGAGAAGGACAGGCTAACACCTCTTTATTCATAGCTATAGAGCATGGGTGAGGTATGCCATCATGTCCTGGAGTAAACAATACCTCTTAACCAGGAGCATCAGGGGGAATGTTTTTCCTTGGTGTAGTACCCTATGTGTATACATGCCTATGGTCATAATCACCACATCCACCTAACAAAAGCCGGGCAGAGTGCTCCTTAATTAAGATCAGAAAAAAGATCAAAGACTTCTCTTAAGTAAAAGTTCAAGATTCTTATAATTTAATCACACGTTTCTAAGGTCTAATGGCCTATTTTCAGTCTTCATCCTGCTTGGCCAGTCTTCAGCTTTTCACACTGTCAATCACCCTCTTCTTCTTGACACTCTCCTCTTTAGGTTTCTATAATACATGTCTTGGCTCTCTTTTTACCTGTCTGACTGCTCCTTCTCAGTCTTCTTTGCTGAATCTTCATCCAAGCCCACTAAAAGTGGGTGTTAGGGCTCTGTACTGGGTCTTTTTCTCTTCTCCTTCAATACCGTGTTCCTTGGTGATCTCTTCAGCTCCCAGAGATTCAGTTATCCTTTCTGTATTGATGATTCTCAGATCTACATATCATGCCCTGCCTAACCTCTCTCCCAACCTCCAGACTTGCATCTCACACTGACTATCAGACATCTTGAACTGGAGGTCCCCTAAGACATCTTAAATTCAGCATGTCCAGAACAGAATTCATTATCTTCCTCCCCAAATCATCCTCCTTTCTGAACTTCTCTATTGCTGTTGATGGCACTACCATCCTCCCAGTCCCCAGTGCTTGCAGCCCAGTTGTCTTCCTCACTCTCCTTTCCAGTATCCATTCTGTTACTAAATCCTGTCGATTTTACCTTTGTTATATTTCTTTTCTGCTCGCCCTTCTCTCCTCTGATATTGCCACCCTCCTGGTGAAGGCTCCTATCACCTTCCACCTGGACTATTTGCAATAGCTGCTGGTTGGTCTCCCCGCCAAAAATCTCTCCCCCCTAATCCATCTTTCACTCAGCTGTCAATTTAATCTTCCTAAGGAGCACACCTGACTGTCACACACATCACACACTCCCCCATTCAGTAAGCTCCAGTGGCCACTTATCACCTTCAGGATCAAATATAAAATCCTATTTGGCATTCAGAGCACTTCACAACCTGGCTTCCTCCTACCTTTCCAATCTTCTTACACTTTGCTCCCAACTATATCCCCTGCAATCCAGTGACACTGGCCTCTTGCTGTTCTTCCAATGTGACACCCCATCTCTCAGTTCTGGGCATTTTCCCTGGCATCCCCCATGCCTGGAATGCTCTCCCTCCTTATCTATGCCACCTGGACGTCCCTGGCTCCCTGTCTTCTATTGGCGGCCTTGCCTCATTCCCCTCAATGCTGATGGCTTCCTTCTGTTGATTATCTACAATTTATCCTGTCTCTGTCTTGTTTGCGTGTTGTCTCCCTCTGTAAATGGGGAACTCCTCCAGCTCAGGGACTATCTTTCATCCTTTATGTACAAGTGCTAAACACCCTGCCTGGCTCATAGTAGGCCCTTAGCAGGCACATAAACTAGCCTAAGGAAGCAGGGTCAGCGTTCTCTACCCATTTCCCTGAATTGTCCCCATGGTGAATATTGGTCACTTGTAAACCCTACGTGTTCTGGTGCTATATTTTATTATTTTCATTTTTTGCTGTAGTTTAGCCAGGGAAAATTTCTGTCTCCCTATGTTTGTATATATCTTGTATTTTATGAGCATGCTGTACTACCCCACGCAGAACAGAAGTTCCTTGAGGCCTGGAACAGCCTTGCTTTTGTAGTCATATCCCAAAAGTGCCTGGCACATAGTAGGTGCTCAGGAAAGACAACTGCCAATAAGTGTCAGAAGCAGAATCCCGAGTGAGATCACAATCGAGTCCTGGTCTAGCACTTACCATCTGCCACACTGCCCAGCGGCCAGCCCATTAACAGATTCTGGATTCTTGTTTTGAATTCCCTAACTCCTGCATATGATGCTGGCACAGTTATTTCTGTATTAAACACATTCAAGAGAGACAAAGCCCCTTCTGTGTGCAACCCACTGTACTGAACACCAGGGAGCCAGACTCCTTCCTCCCTTGTAAAATCTGTACTTGTGGCTGCCAGAGACTTAGCAAAATGTATCTTCGATTCAGGGGCTAAAAAGTGCAGAATGCTTTTTCTCCAACCAATTCATGTCAAGAGGAGGGAGATAAAGAGTACTGATTTCAGATTAGTCATGCCATTTAAAACACTACTGGATAACACGGTGTACACTGCCTGGCACATAGTAGGTGAAAATAGTGCTAATGGAACTGCAATGATTTATGTATCCTGGCTGTAGTAGTAGTAATAATAGTTCACTTTCATATAGGATTTTAAGATTCACAAAACTCTCGGGAAAGGGTTTGGGGCAGCTAGGTGGCACGGTGAGTAAAGCACTGGCCCTGGGGTCAGGAGGACCTGAGTTCAAATACAGCCTCAGACACTTGACACACCTTACTAGCTGTGTGACCTTGGGCAAGTCACTTAACCCCTCGCCTTCCCCCCTCTAAAAGAAAAGGAGAAAAAACAATCCTGTTTATTTCCCCAAAAGATGACTTTCTCCTCACCAAAGCCAATCCCTCTACTTGTGCTCTCGATGCTCACCCTTTCTGTGCCCTCTGCCAGACTGCACCACATCATTCTGTTTCTGCAATCTTCTTCCCTGTTGTAAGCAGACATGCTCAGATCTCCCTTGTCCTTAATGCCGCCCCCCCCACTCGACCTTACCATCCCCTTAAGCTGACATACTATCTCTTGCTTTCACAGCCAAACTACTAGAAAAAGCTCTTTGTACATACCACCTCCACATCCTCTTGTCTCACTCATTTTGCCCCTCTGCATACCCATGATTTTATTTGTGGAATTCTCAGAATGGAAACTCCCTCCACCAGTGCACATTAGAAATTCATCTGTACATTATAGTCTTAGAACATTGCCTGGGATCCTGAGAGGCTGAGTAGATTATGGATGGTATCACAGCTAGCACACCCAGAAGTGGAAACCAGGTCTTCCTGACTCCAAGGCCCTGCACACAAATATACAAGGCTGGATTTTTATTAATATTTAATTTATTTTCAGTTCTCAATATTCTACAAGTTTCAAATTTCTATAAGTTTTAAGTCTTTTCCCCCTCCCTCTCCCTTCCCTCCCCAAGACGGCATGCAATCTAATATGTGCTCTACACATACATTCCTATTAAACACATTTTCACATTAGTCACGTTGCATAGAAGAATTATAACAAATGGGAAAAACCATAAGGAAGAAAACAAAACAAAACAAAAGAGAAATGTATTTCACTCTGCATTCCAACTCCATAGTTCTTTCTCTGGATGTGGATGGTGTTTTCCATCATGAGTTTTTTGTAAAAGTTTTAGGTCCTAAAATTGCTGAGACGGGCTAAGTCTATCAAAATCGGTCCTCAGTGTGGCTGTTACTGTGTACAATGTTCTCTGGGTTCCACTCACTTCACTCAGCATCAGTTCATATAAGTCTTTCCAGGTTTTCACAAAGACCTCTTGCTCATCATTTCTTATGGCACATTACATTCATATATCACAACTTGTTCAGCCATTCCCCAATTCATGGGTATCCCCTCGATTTCCAGTTCTTGGCCACCATAAAAAGAGCTGCTATAAATATTCTTGTACATGTAGGTCCTTTTCCCATTTTTATGATCTCTTTGGGATACAACCCTAGAAGTTGTATTGCCAGGTGAAAGGGTATGCACATTCTGTAGCCCTTTGGGCAAATTGCTTTCCAGAATAGTTGGATCAGCTCACAGATCCACCAGCAATGAATTAGCATTCCAACTTTCCCACATCTCCTCCAGCATCTATCACTTTCCTGTTTTGTCCTATTAGCCAATCTGATAGGTGTGATGTGGTACTTGAGAGTTGTTTTGATTTGCATTTCTTTAATCAATGGTGATTTAGAGCATTTTTTCATATGACTATAGATAGCTTAAATTTCTTCCTCAGAAAATTGTCTGTTCATATCCTTTGACCACTTCTCAATTGGGGAATGACTTGTATTCTTATAAATTTGACTCAGTTCCATGCACATTTCAGATATGAGGCCCTTATCAGAGACACTGGTTGTAAAGATTCTGTCCCCATTTTCTGCTTCCCTCCTAATCTTGGTTGCATTGGCTTTGTCTATGCAAAAACTTTTCAATTTAATATAATCAAAATTATCCATTTTGCATTTCATAACGTTCCCTGTCTCTTGTTTGGCCATAAATTCCTCCATTCCCCATAAATCTGACAGATAAACTATTCCTTCCTCTCCTAATTTCTTTATAGTATCAAGGCTGGATTTTTAAAAAATGTGAATGTGAGACTCGGAGTCCAGAGGGTTGGAGCTCAAATCTTGCCCCCAGTACTTAGCTGTGTGACCTTGAGGCAGGTAGATGACACAGTGGGCTGAGAATCAAGAAGACCTGAGTTTAAATCTGGCCTCAGACACTTACTAGTTATATGATCCTGGACAATTTAAGCTCTGCCTTCCTCTGTTTTCTCAACTGTAAGTAAAATGGGGATAATAAAAAGCCCTACCTTACAGAGTTGTTGTAAGGATCAGTTAGTAAACCTTTAATAAGTGCCGTCTATGAGCCAGGCACTGTGCTAAATGCTGGGGATACAAAAAGATGCAAAAGACAGTTCCTACCCTTTAGGAGCTCACAATCTAATGGAGGAGACAACAAGCAATATACAGGATAAATAGAAAATAATTAAGAGAGAGGGAAGGCACTGGAATTAAGAAAGGTTGGAAAAGGCTTCCAGTAAAAGATAGATTTTAGCTGAACTTAAAGGAAGTCAGGGAGGTCAGTAGTCAAAGTGGAGAAGGGAAAGCATTCCAGTTATGGGGGAGAGCCAGAGGGAATGCCCAGAGCTGAGAGATGGAGGGTCTGAGGGGGACTATGTCATTTAATTGAAGAGTACATGTCAGGAAGTAAGGTGTAAGAAGACTGGAAAGGTAGGAGGGGGCTAAGTGATGAAGGGCTTCGAATGTCAAGCTAAGCAGCCTTTTGTATTTGCCCTGGAAGTCTTAGGAGCCCCTGGAGTTTGTTAAACATGTGGGGTTGAAGGTGGCATGGGTGACATGGTTGGAGCAGTGTTCAAGGAAAATCACTTTGGTGGCTGAATGGAGGCCGGACTGGAATGGGGAGTGAGGAATGGCCCCTGGCACAGAGACCCACCCACAACCATTGCAATGATCCAAGTGTGAGATGATGAGCACTTGCACCAGAGTGAGCACAGGGTCAGAGGAGTGGAGGAGGGTGTTCAAAAGATGCTGCAGAGGTGAAATCAGCAAGCCTTGGCAACAGCTTGGACATGGGAGGTGAGAGCTAGTGAGGGGTTCAGGATGACTACCAGCTTGTGAGCCAGAGGAACTGGGAGGATGGGGTTGCCCTTTACCTTAATGGGGTAGTCTGGGAGGGGAGAGGATGTAAGGGGAAAAGACAATGAACTTGGTTTTGGACATATTGAGTTTAAGCCATCTCCTGAACATCTTTTTTGAGATGGCTGAAAGGCAGTTGGAGATAGGAGATTAGAGATCTGCAAAGACGTTGGGGCAGGACAGGTAGATTTGAGCATCATCAGCACACATATGGCCATTCAATCCATCGGAGCTGATGAGATCCCCAAGTAAAGTATGGTAGATGGAGAAGAGAAGAGGGCCCAGGGCAGAGCCCTGCGGGAAACCTGTGGTTACAGGGTGGTATCTGGAGGAGGATCCAAGATCAGATGTGATGCCGTTTATAAGGCTAAGCTTAGCATGGCGCCTGGCACAAAGTAGAGGCTTAATAAATGCTTGCCCCTTCTTTTTTTCCCTCTCTTAAACAAGTTCCTTAACTTCCCAGTCTCATTGTCCTCATCTGCAAAGTAGGGATAAAAATAATATCGATCTCACAGGCTTATGAGGGTCAAATGAGATAGCCTATGTAAAGTGCTTTACAAATTAGGTAGCACAGTAGATGAATGCTAGCCATCATTATCCTGCTCCTGCTTCTCTTCTCCCTCCTCCCCTCTTCCTCCTCCCCCTCCTCTTCCTCTTCCCCTCCTCCCCCTCCTCCTCTTCCTCCTTCTCCTCCTCCTCCTCTCTTCCTCCTTTCTAGGATCACATACACACTCCTCTGTTTGGCATTTAAAGCCTGTCTCCATCTGGCTCCAGCCTGCTTTTTCAGTTTTATCCTGTATTACGCCCCTCCATGTGCTCTTTGGTACAGGGCTCAGTGTTCCATCTCTGTACCCTTCCTCAGGCCATCTGCTCTGTCTTAAATGCCTCTTCACCCCTTTGCCTCAGATAATCCCCAGTTTCCTTCCAGGAGCAGCCCAAACACCACTTTCCACAAGAAGCCTTTCTTAATCCTTTCCCCTTCCCAGATGCTACATCAGGAGCAGATTCTCTTACTGTTAGTAGTTACTCTACTTGTTTATCCAACTCCTTTTCCACAGCGTTTACAGATGGAAGGGACTTTAAAGATCATTAAATCTAATCCTCTCTTTCTGTGAGGTCTAGAGAGGGCAAGTGATTAACTCAAGGTCTCATCCAGCCAGCTGGTAAGTGACCGTCTGGATTAGAATCCAGATCTCTGTCTTCCTACTCTAGTATTCCTTCTCTACAGAGCCAAGGACTGAGGGTTACTTATTTATCTTTGTATCTTTCTCTGTGTCTAGTAAGATGCTTTGTTTGTAGGCACATACTGTGTGCTAGGGATTGTCTTACATGTTGGGGATTAAGAGACAAAGAGGAGAAGACAAACCCTGGAATCTCAAAGGCTCTACCTGTGACGCACAAGCTAGAAAGACCCCAAGTACAGGCCCAGTGGGAGCCTCAGGTGGGCTGCCCCAGGAGCCAGGCATACTGACTTTGGAGAGGCTCATCTCCAGGTGGGCCCCATAGACAGGAATTTTTCCCTCTATAGCAGTTCTCAAAGACCCTCTCATGGGTAATAGATTTGTCATTTGGTAGAAACAGATGAAACTGTGATTCTGTGAGTGAGTTCATTTCTCTAGTGTTTTCTGGTATCCAAAACACTTAGCTCAGAAAAGCCCCGCTAAGTAGGGAGTGTAAGGGTTACTGTCTCTATTCAAGAGGTAAGATCACTCAGTTTTTGTGGGTCTCTGAGACCTGGCCTTAGGGAGGAGGAATGATTTTTCTTCATAGCCAGGAAGTGTCCAGACCAGGTCTTGAACCCAGGTCTCCTGCCTCCTGGTCCAGTGTTATTTCTACTATCCTCCTCATTGCAAATTTCCCCCTTTGGGCATTCTTTCCTGACATCTAACATGTTTCTTAAATCCTTTGGGTGTATCTGTGGTTGTATACATTTTATAGACATTGTGTTACAGCAGCATGTGGGTCTGCTTGGGTGTGTTTGGTCAGCTGTTTTTCAGCTGCCACACGGCGGGGACACTTCATGATATGATACATGGAGGATGCTGAGACGACTCACAGATGTTTTTGTGGAACTTGCTGCTGGCACCCACGTGTAGCACATGGATGAATCACAGGAGAAAGTAATACTAAGTCATTTGAAAATGTCTTTGCCTCAGAAAAACTCTCTGGGCCAAAGCCAAGATTCACAGTCTCTTGTCCCTGAGGGATTGAGGTAAAGATCGTCAAATGAGAGAAGAACACATTGTTAGGAGACCCAGAGTTTAAAGGACTTAATTGATATCGTATGATATTTAGAGACAGTTCAAGCTAATTAGTCAGTCTGGACTCAGAATGTCAGTGGTCAAAAGGATGCCAGAACATAGACTTTCAGATCTGGAAAGAATCTGAGAACATGGAAGTGCAGAACTGGAGAGAACCCTAGAGCCCAGTAGAAGGGACCTTAGCTCCCGGAAGCTGGGATGCTGGAGCAGAAGCCGACCTTTCATCCCACTCCAGTTTTGTGGATAAGAAAACTGAAGGTCAGAAAAAGGGAAAGGACTCACCCAAGGTGATGCCACCTGGAAGTGACAGGATCGGAGCTTTAACCCAGTGTGCTGATTAATTTCCTCTGTGGTGATCGCTAACATTCCTCTGGGCATCAGTGCCCTGCGAACAGCGTTAAAGTCTTTTTGTTTGTTAACCTTCCTCCTCCGAAAGTGAATTTGGGAGTTTTATTTCTGTGAAGATTGATGGTTCAGAACATAGTCGACTCTCCAACTTGATTTATTTTATATCCTATTTATGAATTAGGACATGTTTATAGTGAAAGGATAATTTAGAGGAGGATGAGGCTACTGGAAAATATAAAGGGATAATTGAATCTCAAAGTCTATTAAACACTGTTGTCTTACATCTTGCAGCATGGCATTTTGTAATAGGTCCCAACCTGACTTCTGCAGTCAGTTTCTTCCTACCTATTCCTCCCTTTCTTCATTACATTTCAGAAAATTAGATTTCTTCTTCCCACTTGTTCTTTCCCTCTTTGGGGGCCTGGGCAAGTAGAGGGAGGATCATTAATCTGAAATTGCAAAAAGGCTATTGATTGGATTTCTATGGAAATAATACTTTCAATTTAATATAATAGAAAATGTCCTGGATTTCAGCTCCAAGGACTTGAATTCAAATCTTGGCTCTGGTACTTGTTACCTGTGGGAGACCAGGCAAATAACTGACTCTTTCTGGGTATCAGTTTTGTCTTCTGGAAAATGAGGGCCTGCACTAGGTGAGATCTAAGGCCCCTTCCAGGCTTCCAAGCAGGATCCAGATCCATGAACAGAGGCAGCAGCAGAGAGGCAGTTAGAGGTTTGCTATCAGGAAGAATTCCTAACAATGAATGCTGCCTGGCGGTGGAGTGGGCAGCCCTCTTGGGAAGGGTTTAGGCTCACTAAGCAGAAGGCAGTTCTGTTGTAGTGGGGAACCCTTTTCATGAATCTGTACGTTGGGCAGGTTGCTGAGGGCCCTGCAAACTCCAGCATTTGGTGATGCTCTAAGTCACCATTCCACAAGCTAGATGAATATAGCCCTTGGAGATAAGACTGCCAAAGTACCCTCTGCTGTTGAGCCCAGCAATGGGATTTCTGAAGGGAGTGTTTTCTTTTCAAACTGTTTTACAAAACAGCTGGACCATTCCCCAAGAGTGCATTGCTGTATCTTTTATCACAGCTCCTCCAGCATTTATCATTTTCCTTTTTTGTCAGCTTTGCTAATCTGATGAAGGTGAGGCAGAACCTCAGAGTTGTTTTAATTTGCATTTTTCTAATTATTAGTAATTTGGAATGTTTTTTCATGTGTTTATTGAAAGCTTGGATTTCTCCCTCTGAAATTGCCTATTCCTGTCTTTTAGCCATTTATCAATTGGGGAATGGTTCTTATTCTTATAAATTTGAAATAATTCTCTATCTTAGAAATGATACCTTTATCAGAAAAACTTACTTCAAAGATTTTTTTTATATTAATCTGCTTCTCCTCTAATTTTAGCTGAATTGGTTTTGTTTGTACAAATTTTTTAAAAATTTTACATAATCTAAATTGTTTATTTTACCTCATATGAACCTCTCTATAGATCTGACAGGTAACTTCTTCCACACTCCTCAAATTTGTTTATGATGTCGTCACCCTTTGTGTCTAGGTCATGTAACCGTTTGGAGCTACTCTAGGTATGTGGTATGACATGTTGGTCAGTACTTACTTTCTGCCAGACTGCTTACCAGTTTGCCCAGTGGTTTTTGTTGAATAGTGGGATCTTTGGGTTTTTCAAACACTCATTTGCTTCCATTCCACTGATCTCTGTTTCTTGCCTCTTACCAAATTGTTTGGATGATTACTACTTTGTAGTATAGATTGAGATGCAGCAATATGAGGCCTGAAGGGGTATTTTCCCTTGTTGTCTGAAAAAACCTTGAAGCTTCTTCCTTGGGACTTGAAAAACTGCCTTTGTCCAGGGGCTTTTATCGCTTGCCTCCAGTGTCTTGTATTTCATGTGGAAGAACAGTTGGACGTGTTCTGCTTGACCCAGAGGGCAGAGCTAGGAGCAGTAATCAGAAGCAGCAGAGAGACATACTTAGGCTGTATGTCAGAAAGGACTTCCTAGGAATAAGAGAGGTGGCGGGAGCTGCCTTGGGAATGAATGTATTCCCCCACACCAGAGGTCTTCAAGTGAAGGCTGGAAGACTCCCCTGTCCAGGGGAATCCTTTTTCAGGAATGGATTGGACTAGATGACCTCTGAGATCTTGGTCAACGCTGAAAGGGTGTGATTTTTATGTATCTAGGTGGTGCAGTGGATAGAGTGCTGATTTGGAGTCAGACAGACCCGGTTCAGATCCTGCCTTGGCAGGTGCGAGCTGTTCACCCCTGGGCAAGTCATCTAACCTCTGTCTGCCTCAGTTTAGTGATTTGTAAAATGGGGATAATGAGAGCTCTTCCTTCCCTGGCTTGTTGTAAGGATCAAACGAGATAATATTTATCAGCTTTGTGTGAATCTTAAAGCACTGTATAAATGCTTGTTATTCTTCTGATTCTAGCATTGCCCTCATCTCTGTGCTCAGTAGGGTGACCACATCACTAGTCTATCCTTCAGGTCCTTTCTTTTGAGCAAATGGCAAAATCCTGTGACCTGAGGGAAAATCCTGTGGCTTTGGGCAAGTTCCTTGGCCTTGTGTGATCTCATCTCTCTACCAGTGTAAGTGCACTGTCTTCCCCATCATCCGAGGAGAGTAGGAGGCCAGGCTTATTAACTCATTTTACACATGAGGAAACTGAGACTGAGAGAGCTGAAGGGCCTGCTGGAAGTCTCCTGGCTTCAGACAGAGCTTTCTTCCTGTTATGCCATTTCCCTTCTCCAACGAGAAGCCAAATGGAATAATGAGTAGAACCCTGAAGGTGAAGCCAGAAAGACCTGAGTTCAAATTCCGCCATGTGATTCTGCTTGAATCACTTAACCTTTCTCATCCTCAATTTCCACATCCATAAAATAGGGATAATTAGCGTCCATCTCCCATAGTGGTTGTGAGGATCAGATGAGGTAATATATAAATAAAGCACTTTGTAAATCTTTACTTGAACTTTAACGTAACACAGTGTCCCAAAGTGTTGGTGCAGTTTGAGAGTTCAGGCTGATGCTATCGAAGATGCCTTTCGTGATTTCTAATAGAGTACAAAATATAGTTTCTTTTTATAGAGAAGGTGGGACTTCCAAATAAGTTCTTCATGAGACAAAGACTAGAGACATCGGATCAGTCAATATGTTAATAGCATATATTAATCGTCTGCTGCATACTGGGCATTGCACTTGAGGATATAAAGACAAAAGTGAAACAATATAATTATAATACTTGTTTCTCTAACCATCTCAGGTTTACAAAGCTGTTCCTCCCATCTACAGACAGAATGGGCTGATAGTACAAGTATCTCTCTACATTCAGGGTGCAGAGAGGCACCAAGAGAGGGTCTAAGCTGTGATTTCAGCAGTTGGGGGCATTTCAGCTGATGCTTCTCAGTGACTGAGAGTCTTAGAAAGTTGCCTGCACACTCAGCACTCCTGGGCCTCAGCCCTGATCTCAGGGCTACAAGGCATCAGAGGCAGGGCCTAAACCCCCCCAAACCCTAGTGTTTCTGGCTCCAAGACTGATCCTTACCCACCTGCCTGTCTCCTGGTCTAAGTCTCACAGCAGTGACTTGCTCATTAGTCATACAGCTAGGAGCCATCCTAGTCAGGATTCACACTCAGCTCCTTTCTGCCTCCTGTCTGGAAGTCCAAAGCTCTCTCCAGGCACCTCCGCTGCTTCCCTGTACACTCGGCATGTGTTGGGGTTTCAGTTTCCTGTTTCCATCCTGATTGTTATCACTATATTTTTATTCTCCCTTACAGTTGGAGAAGGCAGAAGGATATATTTCATCTGTCCTTGACTCTGTTTATAATCACAAATATGAAAGGAAGAGAAAGAGATTGAGTTTATAGGGTTGGTTCTTTGTGTCTCCTAATTTATCTCTCTCCGGCAGCAGTAGACTGAGCAGGCTTTCCTCTTTGTTTCAGATGCGGGAAACTGAAATATGAATCGGTGTTGATGAGAGAATAAAGGAATGAAAGGGGCATAAATCTTATCTTCTCACAACCCTAGAAGATCAGCTCCCCCGAAGAAGGGGATTATGCTTCTGTAATTAACTGCTTTGCAGCCTTTGGGGATGACTCCAGGCTGAATAAGAGTTGCAATTAAAGGCGGGCTGGGCCTGGAAATGATTACGAGCTTGTCCCTACCCTGATTATAGGGCAAGGCACACTTTCCCAGGCCTTGGCTCTAATGGTTACAGAATTAGTTATTAAGCAATGGATTTTAAGAAAGGAATGTATTAAGCCAGGAGATGCTCATTCACTAACAGACAGTACATGTTCAGAGGAGGCTTGGGGTAAATGTGGACAATGCAATGGAAAGGCTTGTATGTGTTCTAAGGTCACAGGAGCATGCATTTCGCTTCATAAGGACTATCTAGTCCATCCCCTACATTTTATAGAGGAATAGGAAAAATGACTTGTCTAGGATCATCGGGAAGAGCTGTGATTCAAACCTGAGTCGTCTGGATTGATGTGCATTGTTCTCCCCCTACCCCAGTCTGCCTCCTCCAAATCTAATGGAAGAGTCACTACGTGTCACTAGTTTAGTAACACTCAGGAGATTTGAGAGTTAGCCCTGGTTCTGATACAGTTGATAGACAAGACACTTAACTCCGGTGGGTCTCAATTTTCCATCTGTAAAATTAGAAGGTTGGATCCGTTCAGGAGTTCTTACCTTTTTGTGTGTCATGGACCCCTCTGGCCATCCGATGAAGCCTATGGACCCTTTTCAGTATAATGTTTTTAAATGAATAAAATAAAATGTGTAAGATTACAGAGGAAACAATTATATTGAAATACAGTTACCAAAACATTTATAGCAACAAATTCATGGACCTCTTGAAATCCAGAGACCCCTTGGGAGGGGTCTATGGCTCCCAGGTGAAGGCCTCTGGATTAAATAGTCTATAAAACCCTTTCTACTCATTCTATGATCTACATTCTTTAGTTAAGAAACTATATTTTATATCCTTTTTATACCATCTGCTTTTCCTCATATATCCCTCCCCTTGCCATCCCCTCCCTTTCTTCCTCCAAGAGCCATCCCTTATAACAGTTTTTTAATAGGAAAAAGGGAAAAATTTCAAAAGGCAAAAAATTCAGCAAAACCAATCAACATATTGAAAAAATCTGATTTGATATGCCACATTCTATACCCATGAATCCCTACCTCTGCATAGAGGAGTGAGGAGTGTCTTCTCATATCTCTCCTTTGACATTAAGCTTGTTCTTTATAATTTTGCAATATTTAGTTTCAATTGTGTTATGGTTTTGCTTTCTATTTTCATTATTTTAGTCATTGTGTATATTGTTTTCCTGGCTGTTTATTTCACTTTGCATTGGTTCATGTAAGTCTTCTTGTGCTTCTCTGAATTCGTCACGTTGTTTCTTTGCAGGAGAGTAATATTCCATCACCTTTACATACCGCAACTTGTTTAGCCATTCCTCAATCAATGGGCAGCTATGTTGTTTCCAGTTATTTGCTACTACAGAAAGTTCTGCTATCAATATTTTAGTGTATATGGAGCCTCTATCTGTTAGTGACCTCCTTGGGATATGTACTCAGCAGTAGAACGTCTGGGTCTTATCTACATTCGAAGGCTCTTTCTGGCTCTAACATCCTGTGTTCCCAGGGGTCTTCCAGCTCTAAAAATCTTATGATTTCTTAGAGGATGGATCCTCTCCCAGTACCAACTCTTGAGAAGGGCCTGAGCAGCTGACCAGTGTACCATCGTGTGAATAGTAAACACTAGCTAGTTAATAGCTTTCCAGCAGTGATGTGTACTTACTAATCGGCTGTGCAGTTTGCCTAGTAATAAAAGCCACATGTGGCTTCTGCCTAGGAAAAACCTGATGGGAAGGTTTGGCACAGAAAGTGGATTTGGAGCCCTCAGTATTTTTTCCCCTTCAAATATTTGTGCCCTGCTCGTTATAGGCCCTTCTACCAGCTGGCATGGGAGTGTCCGCTGGACAGTGGACATGTTTGCCAATCCATTTACTCAGCCCTGCGGCCAGAATGAATAGCTTGTTGCGCCATCACACTTGAGACATTTCCAATGTGAAAACAACTGAAACCACTGTTTCGATTTTGGAAATGCTTGCTGGCAAAATTAATGTTTGTGAGTGAGAAATGTTTAGGCAGATATGCACGCTGATGCTTGTTGTGTTTGCCTTCTAAAAACAGCTGCTATCTTTTTTTCCGTTGTACACATGGGCTTAACACCATCCTTCAGAATTTGGTGGGCACCCCAGAGCAGAACTCGGTGAAGCCTTTTAGAACAGGGACGGGCAAACTGTCCCAGCTTTTCCTTCATTCATGGTGTGGATGAGTGTGGTTGGCACTTCCTCATGTGTGGGTGGTGACATTGGCCTCCCACATGTGTGCCCCATCTCTGCCAACTGAAATCCTCCCTGTTCTTCAAGGCTTCTTCTTCCAGGCTGACTTCCTTGATTACCATGCCCTGCAAGAGAAAATCACTTGTCTCTTTGGACTAAGGTTTCTATAGCCCTAAGCAGAATAATATCTGTCCTTCCCTTCTTTTAAGGGATGTTTTGGGGGTAAATGAGATGCAGCTGACCTCGTGTGAGCTGTTTTCCCTCTTTAGGCTATCATTTCTTCATCTGTTAAATGAGGAGGTAGGTGCTCTTTCAGGTGTCTTCCGGATGACGTTTGCTGTACCACGTTCTGTATTCTACAGTCCCTTTTAGCTCTGATATTCTATTCCTTTAGTCACTTTCCAGTCAAAGTCAATTTCAGTGGCCTTTGAACCATGGAACAAGGAGCTAGATTAGGAATTCTCTATTCCTATGGATCCATGAATTTGGATGGCAGAAAAAAAATGCATTTTTATTTCAATATAATTGGTTTCTTTTGTAATCCTACTTATTTTATATATTATAGGAAATCCTAACTTTCTTGGTCATGGACCCCTTTGACAGTTTGATATAGTCTTGATATAGACTCCATCTCAGGATAATGTTTTTAAATGCATAAAATAAAATACATTTTAGGAAACCAATTATATTGAAGTACAATTCTCAATTTTTTTTAAGTTTACAGATCCCAAATTGAGAATTCCTGATTAAAAATTGTTCTCAGAAGGGGTTCATACTGCCAAAGGAGACCGTCACAGAAAAGTTGAGCTAGATGAATCCTAACTGAGAGTTGTTTGAAAATGAAGGACCTGAGACCCCACAGCACACTCATGTCCTCCAGAGCTCAGATCACCAACCTCAGCCTCCTGAGGACAATAATACATAGTTCTTGTGTCAGAGGGAAGTTGTGAGGATTAATTTAGATAATGATTAGGTTTCATGGAGAAGGGCTCTTCTTAAACATCGGTTGTTTTACATTTGTTGGGAAGAAGCTTTTTCCTTTCCCAAACATACTTATCTCAGAAATCATTGCTTTCCTATTACTGTACCTTGAAACAAGTGACCTAGCATGGAGGTCAAGATCCACCATGGGAATCTGTGACTGAGGAAGAACTTGGAGCATAAAGTGCCAGCTCAGGATGAATTGCCGCCCTGATGGCCACGCTCATGGAACATTGAGCCTGGGAAGAGAACCAAGAGACCGTCAAGGCCAAGTGCTTCATGTCACAGAGGAACAAGGCCATGAAGTTAGTAAAGAGCAGGGCTTCCAACCCAAGGCTCTGATTCCAGTCTGCCTTTCAGAGTTGTAGAAATCCTCTCACTTTACTGAAATTGAAGCTTCAGTCCAAGGTGGCAAAAAGCGTCTTGTTCAGCGGGGTGGTGTGGGAGGTGAGTGACGGGTACTTACGTGGGAAATCCCTCGGCCGCTGTTCCCCTGCCCATGTTGGGACTCTGTTCCTGCCACAGTCAATTTCACTCACTTCTATTTCTGCTGAGTTTCCTCTGCCCTCCCCTCCCCCCCGCCCCACCCCCCCAGCCTGACCCTAGACTTTCTAAGGCTTCAACTCCTCCCACATGTTTTTACCCTCAGTGTTGTTTTTCATTAGTAGCAACCCAGAAGCTTAGGGAGCTGAAGCCTGCCGGCCAACACAAATGAAGTCTTCAGTGCTCTTCTCATCCATGTACATTTTTAAAAGTTCTCAGTCTGTTTTCTTTGGCCCTTCTTCCTTCTAGAGAATGGAGTGTTAATGTTGCATCTTGTAACCGCTACTGCACTGCATTTGTTAAGCACCACTCTAAGCACTTTACAAATATTAACCTATTTGGTCCTCAGAACAACTCTGGCAGGTGAGTGCGATTATTATCCCCATTTTTCAATTGAGGAAACTGAGGCAAATGGAGGGTAAATGATTTGCATGGAGTTACACAACTAAGTAAGTGTCTGAGTTGGAATTTGAACTCGGGTCTTCCTGGCTCCTGGCCAAGCACCCTGTGCACTGTGGCACCACCTAGTGGTCTGTTAAGCTCAGAAAGTAACAAAACCTGGCAGAGGCAGAAAGCCAGGAGACTGGTCTTCCAGGCCCAGCTCTATTTCTGACTCACCGTGTGACCGTGAGCAGATCTCATGCACCCCAGGCTTCCTCACTGGAAAAGACCAAGGGGTGGGGCAAGGTGACGTCGAAAGTCACTTTGTGTTCTAATGTTGTTAGTAGAAGGTTCCTCCAATTGTAAGTTGAACTCTTATTTCTAATGTCTCTGGCAGCTCTAACATTTTAGGTTCTAAGGCATTTCTGATGTTTAAGGTTCCATGGTCTCTTCCAGCTATGATGTGACATATTTTATTTGTTAAGGTCCTTCCAGGTCTAGGAGTGTGTGTTTTTATGTTCTAAAGTCCTTTCTGAGGCAGTGATTCTATGCTCTGCATTCTTAGATCTTGTTTAGCTTCTCTATTCTAAGGCCTCTTCTGGTTCTGGCACTATATATTCTTTATTCTAAAGTTCAGTCCAAAGAGAAAAACCAGTGCTCAGTGTTCAAAGGTCCCTTCCAGTTCAGTTATTCTGTGTCCTACATTCTAAGGTTCTCTCGAGCCTTGACATTCTGTGTTCTGTATTCCAGAGTCTCCTACAGCTCTGACATTCTGTCTTCCCAAATCCCTTTCAGCACCAATATTCCCAGCTAGGATGGGAGGGGGCACTCTCACATTCTCTCCTATCAGAGGTCTTGGTAATCCTGTGGGATAGGGGTTTGGCTTCATTTCATCCCCCTCTTACTGTGACTAAGTAGCATTTATGGCTGCCTAATGCTCAGGAGTTTCTGTTTGGTCTAAGAGGAAGCATACCTTTTTAACCAAGAATCCCAGCATTCTCCCTTTCTTCACTTCCATGATGAATTGAGAGCTGGCCCAGCACGTCCCCACAGCATCATTTGGGGGGTTCTTGATTCTCTTGTGACAAGTGAGTCTGACTCTGTTCTTACCTTTGTGGAGAGGTCTGCTGGATAGCTGAACAAACTGGAAAGCTGAAACAATTTACCTGGAAATAAGAGAAACTGGGGTGTTGTGGCTATTGTTGTTTTCATGACCTAGTGAATAACGGTAGAAAAAATGGGAGCATTTTAGAACTGAAAGAGTTTGGAGAAATTGAGTCCAAGACATTTTTGCCATAGATTAGAAAACAGGTTTAAAGGAGGCCAGTGACTTGCCGAAGGACACTGGAAGTCAGAGGCAGCCCCGAAACCAGAAAGCAGGACCCAGGGAGGCATTGCTCAGGAGTCCTTGCTTCCATAGAGACCTTGGACTTGAGGTTTTCTGTTCTAGTCCTCAGTGCAATTCAACAAGCATTAATTTTTGTTTTCACACTCAAAAGAAGTTGCCTTTTGTTTTTATGCCACAATCATTTCTCCTGAACACTCTCCTCTCCCCCCATATTGAATATCCTCTCAAGGAGATCATCAGAGGAGGAGGAAGAGAGTACTAACTAACCATTTACCCTGATGAGGACAAGCTCAGGTCCAGGGGGAGAGGGGAGAAGAGAAGGCATTCTAGGTGTGGGAGGAGGCCAGAGAGGGGGTGACCACAGCCCATGCGAAGGTTCAGAAACCGAGCGTTGAGTTCCAAGAACATCAAGGAGGCAGGTTTCTCTGGAACACAGATTGCCTGAAAGAGGGCGATGACTAACAACACTGGAAAGGCAGACCAAGCCTAGAATGTGAAGGGATTGAGTGGTTGAAATTCTTTGAAAGCATTTTCTGTTTTCCTAGATGCTGATCCTCATTCTCTTCAACTGATATGATTTGTATTTCTCACCCTAGTAAGCTCTGAGTACCCTACTGGTGTCAGGGAGTATCTTCTAGGAACATACACTATTCCCACCAAGAAACCTGGGGCCCTTATTTACAGTTGTATCTCTCAGCTGAAAACTGCCTTAGAGTATTGCCACAAAACATGATGTCAGCTCTGAGAAAGATCATTGTGGGCTTGTGGGAGCCTGAAACTGATGTTTCCAAGTCTTGTCTCCTATGGGAGTAGGAACCCCAAAGAGGTACTTTGCTTCTACCTGACGTTTACCCCAAAATATATGTTCAGGGGAACAAAGGAACTGGGATTGTCATAAGGGATATGTAGGAATTGCCTTCAGGAAAATGCTAATTTCCTCTAGAGCTGTAGTAATACAGCTTTCACATTTTCAAAATCCACTGGTTTCAGAAGAAGACACCTGCCTTCCCATAGGCCCTAACATATGCTTCCTGGCCAGGCTCCAATGCTGTTTCTTTAGGGGCAACTGCATGAAGATTTTCCTTTGTGTGACCTGGTTTTCAAAAGCTATGCCAGAGAAGTACACACTGGGGCAGCTCCAGCCAAGCTGCAAAGGCCAGTCTGCTTGCCATGCCTCAAACATGGCATTCTCATCTCTCTTCTCTGTGGCTTTACCCACCTGGAATGCTCAGCCCTCTCCCTTCCAGCCCTCCTTTCCTTTAAAACTTCAAATCCTGCCTGCTGCTGGAGGGCATTCCCAATCCTCCCAGCTGCTCGTGTCTTCCCTTTTCAGATTACTTTCCATTTACACTGTAACTGTCTTTTAGTACTTAGTTATTTACATACTGTCTCCCCCATTACAATGTGAGTTACTTGGGAGCAGGGACTATTTTTTGTATCCCCAGCATTTAGTACATAGGTTTACATAGTAAGCCCTTAATAAACGCTCATTGACTAACTGCCTGACAGTGGGAGCCAGGAAATACACTGTGTGTTTGTCATTTGAGAGCTGGCCCTATTATGTTCAAGAATGCTTATCATTAGAGGGTGGATGACCAGGAGATGATTTATTGACCAGAGCCGCTCATGAAGACCACCTCCTAAGCCATGGAGAGACTGGTATGGCCTAGCAGACAGAGCACTGGACTGGGACCTAGCGTGACTCCTGTCTCAGACACTTAGTGGCTTATGGCATTCAGTTTCCCTATCTGTAAAATGAGGCTGATGGTATCTGTAGCTCTCACCTCCCAAGGTTATGGTACTGTTCAAATGATGATGTCTCACTTTGCAAACCTTAAAGCACTCTATAAATGTCAGCTTCCTCCTCACCTTCTTCCTCTTCCTCTTTTCCTATTATTATCATCACTGAAAATTCCTTTTTCTTATCTGTTTGATAGAAATCAGATAAATATGGTCCTGGGACAAGTCACTATCCTGCTATTATTCTTTTATATTTGATGCTCTGTGGGCTATTGCCAATGTTGGTAAAATGACTGCTTTTTGTAGTTGAATAAAAGTAGGGGGTCATGAGCTCCACTTCCCTGTGTTAAGCACCTTTGGCATGGCTCTAGGAGCAGGCCAAGTTTCAGGATGAGAAATGCCTTATCCCATTCCTGTATGGTTGGGATTTCTTCTGCATGGAGTGATGAGTAGTTGGTATGGCAACATCTTAAAAATACTGTGCCTGAGTTCTTAAAGATTTGTGTTCTATGCAGACCATTGGAGCCATCAGTTTGGTCTGGAATAATGCTCTGGTTCCAATACAGTTTATTCATTGAGTTCTCTGGGATATTTTGAAGACTGTATTTTTGATGTGGGCATTTGTCCCGTCAGTTCATGAGAGACAGTGAACTTCTGATACATAATTCTAGCTACTAGGTCATATCTTGCTAGATATCTGATAGGTGCTAAATTTTTGCATTCCGTGGTTATTTCCATATTACATGTTGTCTGTTGATTCATTGAATAATTTGCATTGATCACCAAGGGCAGACTTCTTAAGGATAAGCTTTCTGTAATTTGAGGGCACTGACCTGGTTCTGAATTGACACCATAAACTGTAATCCTGTTTCCATAAATAGTCACATGACTCAGTCATTTGTTCAGTTGCTTCTTTTTGGATATATTGTTAGCCCCTACCCCTACCTGTGGATGTTTTGGGCAGAGGACCTTTTGATGCCACTCATCAGACAGAGGGAAAGTGCTCTTAGTTAGTCCAATGGAGTGTACCCTTATCAGTCTTTACTGTTTCTCTGTGAAGTGGCATCTGCTTATTCCAAAAATATTTCTGTAGGTTTTTAAATAACTATTTAGTAAGTATTATGAGAATGTCTATCAGTCTTTTTAATAGGTGAGAAAGTGTTCATTTTTTTAATGCCTGCCTTATAGTGATGGCTCTCTTCTGTTAATTCTCTTCAGTAGTTTCACATTTGATTTGTCTTGCCCGAAGGAGGAGACCAAGGTGTTTGTTGTAATTATTGCCTTCATCCATTGCTTCAGTTTGACTTCTAGACTCAAGCTGTTGGAGCATTCAGTCTCCATCTTCATTTGTAGCACATTAAGAATTCTATACTTAGAGAGAGTCCACACGTTTTTTAAAACATTGGAAAAAGGCAACATGAGAAGGAGAAGTTTAATGTGTCTTTTGGTGAAGCCACATAGCTTGATACCATCCAGTACTTCATGTAATAAGATGTACAACTGCCTCTTTCATTTAGAAGCCGTTCCTAACTTTATTTGGAAGAGACAGTAATGGATTTAAAGGTAGGCAGAACCATAATGAGCTTAAACTCCCCTTTAAAAACACCACACATTATGTCAGCTGTCTTTGATATCATCATGGGCCCCATCTTTTAAATAGAGAAGAGCTTTACATGTAGTCTTCAGGCACTCTAGCATTTTCATTGCACTTGAATCTGTTCTCTATGTTTGCAGTATACGAATAGGCCCTAAGTTGTTATCCGTCCTTTGTTCTCAGAGGACCCATGACATCACAGGGTGATGTCGTGACTTGCACATGAATTGGATTTAAGTAAGGCAGAGCTGGGCCAAAATGTCAGCCTCACTCCTCCAGAGACATCAAAGTCCAGTGTGGAACTAAGTCAGAGGCTTTGCAATAGCCAATAAAGACACTAGAGATGTCATGGCATTCTGAGACAGGTCTAGACCACCATTGTGGTCTTCTCTCTGGAATTCTGGCCAGCCTCGCCCTAGAGTCACTTGCTTCATTTACTCTTCTCTGAACACCTTCCAGTTGACTCATGGCTTACCCACTTAAGACATGGCATTGGAGACTGAGTCTCTCCATTTTCTTGTACTATGTGCCACCCCTTTGATTGCCAGCCCTGATGTCATAATACATCTCCTGTAATGTAGAGTTCTGAATCTTGCAGACAAAACAAGAAGCCAGGTAGTCTTAGCATATTAGGAATAAAACAGGAAATAGTCTTATTTGATAGAAGTTTACTTAAGTCAAAGTCAGACTTATCTTTCTGAAACTCCATTAAATTCATTTAAGGAAATGGTTATGGAGCACCTGTTACGTACATAGCACATACACTATGTACATCTGAGGGTAAAAGACAAGTAAGACACAGCCCTGGACTCTAACAACTTACCTCTACCATCAAACTATAGAAAGGAACAGTACTCTCCTCCTCCTCCTCATACTTTATACTTTTGATAGCACATGAGAGTTTATGATCTACTTCCTTCATGGTAGCCCAGGGAGGTCATTGTATAAGTATTCATGACCCTATTTTATAGATGATAATATGGAATCTCAGATAATGCCTATGGTTAGCCCCAAATCATGCAGTCAGAAAGTGGCAAAACCAGGCTTCAAACTGTTGATTGCCACTCCAATGCTAACACAAATAACTATAATTCAAAATAGGAATATGACAAGTACATAGGAAATGTATAAAGTGCTCTGACAGTTTGAGAAGGAAGCTCTCCTCTTCGGGATTAGGGAAATTTTCACAGAGATATGCATCTTGGGTGGGGCACATTAGAGCTAGGTTGTAGAGAGCCTTAAACGCCAACCTAGGTGTGGGGAGTTTGCCTGGTGGGCAGGAGGGAGCTGCTGAAGGTTTTTGACCAGGGTAGTGATGTGACCAGAACTGGACATTAGGAAGATGGCCATGATGTGAGTGTATGGGATGGAATCAAGTGAGCAGAGACTGCAGCCACGCTCAAGGCAGGCTGGTAGATTAATTGGCATCTTGAAGTTCCTTCTAGCCCATGATTGGATTGTGACATTCTTCAGTCCTTTATTCAACAAGAATTTATTAAGCCTCTCTTGTGTGCAGGACATTGTACCAGCCCCCAGGGTGTAGATGCTTAATAAATTCTTGTTTAATTGAATTTGTAGAATTTACTTTTGGCCCAGACCTATGTTTTCATTGGTATAGAGTACAACCAATATGCAAATTCCCTCTACCTAGAGAGCCCCTCTCTACCTCTTATGGTCCTCAAGAGCTACCGGGCACCTTCAGAGGGTTAGTGGCTCATCCAGAGTCACACAACCACTGGATCCAAGCAGGGTTTGAACACAAATCTTCCTGCCTCCATGGCACCAAGAGAACTGAGCTTCCAGTATTTGCCAAATCTTGTGCTAGGGAAGGGAGCATGAATAAGAGTTCTCTTCTCCCATGGAGATTCCAATCTAGCAGGAGTAGGACACAAACACATCTAACTCATAGACAGTATTACATGATGAACCACTGGAGAGGTGCCAGCAGCTTGCGGTATCAGGTCAGGAGGAGCTCTCTTGTCCAACTCTGTGGCTTCTCTATGTTTTGGAACTATCCTCTAGGGGTCTCTTTCTGTTTAGTTTCAGAAGGCCTTTTTCCATTTATTCACTATGTGTGTCCAGAGCACTTAAGGCAAGACCTCCCAAGCAAGCTTATTGGTGACTTCTCAGATGATTTTGTCTCTGGGCTGATTTTATTCTGATTCCCCAAATGTGTCTCAAAGAATTTCATGTACGCAGCTGAATCTTAATTTCTGTCTTCTGCCAGCCCTCTGCATTCCTGAAACATCCTCAGAATGGATAGAAAATAGGTCTAGTGCAGTAAGTTTTGGCTTCTTCTAGGCTTCCTTTATGCATAGAAAATTCCTGTTGTGTTGAGAACTTGGCTTTGCATAAACCTGCTCTCGATTTCCTTAGTCTATCTCCTCACTGTCACCAAATATGCTACAGAATACATGTGGCTTAGCCAGGACCAGAGACACAGACCAGAGGAGGATACGCCTTGACTCCTGAGCAATTTTCTCACCAGGGAGGATCTTGTAGGCTCCTACATCAATCAGTCACTCAATAGGCATTTATTAAGTGTCTTCCATGTGATAAGGGGCAGTTAGGTGATACAGTGGATGGATTGCTGGGCCTGAGGTCAGGAAGACATCTTCCTGAGTTCAAATCTGGCCTCAGACACTGACTAGCTGTGTGACCCTGGGCAAGTAACTTCACTCTGTTTGCCTCAGTTTCCTCAATTGTAAATTGAGCTGGAAAAGGAAATGGCAAACCACTCCAGTATTTTTACCAAGAAAACTCCAAATGGAGTCGTGAAGAGTCAGACACGACTGAAATAACTGAACAACAACAATCAAGCTCTATACTAGGTGCTGGTAATTCAAGTACAGACTCCTACCCTCAAAGATCTTGCATTCCATTGGGAGGGGGGCAACATGTATATAAAAAAATTCATACAAAATAGATAAAAAATTAATTCAAAGTAATTTTTGGAAGGAGTCATTGGCGGCTGGAAAGCTGTGATGAAGAAAGGTCTAACATAGAAAGTGGAACTTCAAACAAGCTTTTTGTGCAGCCTCTGCAAAGCTATCTCTACATGGGATGGAAGGTTGAAAATCATGGGGTAAGCAACAACAAAATAAGTTTGGTTAGACTATCATGAAGGAGAGTAATATAAGGCTAGAAAAGGACATTGGAAGTGAATGAATGTGGAGAGATTGAAGGCCCCATGAATCCACATCAGCTTGAACAATGAGTGGAGAATGGAGCATGGCTATTTTTGGAAGAAGAGAGAATAAGAAGAAAGGGACTCCTTAATGGGGCAAGACTACATGACTACATGGACTACATGACCTCTAAAGTCTATCTGACTCCCTTGGATTGGGAGTCAGAAGACTTGGACTGTAGTCCTTGCTAGTGAAAAGACCCATAGACTTGAAGACGAACAACTAGGTTTTGAAAACACAAAATGTTAGCTTCTGTCTAGCTGTGTATCTTAATCTTTCTGAATGTCATTTTCTTCATCTGTATATGCAATTTCCTTCTTGTTGGAGACCAGGAGAAGGCAAGAACATGAATGGGTTATCCAAGTAAGGTTGACTCTGCCCATAAAGCTTTGGAGAAAGTTGAAGAATCATGACCATACAGCCTTTTCTACAGAGACTAAGCACAGAAGAGAGGGAGTGACTAGGCTGGTGTGTGAATTGGAGAAGAAGGAGCAAGGTTATAGAAGATGACATCGAATCATGGTGCTTGGATGCCTCTGCATATTCCCCTTGGGCCCTAAACTGAGAGAATTAGTTAAGTGTGGAAGAGATCTCACCCCTCACTATCACTGACATGGAGCAGAGTAAAAACTGACCATATCCCATGCACTTGCCAGCCTTCAAATACTGGAAGAGCAATGATGGATATCCCAGGATGGGATCCAGCCAAGGACACTGGCACTATTCCATGGACTCCATGAGTATCTAACTGCTCCCTCTCCCTGTGCCTGGAGAGACTGAGTGTTCTGAATCTAAGCACCCAACCTGGTTGCCTCTAGACTGGTTTGAGGTTCCTCAGGTCTCAAGGGCCCCAGTGATAATTATAATATGTGCAGATTTTCCTTTTCTTTCTAAAGTTATGAATACAGAACTGCATATAACAAGGCCATGTTTGTGCAGTTGACTATGTTATAACTGAACTTGTATGTGATTGAAGCCCATTGATAACTAGGAAGTACCAGAAGGAGTCAGAGTTTTCCCAGTGGGAAGAGACACTGTGAGCCACAAATCTAATTAGATAAATACACGCAGACACTACACCCTTAAAGTAAGGATACTCTCCACCCCCTTCCATCTCCCACCCAAGGAGTGAAGCTAATAGGATAGAGGGAGTCAACAGTCTGAGAACCACAGAAGGATTAGTATTAGCAGAGTGCATCTTAATGTAGGGCAGAGCACAGAATCACCCAGCAAGACTCGGGGCTACCAGTCCTTGGCCCTCATCAACAATAGGGTCAAGCATTCGCTTAGGAGTGCCCCTGCTGGTTAAATAGGAAATGATAATTTCATCGTATTTCTAAAGTCCCTTCTAGCTCTGACATTCTTTGTTCTATTTTTCTAAGGTCCCTTCAGCTCTAGCATGAATGGGGGAGTAATTTGCTCCAAGTCTCAGAACTGGTAAGTATCCCAGAGTGACAAAATCTCAGGATAAGGGACATCAGTGATCATCTCATCAGTGTATACCTAAGTCCTGATTCAAATTCAATGCCTCTGACTCCAAATCTAGCCCTCTTTCTTCTTTACCTAGATCTTTTTTGGTAGAAAGCAGTCTTTTTCCCAAGTGATAATATCTGGAACAGAAACTCATTGTTACTTTTTTTTGAGATATTCTCTCAGCCCTCAAGATAAATAGATATCTTCATAGCACTGGGAGATATGAGGAGTAGAGATGACTATATTGCAGCAGGAAGATGAAAGGTAAATGTGCTCCTGGTTTGATTAGCAACAACTCAGATTTCTGTCAAATTTTAAGGTTTACAGACTACTCTCATCAAATCAACACTATGAGATTGAAAACACAAGTATTATTACCCCCATCTGACAAATGAGCAAACTGAGGCTTTGAAATAGAAAAGATCCCATGTGTATAACCAGCCAGCCCCTAGTTACTATGTTTTATTTCAGTTCCTTGTGATAATAATGATTACAATAGCTAGCAGTGAAATCACATTAAGGTGTGCAAAATGTTTTTATGTTTTCACGTAGCTCATTTGAATCTCACTACAGCCCTTTGATGGAGGTACTGTCCTTTTCTCCATGTTACAGATGAAGAAACTGAAGCAGAGAGTTGGTGCCTTTCATTGAGTTCCACAGACAGAGGGTATCTGAGGCAGGTTTGGCCTTCAGGTCTTCCCAACTCAGGCCCAGCACTCTTTCAACTGCACCATCCAATTTCAACTCAAGTGGGTTTTGGGATGAGATTTTCTGGCTTTATTGTCTTCTGGCCCTCCATGGCCATTCATGTGCTCCCTATTTGTCCTCTTCTGAAGTCTGTCTGTACAACTATCTGGAGGACTTAGTCTGGTCGTCAAGCAGAGTCCAGAAACCACCTTTTCCTCTTCAGTTCTCTCTTCCGCCTTGGTTTCCGTGACATGGCTCTCTCCTGGTTCCCTTCCTACCTGTCAGACCCACTCCTTCTCAGTCTCTTTTGCTGCATCTTCATCTTGGTCGTACTTGCTAACTGTGAGTGTCCCCCAAGGTTGTGCCCTGGACCCTCTTCTCTTCTCTCTCTAGACTGTTTCACTTGGTGATCTCATCAGCACCCATGGATTCAATAATAATCTACAGTGATGATTCTCAAATCTGCTTACCCCTTATCCTGCCCTAAACTCTCCACTGATCCCCGTCTCACATTTCCAACTTCCTTTTGGACATTTTGAACAGAATGTCTCTTAGACATCTTAAACTCAGCATCTCCCAAACTGAGCTAATTATCTTTCCCCCACCATAAACCCTCCCCTCTTCCTAACTTCCCTCTTCTCAAAGCACCAGTTTGACCATGTCTCCTCCCCCCCAGTTCAGTCAATCCTAGTGGCTCCCTATCTCCTGCAGGATCCAATATAAGCCTCTGGCATGCAAGAATGGATGGGGAGTCAAGCAAAGCCTGGCTGGAGCCTGCCTAGATACAGCGGGCCCTTTGAGGCCCTCATTAATCAGAACATCAGGTAGGAGTTTGGAAGCTTTAAGGGTTTGGTGCTTCAGGTCATCGTCTCTTTTCCAGATGGCAAAGTGGCTGGTAAGGGGATGGCCAGGGGAGAGGAGGCCTCAACAGGGAGCTTCTCTTCTTGTCTCTACTGAGTTTCACCCAAATCTTGTCCTACTGTGCTTCTCCATCCTGGTTTCTGTATTTCTTCACATTTATCTATCTCTTCTAAAGAATTTTAACATGAATTTTATTGATTTTTTTTGTTTTTACTTAACCTTCATTTCTCAATATATCCCTTCCCCTTCCATCGATTCAGACAGTACATGCAGTGTTCCACATCCACAGACTCCCTTCACTCCAATCTATTTCAAAGTTGCAAGTTGTTTTCCATAAGGTATATGCACCCACAGAGGTAGCATGATGGACTGGAAGCTGGATTCAGAGTCAGGGAGACCTGAGTTCAAGTCCTAATTTTGATATAAACTGACTGTGAGGCCCTGGGCAAGTCACTTGCCATCTCAGGGGCCATTAAGAGCAATAAAGATGCTAAGTTTCCAGGCAGCTGCTGATCTGCATTGGGAGAAGGAGCTTCCTCAAAGGGAGTTCCTATACCAATGAAATCCAACCATGTTCCAGATCAGACATCATCTTCTGACTCAGTGGTGCACTTTTGTTTCTGAAGCCCTTGAATTCAGCTGGCAGTGGTCATAAGGACACTACTGATGTTCCTCCTGCCCAAGACTTGAAATCTTTGTCCGGGCTTACTAGATTTATCATGGAAATACCTTTTTTGTCCATGTGAATCAAGTAGTTAGTTACCTGTTTTTTGTAAATGTTGGGAGATTCTCTGTTGTGTTCTAGACACACCATCCAACAAGACAGCCAACCAACCTTTCCATAAGTCACCAAGGAGCAGCCTGTCTGCCTCCACCTCCAAGTTTTAGGATCACTATCAAACCAATACTACTGTTGCTACTCTAAAAGATGTTTCAGTGCACTATGATATAGCTCTACTCCCCGTTCCTGTAACTTTCCAAGACAAAATATCCTGTCCCTGGCCACCACTATCACTTCGTCCCCCTTTTACTCATTGTAGCCAGAATGGACTTTGTTTTCTTTGAATGACTCAGCTTGCCTCGTTGAGCTTCCCTGGACGCTGGGGCTTGCTCTTCCGGGGCAGGAGGCCCAGCGACCATGCCAGGGATCGGAGAGCTTCCTGTGTGATGAGTCGTGGGGCTGGCTGAGGGGAGGTGTGTTAATGTGGTCTACGCTAGGGGGAGGGGCCAAGTCAAGAACCAATCGGCCCTGGTCCTTCAGGCGGCGCTTGATGATGTCAAAAACTCTATAAGAGGGGAGAGGACAGCTTGAAGATCCTGCTTTCCTTTTCCAGTTGGAGCCAGAGACGCCTACAGCCGAAGCTGAGCTGCCGGTAGCAGAGCTGACTAGAGGCTAGTGGGTAATCTTCTTACCGTAGAGGGGAAGCATGTATACAATTTTGCCTTATACCATCTCGCTTCTCTGTGGCCTCCTGGTTACCCTTGTAAGGTGGACTTATTGGGCCTGGAAGCTTTTGATGAAAATATCAAAATGGGGATGCTGGTTTGTGGGCTTGTTATTGTGGAGTGTAAATACATGCTTTGGTTCTCCTGCCTTCTGCCTAGAGAATTCCTTATATCCTGCGGTTCCGGACCTTTTAGGCACATATGAGATTCTCTTTGAAATCATAAATTCTGCCTTCCTAATATACTCATTCATTCACGCATACATTCAAATAGAGGAAGTAGATGAGTTCAGAAGACAGATCTCAATCCAGTCACAAAAACATGGTGGAGTAGTGATAGGGAACTTCATTTATTCAAATATAATTTTCTTTCTGCCAAAAGCAGAGAAGTCAATTGTTTCTTAACTGGTTATTGTTGTTATTCAGTCATTTCAGTCATGTCTAATTCTTTGTGACCCAATTTGGGGTTTTCTTAGCAAAGACACTGGAGGGTTTTGCTTTTTTCTTCTCTAGCTCATTTTATAGATGAAGAAACTGGGGCAAACAGGGTGAAGTGACTTGCCTATGGTCACCCAGGTAATAAGTAGGAGGCCAGATTTGAACTTAGGAAGAGGAATCCTCTTGACTCCAGGCCCAGTGCTCTATCCACTGCAGTACTATCTAGTTGCCCTTGACTGGATTTAATAGTAATTTCATCCTTCAAAAGGCTGAAGAATCAACAAGAGAAAATTCTCTTCTAGATATGTTTCTCACTAATATGAGAAACTGCTTCCTAGAAGTGGAAATGATGAAGATCTTGGAAGGAAATGATCACTCTCTCCTGGAGTTTCTGATGGAGAAGGAAGGCAAAGCCTGGAAAACTCTGACATGAACCCTAGGTTGTGGGAAAGCAAAAAGCAAAAGTGTTCTGATGAAGGATAGGTAGGATTCCATGGATTAAAATTCTGTGGGGAAGTCAGTTCAAAAGGGGTAGAAAGCTCCCAAAAATTATATTCAGAAGACACAGAACAGTTCCAAAGAGAAGAAGGGGATAGGGATACAAAGCGTACTCATCAGCCAACTTAAATTTTTAAAATTTTCTGAACAGATAACAGAAGAAGAAGAAGGCATGGTCCATGAGAATAGGGTCAGGGGCTCAGAATGAACTGAAGATGTTCAGGAAAGCAAAGAACAAAAGAAACATTTGGGGTTTTTTGGCTATGTGAGGCAACAAAGAGGATCAAAGATGAGGTTGGCATGCTCCTTGATGTGGATAAGTTGATGACAACATTATTGAGGGTGACAGAGGAAGCCAGAGCTGCTCAGCTCTCACTCCATTTCTGTTTTATCTGCCAAGAAGAAGGATTCTTAAACTGAAAAAGACAGAACAATATGACTAAAAGGCAGTCGATAGCCAATATAAGTAGGAGATAATAAGAGAACACCTAGCAGTCCTTTATGAATTCAAGTCACTTAGTCGAGATTAACTACGTCCTGAGGTGCTGAAAGCATTGGGAGATGTGATTGCTGAACCATTGTGATTTTTAAAAAGTACCTGGAGAATGGGAGAGATGTTGCATGACTAGTGAAGGGTTAATTTAAAAAAAAAAGGCAGAGAATGGACTCTTCAGCTTTGTCAGTGAGCTTGCCTTTGATTTCAAAACATGCTTTTTAAAAAATTAAATTGTATATCATTTCAAATGAAGATCTACCTTCTTTCCCTCCCAACTCTCCTCTCCTTCCCTACCACTCCCCATGAGAAAACAAGAAAAGCAAAACCCTTGTTTAAACATGTACAGTCAAGCAAAACAAATTCCCGAATGGCCCTGTCAAAATTGTGTGTGTGTGTGTGTGTGTGTGTGTGTGTGTGACATGAGTAGCTCCTCATCATCATTCTGGAGTCCATCAGCTCTCTGTCAGGACGTAAGCAGCATGCTTCATCACGAGTCCTCTGGAATTCCAGTTGATCGTTGCGTCCATCAGAGTCGCCAAGTCTTTGCAATGTTGTTGTTATTGCGCACATTGGCCTCCTAGGCCTGCCTCTGCCCCCTTCGTTATTTCTTACAGCACAATAGTATTAGTGTAAGATAAAATTCTATACTGGAGTTGAAAAATAGACTTTAGAAGTGCAAGATGGGGAAATCAGGCTCGGTAAGCAGGTTATGTCAAAGCAAATCTGGGGGTTTGAATAGACTGCACATTTAGTAAGTGTCTAAAGTAAAATGTGCCAACCAAGAAAGGGAGTCAGTCTTTAAGCTGCTTTCAGAGAGACCTAATACCTAGGGATAGAGGGGCAGCAATCTTACTGTATTCGACTGTGTTCACTTCTGAGTACCGCATTTTAAGGAGATCAGTAATCTGTGGCACATTCTAAGGAGAACAACCAGAAAGATAACAAAGAGTCTGGACACCAGGTCATATGAGCATCATTTGAAGGAACTGGAGAGGATTAGCCTGGAAAAGAAAAGATTTAAAGGAATGATAGCTGTTTTCAGGTATCTAAAGGACCCATAACATGAAAGAAGATTCAGATTCTCTCATAGGATGATAGACTTAGATGTGGAAGAGTCTAGCCCTCTCTTTATACAGGTGAGGGGTCATGCAGGTAGTAGCATCAGAGATGGGATTTAAACCTAGGTCCTCTCACTTCACAGCTCTGTCCATTACTATTGCTTGGACCAAGAGGGCAAAACTAGAGCCAATCGAGGACTAGCAAAAATGGTTGGTTCAGTTTGATATGAGGAAAAATTTCCCAACCATTAATGAGAGCTATCCAAAGTGATATGAGCTGTCTTAGGATCTGGTAGATGAAAGCTTGCCAAGGATGTTGCAGAAGGGATTTTTGTTCATGTGTGGGTTGGACTAAGCAACCTCAAAAGTTCCCTTCCCATGCCAAGGATTCCGTGGTTCTGTCAAGTCTTATCTCCTTCTGCTTTGCCCTTTCATCTGCCTTCAAACATGTTTTGTTACCAGGATGAATAGTCTGGCTATTATTAACAAGTATTCAGTCAGTAAGTATTTATTAAGCACCTACTATGTGTGCTAGGGATACAAAGCAAAAAAATTAAACAATCTCTACTCGCAAGAAACTTTGTTGTTATTGTTTGTTCAGTCATTCCCATTGTGTCTGACTCTTCATGACCCCATTTGGGATTTTCCTGGCAAAGATACTAGAATGGTTTGCTATTTCCTTTTCCAGCTCATTTTACAGAGGAGGAAACTGAGGCAAACAAGGTTAAGCAACTTTCCTAGGGTCAGGGTCACACAGGTAATTAGTGTCTGAAGATGGATTTGAACTCAGGAATTTGGGTCTTCCTAACTCTATCCAGTATGCCACCTAGCTACCCATGGTCTGCTTGGGGAGATATATATATATGCATATAGATAAACTAAATATAAAGACAATAAACACAAAATAAATCCCTCCCCCCTTGAGGGAATTAGGAAGGGCTTCCTGGAGAAGGTGGTGTTGAAGAAGAGAAGGCTTCTGTGAGGCGGAGGTGAAGAGATACATTCTTGACGGCCAGTCCAGGGTCACACAGAGATGGCAGATGGAAAGTTGTGTGTAAGGAAGAGAGAGAACACCAGTTTGTCCAGACCGTAGAGTCTGGGAAAGGGAGTAATGGCCAGTGAAGCTGGAAAGCTAGGTGGGGAACAGGTAGGGGAGGATTTAGCCAAAGAGGAGAGTTCCTATTTGGTCCTAGAGGTGATAGAGAGCCCCAGGAGAGGATAGAGCAGGAGAGCAACAGGGTCAGATTAACAATCAGAAATTAGTTTCATCTCTTCCTCAATGATTTCCTGTGGTATTTCCCCCTGCTTCTCCTCATGATGACTCATAGCATTAGACTTCCCAGTTATAGAGTACTCTCAGGAGAGGCATAGGCCAGGACTGGACTTTGGATTTTCCAGATACAGGTATTACACCCTCCCTGGGACAATAATAATCCCTGGCTTTTATTCAGCACTTCAAGGTTTACAAAATGCTTTACAAATATTGTCCCATTTTGTTTTCACAACAACCTTAGCAGGCAGGTGTTCTTATTAGCCCCTTTTAGAGATGAATAAATTGAAGCCGGAGGAGGAAATGGCAAAGCCCTCGGGTATCTTGGCCAAGAAAACCCAGATGGTGTCACAAAGAGTTGGACACAACTGAACAACCACAACAACACGAAGCAGATGGAGGTTATGGGGCTGGCCTAGAGTCACACAGCCAGTGTCTGAGGCAGGATCTGAACTCAGGTCTTCCTGACACCTGATCTAGCACTCTGTGTACTATACTACTTAGCTGCCTCTAATAATAGCTACCATTTAGATAACTCTAAAATTTGCGAAACGTTTCACAAATATTCTCTCATTTTGTCCTCAGAACAGTCCTGGGAGGCAAATGCTATTTTAGAGGTAATTTTGCCTCGATAATAGCAGTGACTTCTAAACCACCAGAACTGCTTCCTGTCCAGCCCCCACTGCCATTTATGAGGGGGAGAAATCATCATGGTCAGGGAGGGCACTTTCCTTATCACTGCCAACAACAACTGCCACCAATAGGCAGACACACCCACGAACTCTGGGAGTGGCAGCCCCCCCAACCCCACCTACCATTTCTGCTTTCAACCCAGGCCTCATGGTCATCATCTGGGGAAGTGACCCCTGTGGAGGAGGGGCCAGCCATCCCCATCAGCTGCCACTCAAGGCAGGCAAACCAGCCTGGCAGATGCAGCTGCCCCCCACAAGGGAGAGTCAGGAGGCAGCATCGGCCAGACAGCTGCTCCAGACTCTGAGCCCACTAGCCCTGCTAGTAGGATATTAATGTCATTTAAGAAGAGGCATTAACATCTGCTCTGTTGCGGACTTTTCTATCTGACTTGCTGCTGAAACTTTCAATATGTATTATCTTCCCCATTATAATATGAGCTCCTTAAGGGCAGGGATGATTTTACAGTTCCATGTATAGCCCCAGTGCTTACCACATAGTAAGTGGTTAATAAGTTCTTCATTCATTATCATCCCCGTTATACATCCCATAATTATATTTTATTTTTTTGGATATCGTCCCTTCCTATTCAACTCACCCTGTGCCCTCTGTCTATATGTATGTATATTCCCTTCAACTACCCTAATACTGAGAAAGGTCTCATGAATCACATACATCATCTTTCCATGTAGGAATATAAACAAAACAGTTCAACTTTAATAAGTCCCTTATAATTTCTCTTTCTTGTTTACCTTTTCACTCTTCTCTTGATTCTTGTATTTGAAAGTCTATTCAGCTCTGGTCTTTTTACCAAGAAAGCTTGAAAGTCCTCTATTTTATTGAAAATCCATATTTTGCCTTGGAGCATTATATTCAGTTTTGCGGGGTAGGTAATTCTAGGTTTTAATCCTAGCTCCATTGACCTCCAGAATATCATATTCCAAGCCCTTTGATCCCTTAATGTTGAAGTTGCTAGATCATGTGTTATCCTGTTTGTGTTTCCACAATACTCAAATTGTTTCTTTCTGGCCACTTTGACTATTATCCCTATTATACAGCTGGGGAAACTGAAGCAGACAGGTTAAGTGACTTGCCCAGGGTCACACAGCTAGGAAATGTCTCAGGCCAGTTTTGGACTCAGGTCTTCCTGATTCCAGGTGTCACACTCTATCTTGTATGCCATTTAACTACCTCACCTTGAACCCTCTACCTCACAGGAAAGGTGCTCAGAGGTATGATTATTTTCCTCAGGGTTCTATGCATAATCTTGAGGGGTATACTTTTTTTTTAATTAATTAATTTAGTTTTAGTTTTCAACATTCACTTCCGTAACATTTTGAGTTCTAAATTTTCTCCCCCTCTCTCTTCTCACCACTCCCCAAGACAGCATGCAATTTGTATAGGCTCTATTTATACTTTCATATTAAACATTTTCACATTATTTATGATGTAAAGAAAAATTAGAACCAGTGGGAGAAACCACGAGGAAGAAACAAAACAACAACAGAAAGAGAAAATAGTGTGCTTCAATCTGCATTCAGACTCCATGATTCTTTTTCTGGATGTGGACAGCATTTTCCATCCTGAGTCCTTTGTCTTAGATCCTTGCATTGCTGAGAAGAGTGAAGTCTACCAGAGTGTCACCACACAATGTTGCCGTTACTGTGTACAATGTTCTGGTTCTGCACACTTCACTCAGCATCAGTTTGTGTAAATCTTTCCAGCTTTTTCTGAAGTTTATCTGCTCATTATTTCTTACGGAAAAATAATATTCCCTCACATTCATATACCACAACTTGTTCAGCCATTTCCCAGTTGATGGGCATTTAGGGTTATACTTCTAAGAGGGAGTTCCTGAGCCCCCACCAGAATATTCCCCATCAACAACAATCCAGTAGACTCTATTAGCTTTTAGAAAAGGTATTCAATTAAAAATGTAGTAAGAACAGTTGATGTAAAACATCACAGCCCCACCAAAAAAAACCCTGGGGGTCCACAAATGCATATAGTATCTGTGGGTAGGGATTGTAAGTTTCTCATTAGATGGTGAAACATATGAATAGAGAGTGTGTTACAAAAAAGGTAATTCTCAACCTCTTGGTCCAGGAAGCAGTTTTTTGCCTTCACAGAGTCCTCATAAGTTTTCCTTATGTGTAACTCCCCAGTGTGGGCTACTTAGGAAGACTTCCAGGAAACTGAGGCTCAGAAAGGGAATAGATCTGCTTCCTATTGCCTCATGACTTGTTTAACCAGTTTTGGTTGTGGCTTATTCAGGAGATGCCATGCAAAATAAGCATGTGGGCCCCTATTCATGTCAAAACCTGAATTTGTTTTTTCCAGGGCTGAAAATTTAAAAAAACATTTCAACTCTGTATTTATCTAGCAGGAAACTAGGGTTAAATTATACCCTTTTTAAATAAACATGTGCCTAATTATAGGAAGATGCAGCTTACTTTTACAGCTCTGTCAGGATTTTCCCATCAGGCCCCAGTCTTTGTTGATAACTCTCCAGCCAAAAGGATCCAATTGGGCAGCAACTTCAGAAATTCAATCTCTTCAGGAGGATTGAAGAGCTAATACTACACAGCAAGGGATGAGAGAGTCCATTTTTTGCTGAAAGGCTCCATGTGCAGGGGTTGATAGGGATTTGGGGTGAGCTGTGTTTTCTTTAAGCTTTTGCCAATGGCATTTTTTGACGCTAGTGATGCATTTAAGCAACTTCCTGGACTATCTCTCAACCAAAAGCTGTACCTCAACAAAGTTGTTGCACAACAGGACAATTTTAGGCCAAGATAGAAAATTGTATGATCCCCACCTCCACCCCACTCCTCACACCCCTCTTCAGAAAAAATTAAAAATATCTAAGGTTTAAGAATCTTTTCCTGACTGTTCTCTTCAACCTGTACCAGTAATATTAACAATATCCATCCGGACATCTCATTATCAGATCTGCCATGATAGATCATCAGAAGTGGAGCTTAGAATTTAAGATGTTAGAGCTTGAAGTGTCTTTACGATGCAGAATGCCGGAGCTTGAAGGAACCTAAGAACACAGAACAGGGTCTTAGAACTGGAAGAAACTTTGGAACACAGGATGTTTTTTTAAAATAAATTTTCATTGATATCTTTTGTTTTTACATTGCCTAAATTTCCTCCGCATCCTGCCTTACAGAGAGCCATTACTTATGACAAAGATTTTGAGCAAAAGAGAAAAAAATCAGTAAAACCAATCAATGTATCAATAAAATCTGAGAATACATTCAAGGTCTCACACCCCTGGACCCCTTTTATCTCTGCAAAGAGCTAGGGAGGAGGAATCCTCTTCCAAGTCTCCTTTGGGTCTGAGCTTAGAACATAACATATTAGAAGGAGAAAGGCCCTTCAAACAGAATGTGGAGGGGGAAGGAGACAAGAGCCTATCTGGTCATTAGATGTAAACAAGTGTGTTGAGGGCAGAGATCATGTTGGCTTTTTATTCATACTCCCAGCCCTTCACATAGTACCTGACACATGGTAAGCACTTGCTGAGTGCTTATTGATTGACAGTTAAAACTATAAAGCCCCTAAGTGGTCACCCCTGCCAGCCTCCCCTGATTCGGAATCTCTTGTCCAACCTCTCTACCTCTCTGAACACCTCCACAGATGGGGAGCCTGCTCCCTCACGAGGCGGAGCCCATCCCACTTCTGATCAACTCTAATGGTTAGAACATTTTTCTTTACATGGACCCAGAGCTGCATCTCTAACTTTGACCTATTTAACTACATCAGATTTCAACTGGCCACTTTAATAACTTCTACCCCCTGCTCCTATTTCTGGCCTTAAGAGGCCAAGCAAAAGAATTCTAATGTCTCTTTTCCATGGCCATCCTTCAAATACTGAGGACAGCTGCCAAGTCCTGGTAGGTCTTACCTTCTTCAGGCCAAACATCTCCTGACTTCATATACAGGGATAATCCCATAGAGAAGCCTAGGACCCCACTGAAAGAACTCACAGGATCATGGACTCAGGGCTAGAATGATTTCAAAGGCCATCTGGTTGAACCCCATGATTTTACAGATAAGGAAACTGAGGCCCAGAGAAATTGAAGGGATTGCCCAAGATCACAAGGCTACTTAATAACAGAGCAGGGATTCAATCCCAGGTCCTTTGAGTCTAAGCCCAGTGGGTTTTTTTTACATTATACTGTCCCTATCAATAGGTGACAACCTTTCTCCCACTCTCACCATGAAGTTTGGACTTACTGTCCCAAATGGACCTCTGGAAAGTGATTGTTTCCCCCTAGGAAGCCAGATCCCTCTTGGGGAACTGTGGTCTCTCTCAGGAATTTCTTGCTTCTTGGCAGCTAATTGTCTCCATTCAGTGGTCTCTAATTCTCATTAGAGATAGCAAGATAATCCTTGAAACCAGTGAGGCTCACAGAAAGCATTCTTAAATGGGTGGCACCTTGGAGACCACATGTGCTGAGAGGAGCAGCCAAGGGCCCAGCCAGGAGACTTGTAGAACCTTTCTATGTACCTGGGAAATCCATGGCTGTAAGTGAGACAAGTGTCAAGGCAGGAAAGGTAGGGGGAGAGGGGAGAACCTGCTACCCCTTCAGACTCAAGAGCCATGCGGTGTTAGAGCTGGGTGGAAGCATAGATTGTCCCAGATTCATTGGATATTCAAAATGGCAGCAACTTCAGAGATGATCTCATCCAATCCTTGCATTCTAGAGTTTTGGAGATGCAGGCCAGGAGGTGGAAAGTGACTGGTTCATGGATAGACAAAGCGAGCTAGGGAGAGGCAGAGCAGTCTCCTGACTCCTTGTGCTGGGGTCAGAACTGGAAGTGACCTTCGAGGTCTCCAGTCCAACCCACCCATTTTCTAGATAAGGAAATCCAAACCCAGAGATGATAAGTGCTTGGTCTCTGCTTACACAACTATGTTGTGCCAGAGCCAGGATTTGAACCCAGATTCTCTGATTCTTGATCCAGTTCTCTTAAGCATGCCATAATTGGTGGCTCTTTCACTGTGCCCCCTGCCTTCCACCTCAGAAGTCATGCAGCTTAGTGGAAAGCTCATCAGACTCAGAGACAGACGAGCACAATTTTGAGGAAATCATTTTCCCCTTGGAACCTTTGTTTCTTCATCTGTAAAGTAGGGCTTATAACAATAGCTGCAGTATCTATTCTTTAGGGTTGCTTTGTCACCTGTGAATATTTATACAGATGTGGGGTTTTATTGCCATTTAGTCCAGCCCCTTGTTTTTATAGGGGAGGAAACTGAGGACCAGGGAAGTCTAGGATGGGATTGATGCTACAAAGCCAAAGGATGGTTTGGGCCTTCAGGAGGTAGAGGCAAAAGCTTCCTTCAGTGATTGTCCCCCAAAGGGACTTTCACAGCTAAGTGAACTGTGAGATCTCTACTACTCCCTCAAGAGCCCCCGTTTAGAGCAGGGGGTAGAAGTGGGGTGGGGCCAAAAGGCTGCTTTATCCTCCTGCCCTCGGACCCTTGAAAACTTGGCCAGGACTCAAGAGCTCACCATCTGCCCTGGATTCCTGGCTAACACACCACCACGAGGGAGATGCTGTTTCTCACCCAATGTGAGATCCTTAAACTTATTTATAATCCTAAAGATGGCACTTTAATTCAGATGCGAAACATGTCAGTCACCACATATGCCAGACTGGTTTCGATCTGTAGTTGCTCATCGGGAACTGCATCTAAAAAGCCACTCAGCTTCCTAAATCTTAAGACAATTGAGGTCCGAGGACTAGGCAAGCTCCATTGATTGATGGCGCTCTCAGAGGCTCTCCTAGCTAGGAGCTGAGACAGCTGGGGCAGCTCTACTTGAACTTTTCTTCTTGTTCCCCCAGAGATGCAGGATTGTCAGATCACAGAATGTAAAAGATGGAATACATTTCACAACAATGTTAGGGCTGAGAATGACCTCCGAGCACAGGCTATCAGAGCTGGAGGGGACCTTAGAACATAAACCATCAGAAGCAGAAGGGGCCTTGCAGATCTAGTCCAACCCTCTTTATTTACAGTTGGGGAAATTTAGACCCTCAGAGAATTGCCCAGGGCCAAATAGGTAATAAATAATCATGAGCCACTTTGGCCAAGGAGCCCCAAGCTGTCCTCGTGGCTTTAACAGTATTTATGAAACTTGGCCATAAGGAGAGATGGAGATTAAGTTATTTTTAGTGTTAAGGGTATTGAAAGCTGGCATTAAAACATAAATATGTTTTAGGTGGGGCAACAGGAACATTGTGTAATTAAAACAGTCAAGAAACTGGAATTTTAAGAGTGCTGGCTTTGCTCCTAACTAGCTGAGGGCAGGACACTTCATCTCTCCGGGTCTCAGCTTCCTCCCATGTCAAATGGGCAACAGGCTGGACTAGATGGTTCTAACATTCTGCATTCTTACATCTCTTCTGGCTCTTAGAGTCTGACTTCTCAGTAATGTGTTCTGAAGTCCCCCTGTTTTCTGACATTCTGTATTCTAAGGTCCTTCCCAGCTCTGAACTTTTGTGTTCTAAGCTCCCTCCCAGTTCTGACCTCCTGTGTTCTAAGGTCCCTCCCAGCTCTGACCTTCTGTGTTCTAAGCTCCATCCCAGCTCTGACCTTCTGTGTTCCAACCTCCCTCCCAGCTCTGATTTTCTGTGTTCTAAGCTCCCTCCCAGCTCTGGCCTTCTTTGTTCTAAGGTCCCTCCCAGCTCTGACCTTCTGTGCTCTGAGCTCCCTCCCAGCTCTACCTTCTGTATTCTAAGGTCCTTCCCAGCTCTGAACTTTTGTGTTCTAAGCTCCCTCCCAGTTCTGACCTCCTGTGTTCTAAGGTCCCTCCCAGCTCTGACCTTCTGTGTTCTAAGCTCCTTCCCAGTTCTGACCTTCTGTGTTCTAAGGTCCCTCCCAGCTCTGCCTTCTGTCTCCTAAGGTCCCTCCCAGCTCTGACCTTCTGTGTTCTAAGCTCCTTCCCAGCTCTTACATTCCATGTTCTAAAGCCCTTCCCAACTGTGACATTTTAAGGGCCCTTCCTAAGTTCTAAGTTTCCTCCCAGCTCCGCCATTCTCTGTTCTAAGACCCTTTTTCAGATCTTAAATTGAAGGCCTCTACAAAAGGGAGTTGGAAGGGCATTGGAAGTAACCTATATCCTTCATAATCTGGCTGTGGGGTGCTAGGTTCATAACTCAGGTCACTGACATCAGGAATCACTACAGCTAGCTCTGGGCCCAGTGTCTAGAACTTATCCAAGATCTCATGGCAGCCTAACATCAGGCTGGAAGAACTAGACAGAAAAGACTAGTTTTGGCTAATGCCATTGACCAGATTGTGCTGTGGCGGCAAAGCTGAAATTGCCCTTTAGTGAAGGAGGAAATAGGTGAAGGCAAGGACATAGCTCTGGCCTCAGAGTCTCTCTGAAGTGGATCTCTGCACCCTTGGTCCTGCCTCATCCCAAGGCTACTGAAGCAACCTCCTCACTTGCCCTCTGGCCTCTTGTCCCTCTCCCCTCCAAGCCACACTCCACAGCTGCCCAGTGATGTTCTGGAAACCCAAACCTTAGGTCACTCCCCTGCCCAGGATCGTTTTCTGGCTCCCTGTGCATTGCCTCTAATAAAATGCAAACTCTTCAGGTTGGCACTGAAAATCCTTACCTACCCAGCCTCTCTCAATATCCCCAGGTTTATCATGCATCCCTTCTCATGCTCTACATTCCTGCCAAATTGGGCTACTTGCCATAACCTGAATTCAGCATTTCTTCACTTCTGTGACTTGACACAGCTCTCCCTCCATTTTTCTGTTCCTGTCTCTTGCCCTTTTCTCTCTCCCTCCCTTCCTCATTCTTCCTGTCTTTTTCCTTCACCCTTCCTGTCTCTTCCTCATTCTCTCTCTCTCCCTCCCTCTCTTTCTCTCTCTCTCTCTCTCTCTCTCTCTCTCTCTCTCTCTCTCTCTCTCCCTCTCTCTCTCTCGGACCAATTAAATTTGCAGGTGCAATAATTTCAACATCAACAGTCTAAGGTTATCTCAGAAGATATTTTCATGAAATATTTAGAAGAGTCTCTGGGAATGTTAACCCCTTCAGCTGGCACACTTCCATGGTACCAGGTTATCTAACGAGTAGGAAAGAAGTCGGTCAAGGGTGTTAGTCACTAGCTAAGGGCTGTACAAGTTCTGTGTCAGGCATTGAGACTGGCCAACAACTGAGGGGAGCATGGCAAGGTTAGGCACCACTTTGTTGAAGCCTTTATTAAAAATCCCTAGAATTGGATTATTCCAAACTTAGCAACATTCTTCTCAATTCTCAGGGCAGTCTGTAAAACAGCACCATAGGGACTGCAGTCCTGAGGCAGATCAGTGTGCTGTGGAGGAAAGAGACCAGGCCAGGAGGCAGGGGAAGGGGGTGGAGGGGGAGGCAGAGACAGGAGGCAGGGGGCAGGCGACAGAGACCAAGGAGCAGGAGGCAAGGGGCAGGGGGCAGGGGGCAGGGGGCAGAGGGCAGGGGGCAGAGGGCAGGGACCAGGGGGCAGGAAGCCTGGCTTCTAGTCCTACTTCTACCCATGACAAGAGCTCCCATTTCCTGCCCTGAAGACCTCCAGTGCTTCATCATGGATGAGATGGAGGCAAACTGGAGGTCTCAGAGGCTGTGCTCGGCTGGGGCTTAGGAAGCTGCAGGTTCTGCAGCTCCCTGTGATGGACAGATGGACAGTTAGTACGTCTGTTGACCGGCTACCGAGAAGTGGAGCAGGTTGGGAGGGGGAGCCACTGTGTCTCAAATCCTCATCCTCTGGGGGTCCTGGAGCATTCGCAAAATACTTTCCTCACTACCAGTTGTACCTAAGCTTTCAGGGTGCCTGATTTCTCTGGGCCTCCATTTCTTCTTTAAAGTGAGAAGGTTAAACAAGAACTCTTAAGGTCCCTTCTAGCTCAGATAATCTGTGTTCTAAGATCCCTTCAAGACTAAGGTGTCAGGGAGCCCTAGACTTGGAGCCCAAAGCCCTGGGTTCAGATCCCGGCCCTGTTCCTTGGGTTCTTGGCAGTCACTTCATCTCTCTGTGCCTCAGGTTTCAGTATCTGTACAATGAGGAGGTTTTGCCAGAGGACCTTTAAAGCTAGGGATTCTGTGCCTTGTGTGTGTGTCTTTATTTTTAGTGCATAAAATTTTTTTAAATGCATAAAATAAAACACATGGGATTACAAAGAAAACCAGTTATATTGAAATACAATCATCAAAATACTTTTTGTTTGTTTTGAGGGGAGAAGACAGGGCAATTGGAGTTAAGTGACTTGCCCAAGGTCACACAGCCAGTCAATGTGTCAAGTATCTGAGGCCGGATTTGAACTCAGGTCCTCCTGACTCCAGGGCTGGTGCTCTACTCACTGCACCACCTAGCTGCCCCCAAAATGTCTTTTAAAACTCAGTTCACAGATCTCAGATTAAGAACCCCTGCTCTAGAGTCTCCTTCAAATCTACATCCTAAGATTCTGTGGTCCCTCCGCCTAGCGTCATGGTTTATCACCCCCTAGGGTTCCAGTGGAAGAGTGATGGGATCAGACCTGGGTCCTGGGTTTTTACTGTTTCTTGGAGCAGTAGACAGAGCACTCAGCCTGGAGTCAGGAAGACCTGAGTTCAAATCCAAACTCAGACACTGTTTTAGCTGTGTGACCTTGGGCCTCAGTTCCCTCATCTTTAAAATAGTGATCCCAAGAGCACCTACTTGTGAGGATCGAGTGAGACAGTAATTATAAAGCATTTAGCACACAGTCAGTCGTTGTTATCACTGCCATCTCAGCCGGCCTGGAGACGGTGCTGCTTTTTCGGGATCCCAGAACCCAGTGCTGGAAGGTGCCTTTGCAGTCATCTAGTCCGACGCCCTCTTTCTGGGCTACTCTAGAGCTGGGGTGAGACCGCCTTCCCGGAGCACCTCCAGGCCCCTTCCTTAGGTCTCTCCAATATGTGTGTGCTCTGATGCAGATACCTGGTAAAGTTTGCAGACTCCACTTCAGGCCAGAGCCGGGCACCCTGTCTGTCCTCACCCCTGTATTTTTTCCTATAGGAGCAGAGCCTGGATGAAGAGATGGTGGAAGAGGATATGGAAACCCCGGTGGAGGAGCTGCCGCCACACCTGCGGGAAGATCCCCCTGAAGGTACTGTGCCTGCGCCTTTGTCTTGACCTCCCCTTAGGGGGTCCCCTTCTCCTCTCTGCATTTGCCAGTGTTCTTACTGGGAAGCTGAAGTGGGAGGGAAGGTGAGAGCTCAGCAGCATCTCCCTCCCCAAGGTCTGGGTGACAGCGTGTACCCGTCAGCTCCCAGGTGTCTCTTGAGTTTAAGGAAAGTGGCAGCTGCCAGCAGCCCGGGATGGGTGCACGTGGCACCTTGTCATGTTGGAAATGTAGTTTGTATTTGGGAAAATCAGGGGTTTTAATTAAAAGCAATTATGTCTGAGCCTCCTGTCACACGGCTTGGCTTGTCGTCCTTGACAGAGTTAAGCAGAGTTGAAGCTGTTGGTGAGAGAGAGGGTGGTTCAGTAATTCCCACCTTGCCTTCTGCCTGGCGTATAAGGAGCCTGGCTCCTGGCTCATCCTGCCCACACTTTCCTTGCTCCTTCTGGACTTTTGGATCAGATGAGTCACGTTTGCCAGGCAATTGCCAAGGAGCAAGGGACACGTTCCTTGGTAACAGATTGCCTCCCTGCCATCCCCTTCTCCCCATCCCCATCTCACCCCCTTCCTCTTTTTTGGTCTTGAAAGTCATTTATGGTCGAGAGGAGAAATTACAAGTGCTGATGTCAGCAGGATTCGGAAATGCTTCTTTGTGAAGAAGCCCCACGTGTTGCGTAAGTGTCCTCCATGATCCTTTGTGAAGCAGGGCAGAAGAGGAGGTGCTGGTGCCTTGTCTGAGGGACTGTCAAACAGCCAGTCAGTGTACAAAGCCATCTTTTCTTGAATGTTGTCTCCTTCCCTAGCCCATGAGCTCTCAGAGGGCAAGGATGGTGTCTGTTGGCATTACTGGAGAAGCAGCTTCCAAAAAAAATCATCAACAGGCCTTTATTAAGCTCCTGTTGTGTCCCAGCACCATGCTAGTCTCTGAAGACAAGCACAAGAATAAAACAATCTCTCATGATAGGAGATCACGTTCTTATGAGGGAGACAACAAGCACAGACATATGTGTGTATATGTGTATATGTGTGTGTGCGTATATGTATATATATATATATGTGTGTGTGTGTGTGTGTGTGTGTGTGTGTGTGTGCGTGCTTGTGTATACATGTACATATATACATAGCCTAAATATCAAGTTAACAAATACATATGCACACATACATATGCATACACCCATATACACCTATACAGACACAGAAGCAAAATGCAGGGTAGTTTACTTACAAGGAGGGCAGGAAAGGCTTCTTACAAAATAGCGCCTTGGCCGCCCCTTCCAGGAAGAGAGGGGCTCTGTGGAACCGAGGGTTGGAGGGAGCTTGTGCTGGGCACGTGAAAAGTCATGGAGATTAGTCCTGGGGTGTCTGTGTGAGGGACAGAGAGAAGGCTAGTTTGTGCAGCTTTAAAAACCATACAGAGAAGTCTCTGTTTTATTTTAGAGGCAACAGTAAGCCATCAGAGGTGACCAAATAGGGAATGACACAGTCAGATCTGTGCTTACAGAAAATTTTTTTGGCATCAGCAAGTCGGGTGGACTGACGTGAGGAGGGACTTGAGGCAGAGAGCCAGCTTAGGAGGCCCAGCAATAATGAGTCTAGTTGGTCAGTAAACATTTATTTAGTGGCCGCTTTGTGCCCAGCACTGTGCCAAGCATTAGAGACACCAAGAAAGGTGAAAGACAGTGTCTGCTCTGCAGGAACTCACAGTCTAACGCGGGAGACGACATGCAAATAACTATGTACAAATAGGCTCTACTCAAGATAAATTTGAAATAATCACCAGAGAGAAGGCACTAGAGTTAAGGGGGATCAGGAAAGACTTCTTTTCGAAGGCAGGATTTTAGCTGGTCCTTGGAGAGGCGGAAGAGCCTTCCAGTCTGGTGCCAGCCAGTGAGAATGCCCAGGAGTAGGGCTGTCAGCAGGCCAGTGTCACTGGATGGCAGAAAGTGGCAGTGAGCATGAGGTGTAAGAATCCTGGAAGGGGGAGCAGGTCCTAAAGGGCTTTGAATGCCAAGCAGAGGGTTTATATTTGCTTTTGGAAGTACTAGGGAGCTACTGGAGTCTGTTGAGTTGTGGGGTGGGGAAGGGGATCACCCTTGTTCATAACAAAGTTCTATTTGACTGCCAAGTGGAAGATGGACTGGAGTGGGGAGAGACCTGGGGCAGGTGGGCCCACCAGGAGGCTAGTTCAGCGGTCCAGGTGTGAGATAATGAGGGCTTTCACCAGAGTGGGGGCCATATCAGAGAAGAAAAGGGGACATATTCGAGACACACTGCAGAGATGAGATCAATAGGCCTTGGCATCAGCTTGGATATTGGGGGTGAGAGAGAGTGGGGAGTCCAGGGTGACTCCTGGGCTGTGAGCCTGAAGGGCCAGGAGGATGGTGGTACCCTGGACAGTAATAGGCATGATAGGAGAGAGGGCAGGGTTAGCAGGAAGGTGATGGGCTCAGTTTTGGACATATCGAGTGTAAGATGTCTCCTGGACATCCAGTGTGTGCAGTGTGACGAGGGCCTTAGGTCAGGTGGTGAGTCCAAGGAAGGGGTCAGACGGGAGAGATGTTAGCTGTGACTGATGCTCTAAGTCTGTGCCCAGCAGCATGTCCCTGTGGCTGAGGAAGAGCTGAGCTTCACCCCTTTCAGCAGTGGGAGGGCTCCAACTTGGGGTGACGCCATCAAATGATGGACCTCAGTGACTAATAACCACACCTAGCTCTCTAAGGCTAAAGCCCGTGACCTTGTGGGTCTAGTACTGGACTGGAGTAGGGAAGAGCCTCCATCAATTCCTACCACAGAAGATCACAGGCCGTGTGGCTACGTGGCTCACCACCCCCAGCCCCATGTTAGCCAGTATGAATGCAATCACCATTGTCCTGAGGTTCATAGACAAGTCCCACCATCCTCATGGTGCAGTGAGGAAGCTGAGCCTTGGAGGGCGGCCAGCCCGCTAACTGACCCAGGGTCACTCTGCTGACCAGTGTGTGCAGCAGCGAGGTCTCGGACCCAGCTCTCCTTCACCCAGTGCACTCTTGCTCTTCCTCCTTTGCTTGCTCTCCTGCTCACTCTTTCTGGTCCACCATTTTTTCATCAGTGAAATGGGGGGCGGTAGGACGACACCAGAGGGTCTCTGAGGTCCCTTCCAGCCATACTCTGGGGCCCACACACCTGAACTGACCGCTCATTGCCCTCAGAATGGCGAGTTCCGCCTTTCAGCCACATAGTGGAGAGGAAGTTCAGGGAAGGAGAAGAGTATTGAATGCCAAATTAGAAAGCCTGACTCTGCCACTTACTTATGGTTCTTCAGTTTCTTTGTCTCTCTGAGACTCAGTTTCCTTACCTGTAAGATGGGAAGAAAAACACTTGCATTGACTGCCTCATTTGGAATTGGGACACTGTGAGTTCAAATCCCATGTCAGACACAGCTTGGGGGCCTAGGGATCAGGTCATTTCACTCCCTAGACCTCAGGTTCCTCATCTGTAAAATGAGGAGTTGGTGTCTAATGTCCTTCTGGCTTTAAATCTATTATCCTGTTTACGTGTGATAAAGCTATAGAAATGAGACTGGCTTCACTGCCTTCCTCAAGTCTCTTCTTCCTCCTCCTTCTCTCCTCTTTAGGTACCTTCATCAATACTTGCCTCTTCTGTCAGTCATGTGCACCTTAGGGTGAATTTAAGTCACCTTTTTCTCCTCCCAAAGGAGATCTGAAATGCAATTCGGTTCTGTCACAGAGAACAAAGCCTCCCATTCCAGAAAAATAAAAGAGTTCTTCTTTGAATAGGGAGTCCTTCCTGCCCCCAGAAAGCCAACCAACTTTTACCCTCCCCTCACCTTTGCTCTCTCCCTGCTAAATGCAAACTATGTGGACTTCCATTTCAGGTCACTTTTTAAATCTGGTTCTGACTCTTCCCAGGCTTTAATGGGCAGTGGGAGGGAGAGTTAAATAAATCTGCAGGGATACAATAAAACCTCATTAATTCAAACTCCAGGAAATGTGGAATTTTTAGATAATCTAGGCATTTCTTTTTGCCTGCTATCTATTAAAAAAAAAGGATTTTGCAGCACAAATCAATCATGTAAACAAGAAAGCAGCTTAGCCTCCCTTAGAATGAAGGTCAGCAGACTCCTGGTAGAGGGAAAAGGATGTCCTAGCCCGGCAACTCCAGAGCAGCATGACCTTGGACAAGTCTCCTCCCTGGCCCTAAGGAATGGTTTTAGGACTAACTGAAGACATAATTTTAAGGATCCATATCCAGATACGAGGCAGTTCTTGGTTTAGATCACTGAGGGAAAGCCTCTTGTCCCACATTGAGACTGAAAGGCCGTCTCCCTTCCCTTTTAAATTCCAAACATACTATCATAGATTTAAAACTGGACAGAATCAAGCCCAGGCTTAGTGAGAAGGGGAAGGAGCCTGAGAAGGCATGGTCAGGCAGGTTGGAGAACCAAGATGGCAGTGTCACAGAAGCCAAGGGGTTGTCAATAGACCAAAGGCCGCAGAGAGGTCAAGAAGGGTGAAGGCTGATACGAACCAGTGGATCTGACTGTCGAGACATCATTGGTAACCCTAGAGAGAGCAATTTCAGTGATGGTTGAATTGAAAACCAGGCTGTAAGAGGCTAAGAGGTGAGTGGGATGTGAAGAGAATAGATTTCCCATCCTAGGAGTCCTGACTGTGAGGAGAAGGAAGAGGAGAAGGAGGAGGAGGAGGAAGAGGAAGAGGAGAGATATGTAGGAAGAGCTCAAGGGAAAGTGTGGTATTTTGTGTTTTGTTTTTAAAGGATGTAGAGACCAGTCTGTCTGTGGAAATTGGCTCGGGACTTAGTGGGTTTCTTCTAACTTATCATCTTTAAACAGTGGCTAGATGGTCACTCATCTGGTAAATTGTAGAAGGGATTCTCTTTCTAGTATGGGCTGGACTAGAGAACCACTGAGGGCTGTGCCTCCCATCTCTCCCTTGGTGGCCTGCTCCATCTGCCCCCACACCCCAGACAGTTGAGGTCCTACATGTAGTGAGGAGTCTGTCAGGACTGGAAGCCAGGTCTTCAGATTGCACCCATAACTCTCACTCTTTCATGCAGCTCCCCACCAATAAGAGCTGGGGTTTATACATCAATTAGCAATTAATTGCTAAGTGCGCTGTAGGAACTCCCTCATTTGAGCCTCACAATAGCCCTATAAGCGAGGTAGTGCCAGTTTTATTATAAACCCCATTTTATAGGGAAGGAAACTGTAGGACAGAGATGTTCAGTCTGTCCGAGGTCTCCCAGCAATTAGGTGGCAGAGCCTGAAGTCTCCCCCCAGGATTGGAAAGAGCCCTAGCCTTGGATTCTAAGTTCTTGGGCAAACCATCTTGCTTATCTGAATCTCATTTTCCTAATTTAGATATTGGGCATAAAAATGTTTGCACTGCCTTCTTTCAAGGGCTGTTGTAAGTAGTTTGTAAACCTTAAAGGTAGAGAAAAATTGACTCCAGTGTTCAATTTTGTTGCCTCTTGGGTCTGGGGGTAGGGGGTCCTGAAAGAAGCAAAAGATGCAGAAATAGAAGATGGGGGCACTTGCCCAGCCTGCCTGGAGCTTAATACGCACTCTCCTATCCCACAGCACTCAGGAGACTCAGAGTGTCTAAGACAGAAGGGAACTTAGAACCTAAAATGTCAGAACTGAAAGTTACACAATGTTTGAGCTAGACCACAGTACATAGAAAGTCAGCCCTATACTCGGTACCTGGAAGGGGCCTTAGCTTCCAATTAAAAGCCCTCATTTTGCAGAGAAGCAAATCCAGGCCTCAGAAGCGGGAAGTGACTGTTCCAAGGTCACATAGTGAGTGACTAACAGCTGAGACCAGGGCCCGAAATGTCCCAACTCCGAGTTACTCGGTCCCCTACATCTCACTGCTTCTCAAAATGGGAAAACATTCTGAAGCTGAGATTTTTCACTGAACCACAATGACCTCACACCCGTCCCCCAACTCCCTAAAGAGAACTGGGCTCCAACATCAAATAGGGTGCGACCTTGTAAAAGCGTCTCTGGCGTCCTGAAACGCTCCCTTGATAGGCACGGGAACAGGCTGTCCTGTTTTTAGCAGTCCTTGTGGGGGTGGGAGGGTGCGGTTTGTTCGATGGTGTTTTGTTTTTTAAATGTGAACTTCTCCCAGGGCCAGAAGGCAATTAGGGAGCCTGAGACAATAGCTGTATAACCTCTGACTTCACTTTCTAGGAGTCTCAGTTTCCCCATCAGTAACGGTAACATAGGTTAGACCAGATGAGCTCAACAGTCAGTGATTCTGTGACAGCTAAGGGTTGTCTGCCTCATTTTCTATTTCCTGGGTTCCCTCCAACACACACACACACACACACACACACACACACACATACACACACACATACGCACACACACACACACACACACACACACACACACATACACACACACACACACACACACACACACACACACTCCCTATCGAATTTACATTTGTAAATGTCTTCCTTGAGGGATTATTGATGGGGTAATGGCTCACTTTGATCTCAGAATGCTAAGGAGTCTAAGTTGAGTGCTGCTCCTGTCCTGCTTTGATCCTTAATGGGTCTGAAAGGCAGTCCCGGAGCTCGGTGAAGAGCCTTGAACTTGGAGTTCAGAGACCTGGACCTCTAGCTGGGCTCTTACACTTGCTAGTGGGGGATCAGGAGCGCCTCACTCCACTTCAGTTTCCTGGTCTGTAAGCGAGTGTGCTCCACAGGAGAGAGGTTCTAAACTTGAGGGCCATAAACTTGTTTTTCAGAATAATATTTTGATAATTGTATTTCAATAAAATGGGTTTCCTTTGTGATCTGATGTATTTCATTTTATTTGTTTTCAAACATTCTGGGGTGTCCGTAGGTTCCCGCCTAAGGGGTCTATGATAGACAAAAAGACTAAGGACTCGTGGAGTAGAAGATCTCCAGTGTCCCCTCCACGCCTTTAAATTCACTGCAGGGTTGGTGAGGGGCTCACAGCCTCTACTCCCATCTGGGCCCCAAGCACAGGAGGTTCTATGCTTCCCTGACTCGCTCTCCTCCTTCTCGGTTCTTTGGATGAGGAGGCTCTCCCACCCCCTCCTTTGTCTCTGGCCTTCAAACCAACAAAGGTATTTGGGCACCTTGGTAACACACCCATCTGCTTTTGGCTTCCCAGGAGAGCGAAGGCTTGCTTGCGTGTGGCCAGATGGAGGCTTGGAGGGATGCTTGTGGCCAGCCCTGCTTCAAGAAGCCCCTGCCGGCAGTAGCACAGAGGGATCCGGGAAAGGCCGGGTCTTCAGTAAAAGTAGCCTTTGACTCTAGGCAGTCTTGAGGATGGACTTCCCTAACTAATTCAGGGAGGAAGAGGGAAGGCAGCAGGTCTGAAAGGGTTAGAGCTGGAAATGATCATGCATTCCTACCCCTTCAGTTTACGAAGATGGGAATAGGGCCCAGAGATGGGAAGTCACTTCCTTGGGGTCACACAGGTAGAAGGTGGCAGTGCTTTGTTATCCTCTCAGCCAGCTGCTAAGGAACAGGGGTGGGGAGCTCTCCTCCCCAGAGCTCCATTAGTCAAGCAATAGAACCAGTCCAGAACACTGAGCCCAGGCAGGTGGAGCGTGCCTCAGGCATCCTGATAGGAAGTGGCCGAGCCAGACCTCCAACCCATGTCTTCTGCCTCCAAATACTGATTTCTTTTGACTACACCACAGCCACCTTGGAGTTCTGAGACTAGATGTTCTCAGTAGCCATTAAACAAAATGCCCTGCTATAAGCGAGAGATCTCTAAGGTTCTTTTAATAGAAGGTGTCATTAACAGCTGGATTTTTTTTTGCTATTTCTTTTTTATCTCATAGTGTTCCTCCTGGTAGCATTTTCCCCCATTAAATCTGATGTTTAGGAAAAATGTAATAAATCATGTCATTGTAACTGAATTATTTTCTTGTTTGGGGGGATCTATGAATTGAAGGCACTGTCGGGTAGGCCTTAACGTAATGAGAACACAAGGGAGCCCAGAGAATATCCCATGCCTTCCATCTTCAGCCTTGGTCCAATATTTCACTGTTATATCACTGCGATTTCAGTTTGAGGATGGTGAGGTACATTCACTCCCTGCCTGTAGGAGGTGGGGGAGGAGGGCTGGGAAGAAATGGAAGTGTATAAATACTCCTGAAATAAAAGACCTGTCCTCGGAGAATTACATTTATTACCAAAAATAATGCCATCTTTGCCAAGCTCAAATTCCTGGGCATCCCCTCAGTGTTTTTGCAAAATAACAAATCATTAAAAGAGGGCATCTGATGGTACAGTGACTGTTCTTAGGAGGAGAGATTGGGGATGGAGAAGGGGCCTTATTCCAAAATGAGGAAGAGCCCCAGACCATCTGTAACAAAGCCATTTATTCAGATGTACAAGAAGCTGCCTCTCCTTTAGTATAATCTTACCGTCTGATATCAGGAGCACATTTTTATGAACACAACTAAGAAATTAGTGGGGGAAACCCAGAAAGGAAGCATAACATACATTTGATGTCTTATACATCCTCCAGAAGTGCCTTTACCCTCTAGACAATGGTGGAGGTGGGGATGGTTTGGTTTTTATTTTTTTCATCCTCTCTTAACCTTACTATGTCTTTACAATTGCCAGGGAAATTTTGCCAGCCCCCCAGATGGGGAAACTGAGGTGTAGAGAGGTGAAAATTCCTTTTCCTTGGTCCCACAACATCAAAGTGGCAGATCCAGGTTAACCCGTCAGTCACCAAACATTTATTAAGCCCCTACTATGTGCTAGACTAGGAATTCTTAACCTTTTTAATGTGTCATTCACGCCTTTGGCAGTCTGATGAAACCTATGAACCCCTCTCAGAATACTGTCTTTAAATGCATAAAATAAAGTAATAGCATTACGTTATATCTTCCTGAGAGGAGATTCATTCATTCACTCTTACTCTTAAATAGTCAACCAGTGTTGATTAAGCTCTGTGTACAGAGCACCCTGGGAAGTGCTGGGGAAGATTTATTAAGCTCATACACTCACCAACACAGAGCAGTGATCGAATGCTTATTGTGTGCACTGAGAGCGACTGGGAAATTAAAAAAAATTAGCTAAGATTCAGCACCCACCTCTAGAGTCTGGGTTTTAAGTCTGCTGGAAAGATTTTGGTCCCAAATGGGTTTTCCCCGTTTCCCCTTGAACCACAAGCTGGAAAGGGGAAGGAAGGATGTGTTAACTTAGCATATGATTTCTCAATTGAGTACTAGGCTAGCAATAACAAAATTTTCAATGTGCATTCAGAGATCTAGTGAAGTCCAAGCTGCTCATTTTACAGATGTGAAAGTGAGGTGTCAGCATAGATAGATGGCCTCAGTCTAAGACCCTGACTGCCCTTTCATCTCCTCAGGGAAGCAGGCTTATAGACCCTCCTCCTCCCACCTTTCATCTCTTCATCATGGTTAATACCATGAACCAAACCCTGGCATAAAGTGATGCTGTGGGTGGCCTAATGGGAAGATAACTGGACTTGGAGTCCAAGGACCAGGAGGGACCTCAGAGGTCACCTAGCCCAGCCAACTAAGAACCACGGACAGGAGGGGACAGAGACTTTCCTCTGAGGCTTGAGGTCACACAGTGATGCCCCCCTCCGCTGGCACGGAGGATTGGCACAAATATCATGTCCTACCTTGACTGAGGGCATGAATCCCATCCGCCTGGCATGGGCATCATGCCAAAAGATGTTGGTCTCTTGTCCCAGAGGCCCAGGATTTAGAGCTGGTAGAAACCTTAGTAGCTCAACCTCATTTCACAAGTGAAGATCCTAAGGCCCATAAGGGTTAAGGGACAATGAGAGGCATTGTCACACTAGGACTATCGGGGTCAGGTTCTCGGCATGGTGTAGCTCAACGCCGTGGAGACCCGGGTTCAAATGCTGGCTCTCAGCTGACACCTGCTATGCCTGTGACCTTAGACAAACGATTTTGCTTCTCTGGGTGTTACTGCTTTTGCTACCCGCGCCCAGCAGGCTTTTTAGGGAAACGCTTTGAAATGTTTAAAGCATTATCGAATAAGGAGTTGTCACTATCGGTCGTGATCCTGGTGTGTGATATCAGTCGTGGGCCCCCTCAGAGGGGCCATCCAGTCTTATCATTTAGAAAGCATTTATTAAGTGCATCCATTCCATGCGAACCCCCAGAATCCCTGCTTTATAGATGAGGAAACTGAGGCCCAGTGACGTGGTTGCCCAGCTCATGAGAGGCGGTCCTTGACTCCAGATCCAGGAGCATCCCCCACACCTCCCTTCAGGCGGATTGCATTTCTAGTGGCGGCCTTGAAGCACTCGTGCGGGGGGCCTCTGGGGGATAAAGCGAAAAGGCCCCGATGGGAAAATCAGTGGGTTGGCTGAGGGCAGTGAGCCGGGACTTGCTCCCCCTCCTGTGACCATAACCGGCTTGGGAAGCCCCCCGGGAAGGGTGTGCGGCGGCCGCGCCGTTTGGGGCTCCCTGGGGCTGTAGGAGCCCCGTTAATGACAGTAATCATGCCCCGACAGGCTGTGGCGGAGTAGTGATGAAAAGCGGAAAACTTTGGGGCCAGGACCCCTCTTCCCAGCCCCCGGCCCCGTCGAGCGGTCCTCCGACCTGCCCGCGAGTTCCTCCGGCAGCCACAAGAGGGCGCCACACACTCGCGAACCGCTGCCGGGGCTCCCTCCCGAGGGAGCCCAGGTTCAAGGCCACGGTCTGCGGGGCTGGGGCAGCGGGTGCGGCGGGAGCCAAGGCCGCGCTCCGGGGGAGCGGGGGCTCTTCTCGGGACCCCCGTTTGTCCGCAGAGGGCGCTTTCTCGCCTTTGAAATGGCCAGCGCTTTGTTGTTCCTAGGCCAGACTTGGGCCCCGTCCTTTCTGTTCCTCGACCTAGCGAGAACAGCTCGGGTCCAGTTCAAATTCTGCCAAAGGTCTTTCCCGGCCACGTCATCCTTTTCTGTTCCTCCTCTCCTCCCTTCTCTCTGTAAGTCTCCTCTCCGGTCATCCTTCTCTGTTTCTGCATCTCTCTTTTCCCTCCTGCCCTTCACAGGCCCCTCCCCAGTCTGGCCCTTTATTTCACCCCCCCCCTTTTTTTTGAGGACAGGGGCTGTTTTTGTTTCTTGTCTTTGTGTCTTCAGTACTTAGCACATAGTAGGCACTTCAATGTTTGTGGATTGGTTGGGTCTTTCACTCTCTATTATCAGCCTCTGCCTTCCTGTATCCGTCTTTTTGTATCTGGTTCTATGTCTGGCTCTCTATTTCTCTCTGTGTGTGTCTCTATGCCCCACCCCCTTCACTCTCTGTCTCTCTGCTTGCTTTCTTTCTTTCTTTCTTTCTTTCTTTCTTTCTTTCTTTCTTTCTTTCTTTCTTTCTTTTCTTTCTTCTTCTTCTTCTTCTTCTTCTTCTTCTTCTTCTTCTTCTTCTTCTTCTCCTCCTCCTCCTCCTCCTCCTCCTCCTCCTCCTCCTCCTCCTCTTCCACCTCCCTTTTAAAGTTTCTTTTCTCTCTGCTCCTTTCTACCTCTCTCTCTCTCTCTGCCATTTTCTTGTCATACATGTGTGTACCACACCTAATCCTGAATTGCAACCATTCAGCAATGCTGACTTTCTGCCCAATGATGATACTGACATCTAAAAGGGAAGTTTTTCCAGTCAAAGGTTCTGTTTTTCTGCATTTGCATTTTGGGAAACTAATCCCATGAGAAAGACAAAGACTGGTTCATCATACACAAGCCCCAGCTTGGTTCTGGTCACCTGACTGAGAACCTCTCCATGGGAGGATAAGGTCAGAATTCACTATCTACCCAGTGTTTAGAGATTTGATACCCTAGGTTCTCATCTGAGCTAGAGCTGCTAAAAGCTGGCTGGTACTTTGCTTTCCTTCATCACTGGTTTCCTACGCACCTTAATGGGCTTGTCTGCTCTGGGATTTGCTTGGCTGATGGTTTGATGGGGTCGCCAGAAGCAGGAGAACAAGCTACTGTAGGGTTGGAAAGAAAGACCCAGCCCTGGGCCTGGGCTCACAGAAGCCTGAGTGTGAGATGGAGGCCCTAGCCAGTGGATCTGACCTTCTCCTGGAGGAGGTGGAGCTAAGATGTGATGGGAGTCATTGAAATCCTAGAATGTCAGGGCTGTAAGGGACTTCTGAGGTCATCTTGTTCAGTCCCCTCATTTTCCAGAGAAGAAGATGAAGGCACAGTGAGGAAGCAGTAAATCCAAAGCTACAATTCAGGTCTCCTCTCCCCTGGCCCAACGCTACCCCATTAGCCAGCCGGCTCATTTTAGTTTCAGGCTTTCCTTCCCTAACAAACAATTAAACATTTAATACAAGAAAAACACACCATTATCCTACTTAGATTTTAAAACCAAGATTACTATTTCTAAGGCGAATAATTAGCTATTCTATTGTTTTTCCTGCTTACTTCGGCTACTCTGCACTCCACCAGATGATTTGGATTTCTGCATTTTCAAGAGCAGAATATCTAGGGACTAGGGTGCTGTCAGGAGCCCTTCACTTTGGGCTGAGGGAGCAGACAGTACTTGTGTCAGCATTCAGACTTGTAGCTAGAATTGAGCAATCAGGGCTTAGCCCCAGGGCATCAGGCATGTGGGGGCTGGGCTTCTTTCTCTCCTGGTGGTCTTCCTATGCCCTGCCTTGGCAACATGGGTCTCCTACCTAAGGTAAAGCAACCTTCATACCTCTCCTGGCTCCCAGAGCTCTTCATCTCTAGTCTTCACTCCCCCTATCCCAAGACCTGACAACTGGGGCCTGAGGAAGAAATGACAGATAGACTAAGGTGGGCAAAATGGCAGAGGAGCATTGATGCTTGAGTTTAAAGCATGCCCATCTCAGAAAGTGTGCCGTAGAGAAGAGAACACTGGCCTTGGAGTTAAGGGGATCTAGGTTCGAATCCCAAATCGTCTATTTACCCTTTGGGAAGCTTTGGACTAGTCACTTTATCTCTGTGGGGTTCACCTGTAAAGTAAGGAGTGCAGAGGGCTGGACCAACTAGGTGACCTCGGAGGTTCCTCCCAGCTCTAAACCTATGTGTGATCCTGATTGCAGTTACACCCCACTTGATAGATGTCCTAATCAATATTGATGTAGGCTCTTTAGAATGAGGTGCCGCTTTGTCTCTCGTGAGAGCCGGTTGCTTGACTTAGTTGTACTGAAGATGTACTGAAGATTGATTTATTTTGGTAACCCTGTTGGTTGCATACCCCTCCCATCAACCCCTCGATCCATCCACCCCCCCCTCCAAAAAAAATCAGGTCCTTTTCCACTGCTGACTTGGTGTCTAAAAAATCTGCCCCTGGACCTTAAGCTCCTTCAGGTGCCAAATATTATCACTTCTATGTCCACATTAGAGGTGTCAAACACAAGCTTATGTTTGATACCTCTAACGTGAACATAGAAGTGACATCAAACACAGACTGTAGCTTTCATTGCCTCTGATACAGATTGAAATGTGAGAGATATTTAACAAAAGAAACAAAAATACAATAAATCATAGGTAATATTACATTTTAAAACTAAGTGAGGTGTGCAGCCTGACCCACAGGGACCCTCACATTAGGAGTTAGGAGCCTTTTTTCTATTGGCGTTTGACAGCGTGCTTTCCATACAGCCCTTTCCACTGTCCTAGCCAACACCCTAATTCAGACCTTTATCTTCTCTCACCTAATTATTCCAACAGCCCCTTAATTGTTGTCCCTGAACCAAGTTGCTCTCCAAACTGTCATTCATAGAGCTTCCAAAGTGATTTTTCTAAAGTGAAGCTCTGACCCTGTCACTGTCTACCACTGCTCCAAAAAATCCCCGGTGACTCCCTATTACCTCTAGGTTCAAACATAAACTCTCTTGTTCATCATTTAAAACTTTTCACAACCTAGGCCCTTCCTATCTTTACCGTCTTCTTACCCATTACTTACCTCCACGCAATCTAAGATCCTGCCCTGCTGGCTGATATGCCCTTCCTAACACAGAGATCTTCATCTCCAGCCTCCATGCCTTTGCACTGTCTGTCCCTGATACCTGGGATGCCTTCTCTGCTTTTTTCCACTTTTTAGAATCTTGTCATCCTTGTAGACACCTTCTGCAGGAGGCCTTCCCTAGATTCTCCAGCTGCTACTTCCTTACTACTCTTTATGTATCTTGTATGTTCCTATTTCTGTACACTTTGTTCCCCCCTCCTCATTCTAATATAATCTCCTTGGACGCAGGACAGTTTTTGCTTTTTCTTTGTATCTCCAGCCTCTGCTGGGGCGGGGGGGGGGGGGGGGGTCTCTGCTATACATCAAGTGCTTAGTCGATGCTTTTGGATTCGAAGCCCATTAACAAATGTCTTGGGTCAGCCCCTCAAGTGGCCCAGTATAAAAACAGCTGAAATGGACAGTCAGAGGGCCTGCATTACTGGACATTGTAGACTGGGGGCGGGGTGGGGGGAAGGGAATGCAGAGGCCATGTTGTTCAGCCCTCCTGGCTTTGCAATGAAAGAAACATTAAAGCACCTCGTCCAGAGTCTCGCAGGGAGTCAGTGGCAGAGCTAGCATCTGAAAGCAGGAGCTCTGAATCTCCACGCATCGCTCTGAAGTCCTGTGTGACCTTGGCTCAGTCACTGTTCCTCTCCGGGCCTCAGTTTCCTCATCTTTAAAGGGAGAGGATTGTACCAGAGGACCTCAGAGATGCCCACCAGCTATAGATCCAGGGTCTTGAGATCCCAGCATCAGCCAAGATTAGCTTGGCGAGGAGGAGTGGGGAAGGGGAAAGAGGAGGAAGGCCACACTGCAAGAGACAAGGGCCCAGAAACGGGAAGCTGACTCTGCCTTCTTTACAATTTTGAGACTTACTGTAGAATCCGTTCGTTTGGAACAGAGTTTTAGGGTCCCTGGTGACCAAGAGGATCACAGATCACGGAAGCATTGATTTAGGGCTAAGAGGCCTCGGAGACTGCCCAATACACCGCCCCCCCATTTTATTCATGAGGAAAATGAAGCCTAGAGAGATTAAGCAACTAGTCCAAGGTCACACGGATTCTTAGTAGCAAAAGTGGTTCGATTCGAACCCAGATCCTTTGACTCCAGATCCAGATTTCTTTTAACCATACCACATTAAGCAAAGAGCCTGAATAGTGTTGAGAGGAAACAATGTGGGGTTCTAGCTCTCTCTCCTCTTTGCAGAGATCAGTTTATGGAGGGTTTGCCCGATTTGCATTTCATTTGCATACATTTGTATGCTGGCTCCCAAAGGCCCGAATGCTGTGCAACTGAGATAAAGCACAGCTCTGTAGACCGCTGCAGTTGTCAAATGGCAAACCCAGACCTTGGGAACATGCGGAGTTCAGGGACCAGGCTGCTGGAAGCCGAGGGTCTCCGTAGGGAAGGACTAAGAGGGAAGGATGGAAATACTGGGTGGGGGGAAGGGGACCTAGACTATTGAGGACCTCAAAGATCGGGAAGAGGACTTGGGTCCTTATCTCATCTGACCCCAAGGCTCTCTGCTGGGGCATGGGTGAGCGTGGAGCTGTGCTTTAGGACGGTGCCCTGCGGCAGCCTGGCCCGGTTCCTGGGCGAGGTTCCTCTCCACCATGAGGTTTTCCTTTGGGTTCATCAGGCCAACCCGATTCTCTCTCCTTCCCCTCTCCCCTCTCGCCTTTTCCCTTTGGGATAAAACCCAAGTTAAGCTGGAATTATTCAGTGCTTAGATCTGGCCTCTCACTTTCTCCGATTTTTCTCCTTCACATACAAAAGGCTGGTCGATAAGGGGCCTATTAAAGAGGGGGATACTAATTTTCTAACGAACGGCACAGAATGAGTAAAACCTGAACGATGGGAGGAAATCAGGGGATTAGTTTAAAGAAAGGAAAACCCAAACCCAGGTTCCATCAGCCTGCATTGCCATGTGTCATTTGAGCCATGAAAACGGCCTCATTGAAAGAGGAAAATCGTTAAATTGTTACTAACTCATATGGCTGGACCCACTGATTCAGAATTTCCTTTACAATAAGCTCCCCCAACCTTTGTGTCTGGCTTTATCTGCCCCTATAAAAATTCAACAAAATTCAATGCAAGAAGCATTTATTCAACCCTTGCTGGGCACAAAGCCCTGTGATGGGACCAGGGGAGAGACCTCTGAGACAAAAGAAGTGAGGGGGAAGGGCACACACAGAAATGATCTCAGATATAATGATAGGTGGCAGGTGCATAAGAGAGAAACAAAACCAAGGGCCGGGGGAGGCCAGAGGTCAAAGGATTTGGGGACGCTTTCCTGGAGGAGGGGGACTGAGATGAGCTTTAAAGGACAGGTTGGGATTCACAGCCAATAGACGTGGGGAGAGAGACCCTGCTTATGGGTCTCAGTTTCCTCACCTGTAAAATAAAAGATTGAACTAGATGGTTTCTAAAGCCCCTTGGGGGATGGTATGTGACAATATGGACAAAAGACCAGAAGAGGAGGAGACTGGGAGAAATATCTCCCTCAGGGGACCCCTGTGGGGTTGTTATACAACAGTTTCATATAATGGAATGATGGTGAACATAGATTTAATTAATGCATTCAACTCCATACTTTTACAGATAAGGAAACTGAGACTTAGAGAGGTTAAGGACTTGCCCACGATGGCACAGAGAGTGGAATGGGATCTGAACCCAGGTCCTCTAGTTTCAGCTCCCGGGCTCTTTCCCCACTGCACCAGTCTTTGTGCCTTCCGCCCCACCCCCTTCCCCGGCAGAGGCTGGAAAGCACTTGAATAATGAAGCCGAGCTCAGCAAAGGCACGCTTCATGGGTAAGCCCGACTCTGTTTTCCATGGAGACTTTCTCTGGGTTGGGATTCCAGGCCACTGATCCCGTTTGTTGAGGCTGTTGGCTGCATCGGAGCTGATCATACGTTTATTTCCCTGTGTGTGTTCGACTGGCTTTGATTTTTTCCCCCCAATTTCAACAGCAACAGTCAAATCTTTTAAAAACCTGTGAGCAGAGCTGGGATTTTGAGTCTTAGCTTCCTGTCTGGGTTTTTGTGATATGAAAGCAAGGACCCCATAACAATCAGACGCATCATGCATGTGAGAAATAGAAAGAGTGAAAAATGTCCTTGGTACAGTCGAAAATTGCTGGAGACTTGGGTTCCAGTGCCCAACTTACTCCATGTGTGACCCTGCGCAAATTAGTTACCACTCTGACCCCATCTCCTTCTATGTAAAGTGGAGATCTTATGTCACGCTACCAAGCTCACAGAATTGTGGTGAGAGGCCTTTGGAGAAAGGGAACTCATCACTGTTAATAACAGATTTTTAGGAGCTAATCTTCCTACGATATATACATATATATACATACACGTACATACACATATTACATATGTATACATACTTGTATTGTGTAGGTGTACATACACACACACACACATATATGGTGGAACAGTAGGTAGAGTACTAAGGAAGATCATCTTCCTGGTTTCAAATCTGGCCTCAGACGCTTCCTAGCTGCGTGACTCTGGGCAAGTCACTTAATCCTGTTTGCCTCCGTTTCCTTATCTGTAAAATGAGCTGGAGAAGGAAATGGCAAACCAGTCCAAGTATCTTTGCTAAGAAAACCCTAAACAGGGTCACAGAGGTGGACGTGACTGAAATGACTGAACAGCAACAACATATACATGTACATATGCACGTATGTATACATATGCATGTATAGCGATATGCTCATCTTCACATGGTATATGTCTCTATAGACATGCGCATTTTTATGGAGCACACATACAAACATATGTACCCCAATAAGCCGATAGGACTGTTATTCCCCATGATTGAAGGTGGAAATGCCTTCCCGAACACCCTGAGTTCATCTGCCGTCCTTTGCAGCTCAGGCCTATATCCCTCCATAAATCCCCCAGCCTGCTGAGGACCACCTCTTGACATCACAAGGATATCAACATAGCACACAGCCATGGATCATCCCTTCCTTGCTCTTACTCAAGTGACCAGCCCATCTCTTTTAATTACACATTTCTCCATGAGTGCTTTACAGCGGTGTCAGACTCCAAGTTTACTGCCCAAGTTGGGACCAGAACCAGATTTAAATTTAATTGGGAAATGTTTAACAATTTTTTTAAATACCATGCAACATAGATAATGTTAATTTGTGGTTTTCTAAAGCAATCTGCAGCTCAAAGAGATATGTTTCTATTTGAATTTGAGGTCTCTGCTCAATCCAGCTTTTCCTCTGTATTTCCTTGTTTGACATGTGTAGCAGTGTGCTCCCAGCCACCCTGGGCCACTTCTGTCCCCTCAGGGAGATCCTCAGCTGCCATTCTCCAGAGACCATAGAGTTGCCTGGCCATGGAATTCAGGGGGCACACACTGACGCACACATCTGTGTCTCCTGCATGGACAAGTGTGGAATGCTTCTGTTCCCTTCTTCTTATCCCCTTTCAGCTGTTTGCGGTCTAACTTTCTACCTCCTCGCTCAGCTGAAGCTCCTCTCTCCTGGGTTATCGGTGACCCTTTTCTCAGGCCTCTCTGTAGCACTGACCCTTTTGACCAGCCTTTCCTCCTCGACAGTCTCTCCCTCTGAGTCTTCACAATGCTGCTCTCTCTTCTCCTGCTGTTTGACGGTCCCTTCTGGGTCTCCTCTGTTGGCCCATCATGTGTCTCACACCCTCTGTCCCCCAAGGCTCTGCCCTTCTCGTCGCTCTCTGCACTCTGCCCTTAGTGACCTCAGCAGCTCCTAGGGGCTTTATTATCCTCTCTCTGATCTGTCTGAGCCCCTGTGTCCTAGGCTGCAGTCCCGCATCACCAGCGCCTATAGGACATACCAAACTGCATGCAGCTCCAACTGAACGTATGCGAAACAGAACTTACTGTCTTTCTTCTCAAACCTATCATCTTTCTTCCAAACTTCTCTATTTCCATCAGCCTCCCCGCCCCCCACCCCGGCCATCCTTCCTTTCACACAGACTCACAAATTTGGTGTCATCCTTCACTCTTAACTCTCAGCCTCTGCGTCCAAGCTGGATGGTTTTTTTTGTTTTTTTTTTTTTTTTTTTTTTTTTTTTTTTCCTCCACAACATACACGGTTCCTACTCACCATCTGCACAGCCGCCACCCTCTGGTTCAGGCTGTCATCATTGCTTTCCCGGACTGTTGCAATGACCTCCAGGTTGGTTTCCCTTCCCTGCTCCAATCCATCCTCCACACAGCCGCCAAAGTTCACACCTGTCTATGTCACTCTCCTGCTCAGTAAACTCCTGTGACTTCCTAGGGATAAGTCTAAATTCCTCTTTTGTACAGGAAAAAAAATTCCCTTCACAATCTGGCCCCGACTCACCTTTCCACTTTTATGACCTCTCACTCCCCTTCTTGCCCTCTGTGGCCTGATCAGACACAGGACTGCTCTTTCAGTCTGGATCCTTGTATGACTGACCTTCCCTGTCCCTGCTCACCCCCGCCTCCTAGAAACCTTCAATTCTTTCAAGCCTCAGCTCAGCCTCCTACATGAAGCCTTCCCTGATTGCACAGCTGCCCCAAGCTGCTAGTGCCCATCCTACCCAAATCACCTCATCTGTTTTATAGACATATGTGCCTCTATCCATAAGTACTCCTTTCCCAGTAGAAAGGAAGCTTCTTGAGGAAAGAGCAGAAAGAGCATCCCTTCTGTCTTCGTACCTCCAGCGGTTGGCACGGTGCCTCCCAAGTAAGCAGCACTCAATAAATGCTTGTTGATTGATTAGTAAGTTTCCAGGGGGTTAATTGGCAAGCCCATGAGCCCAGTGATATCTGTCAGAGACAAGACATAAACTTTGATCTTCCCAGTTCCATTGACTCGGGCCACTGGGTATTGTCACAGGTAGAGTTCCTGACCTGGCGTTAGGAAGATCCAAGTGCAAAACCAGCCTCAGATACGTGTCAGTTGTACGACCCTGGACAAGTCATTTAACTGCTGTCTGCTTCAGTTTCCTTACCTGTTAAATGGGGATTAGCACCTCCCTTGCAGGGCTGTTGAGAGAGTAAAACGAGATCATAATTTGTAAAGTGCTTTGCAAACCTGCAAATGCAGCCGTGTTGTTATGAGGTAAACCGACCTCTCCCAATTCACACAGGCTGCCCTAGTGGCAGAGCTGGGATTTGAACCCAGAACCTCTGACTCAAAATCCTGGCCCTTCCCATGATGCTTTCAGGAACTAGTTGAATCTGATGCAGAAGAGAAGCAGCTAAGCTAGATAAGCGGAGGCCTTGGGAATTCCTGCAGGCCCTGCTGGTGCTGCCTCTTGCTTTCCTTCCTTCCCCTACTTTTCCGTTGCCAGTCCGAGGAGCCACCTCCACTCCCCAGGCTGACAGTCTGGGAAATGGACAGTTGACATCCTTCCAATGAATGACAGGTTACATTTTTATCTCCCTACTTTTCCTTTTCTCTCTCAGGAGCTGGCTTCTCACCCACCCAGGGCAGAAGGGTGACAAAACAGATCATTGGTGCCCTGGCATTATCAACAAAAATCTTATAAATCCATTATCTTCCCCTCATGTCAGGCAGGGGGAGCCTGATACACTCATCATCAGGCTCCCCCAGCCTGAGATTTTCTGTGAAAGGCTCCAGCCTTTGGCTGCCATGACGGAGCAGCTAAAGACTAGCCAGGCCTTCCAGAATGGAGAGGTATTTTCTGTCAACAGTGGATTTCACTTTCAAGGAAAGCCTTGGCTTTGGTGTCTTAGCCCGTGGTTGACAATACCCTTGGACACACAGACATTCTTTACACACGCTTTGGCTCTGAGCAGGTTAACATGACACCAGATACTGCCCTCACTGCATCTCCTTTCCTAAAAGCATCCCTCTGGACCATGGAAAGCAGCACCTTAATGGGGATCCTCCATCATTCTTGCTCTTACTGAGCTTCTGTGCAGTCCACTCCAGGGGCAGATGGTCCAGGAGAGGGCCTCAAAGGCTTGAAGCAGATAGCAGCGAGCTTCCTCTGCAGCAAGACTGTGCTTAAATCTGGGACCACGGGCAGAAGTAGAAAAATAGGCTTGGTGGTACCTTCGAAGAATAACAATGGCGTTGGCTGCTTCCAGGATTGGCTGTTTCCAGAATCACTTCCGGCCTCTCATTGGTCAGCGGTAAAAGACCAGGTATTTTCCGTCTCTGTTTTTTCTGTTTGTCCAGCTCTTCTCCCAGGGTGATATATTCCTCTTATTTTCAGTATGTTCCAGTAAAACCCTGGAAACAGATTTAAAATCTTAGAGCCAAATGTCAGAAATGGGAAGGACCTTGGAACAAAAAGCAATAGAACATTGGAGGTAGAAGTGACATCTTCCGGATGCTAGCATCTGTCCATCGGGAGATAGAACCTTAGTGGCCTACAGAACGTCAAATTCTAGAGCAGTAAGGCTTGGCTGCAGAACCCATCAGGACCTCCAGCTTGCAGAATCTTGCTTAGAGGGCTCAGCTTTCTTCGATTCCTCTTCTGTGATCTCCTCAGTTGTTGATGTTCTCCCTCCTCTTTCTAGTTATTTATCTGTATACGCAAAGCATCCTCCACTAGATTGTAAACCTCCAGCTCAGCACCTCCCACAAAAAAGGCACTTAATGAATATCTGTTGAGCAGAAAACATTAGCGACGGAAGGGCCTTTTGAGACCACCCAGGCCAACACCCTTGTAGTGCAGATGAATAAACCGCCTCAGAGAGGGGAAGTGGTACCTTGAATCACTGAAAGACAACAAGCCACATGCATATCCCCATTCCCAGGACTGGGCCCTGTTCACTGCACCCCCTGAACCACCCTGGAAACGTGTGAGTTATATGTTATCTCCAGCTTTGACTACGGATGATGTCCACTTTTCTGATTTGTCATTTACTTACCTATTTATTAACATTTCTTTATTTTACATTTTGAGTTTCACCTCCCTCATCCATTGAGAAGGCCCCTAATAGGATATCAATTAGCTGCTACTTTTCAGAACACGAACCGATCCTATTTGAATGGCAGTGTATTTGAACTGCTCTAATGATGCATGTCCTGCTCTAGGATAGTCTAGTGTCTCTACCCAGGCCCCAGGAAGGGACAGGGCCCTTCACATGGTGGGCTTCCATGGCTTCATCTGTAAAACAAGAAGGATGGACCCAGGACCTCCCAAGTCTCTCGAAGCTCTACTATCCAGTGATCCGGGAAGGGCCTATGGCCTGTTCTGGGTTCTTCAGATGCCATTACCTCCACACCTGGAGGCATACTTTGACCAGAGCAGAGGGTCTGCCGTTGGCAATGACTATCCCAAGGTCATACACTTAGCAAGTGCAGAGCCTGGACTCCAGCCCAAAGCATCTTTCTCCAAATCTCATGCTCTCCCCACTAGACCGTGATGGGTTGGGTCTCTTCTCACAGCGGCTTCTGGTTGCTGGGCTAATTCCTTGACGTTGGCCCTTTCCTGCAGACTTTGTGACACATTGCCTTCCCTTCACACATCCCACACTCCAGCCACGCTTGCCCTACTCACACGTGACATATCAACTCCAGGCTTTAAACTATCTCCCATGCCTGGGATCGGTCAATTAATCAGTAAGCATTTATTACACACCTCCAGGATACAAATACAATAAATGAACAATAATACCTATTTGTGGGGAGCTTGCAGTCTAACCAGAGAAACAACAGGACATAAACAGGCAGACACAGAATTTTCCTGAGTTCAAATCCAGCCCCAGACACTTACTAGCAGTGTGACCTTGGGCAAGTCACTTAAGTCTGTTTGCCTCCGTTTCCTCATCTGTAAAATGGGCTGGAGGAGGTAATGGCAAACCACTCCAGTGTCTTTGCCAAGAAAACCCCAAATGGGGTCATGGAGAATCGGACAGGACAAGAGCCATAAGAGAGCTTTGAGGCAGGAAGGCCACTATGGCAGCAGCCCAGGTGAGAGGGGTGAGGGAAGGCCTGTACCTGAACAGCCTCTTACGTGCCGCCTCTTCAGAGGGCATTCAGATCTCTCACTTTTTCCTGCTTATCTGAGCTGCAGTCAGGAAGACCTGAGTTTGAATCCTGCTTCAGATGCTGACTGGCGTGTGACCCTGGGCAAGTCACTTAACTGCTTTCAGCCTCAATTTCCTCCTGTGTGAAATGGGGATAATAATATCCCCTGCCTCCCAGGTAGTCGTGAAGATCAGATGGGATATTTGTGAAGTGCTTTGCAAACACTAAAGCGCTGTGTAAACGCTAGCTATTATTACTCCTACTACCCTGAGGTGGTTAGGACAAGAAACTGAGACCCGAGGAGACTGAGTGATTCGCCAAAGCCGGGTCTGCTGGCTGCGAACTCTTCCCACCGGACCTTGTTACCGACTTCATTCACCGACCTGTCCCCAGCTTCCCTCCCATCCCCCTTCAGGGTGAGGACTTCAGTCCCGCAAGGGTCTGTGATTTCACCCATGTCAGTGCTCTTGGGGTCCAGTCAGGGGTCACCAGGAGCTGCTGTGGTGGGCGCCCTTTCGGTGTGAGCCAGCGGCACAGAGGCTCCGAACCTGGCTGGGCTGGTCCTTAGACACAGAGCAGCCATGGAGCGGGTTCCAGGGACCTCTCGGGAAGCCTTGTGAGCTTGATAGGACCTGCCTTCCAAAACCCCGGCTCACCCCCGTACCAAGACTGCAGGGGCTTCAGGTAGGAAACTGTTCATTCCTTCGCTGACTCCCGCGTTCACTCACCCAGAAATGTGCACTCGGTGGTTTCAGTGTCCTCTGTACTGTGCCAGGCAGTGTGGGGAAGATACAATTCAATTAGAGAATTTATTAAGCTCCCAGCGTTATGGATGAGGTACCACACTAGGTTCCAGGTAGACGGGCAGAAACAAATCACTCCGTGCTCTGAGAAGCTGAGTTTCTCTGAGGGAGGTACGGGTTCACGGGTGACTGAACAGCTGGCCTTGATCGACGCTTTAAGATTTTCGAGGCACTTGATGAATATTATTACATTTGATCCTCCCAAAACCCCCTGGAAGTAGATGTTGTCGTTTTTAGCAGTTTATACTGGAGCAAACTGAGGCAGACAGAGGTTGAGGGGCTTGTCCGGTGTTGCGCAACTAGTGTCTGAGGTAACATTCAAACTCAGTTCTTCCTGACTCAGGTACGTTGCTCTGTCTACGGCGCCTGCTCTGACCTCAGAGTCACCAAATAATTCCTCCAAGGGGTGGCAAGAAAGAAGAGCATGTTCACCCCCCACTGAGGAGGAGATGTCCTGAAAGGCTTCTTAGAGGAGACAACACCTGAACTGAATCTTGAGGGAAGCCGGATGTCAAAGGCGACGAAGCTTATTCCGGCCGTAGGAGGGAGGTAGAGGGCTGTGGACGGGGATCGATAGCAGGTGGGCCAGTTTGGCTCCATGGCGAAGGGTATGAACAGGAGAGTGAAATCAGTCTAGAAAGGTAACTTGCAGTCAGTTTCGTAAGGGCTTTAAATTCAAGGCAGAAGAGCTTGTGTTTGAGCCCAAGATAATAGGGAGCCACTGAAATTCCTTGAGTAGGGGAGCGAGTGGTCAGAGCTGTGCTTTCGACATATCAGATTGGCAGCTGTGTAAAGAGGGGACAGGCTGGAGACAAGGCAGTTGGGCAGCAATCACAATAATCTGGGAAATAAAAGGCACACACCCGAGCATTTGAGTGCACAAAGACCAATGACACCCAAGCTCCTGCCCTGAAATAGTGTACAGTGTAATAGAGGGGAGAAACCATGCACACACATCAATATAATGCCAATTAAAATGGAATTGGTGTAAGAGAGTGGAAATTCCTCAGAGATTGGATAAGAGAGATAACATTTCAATTTCGGAGAAGGGGAGGGATGATAAGGTGGGGGCTACAGTGGACCCCCCCCCCCAGCATTGGATGGGGCAGGAGACCCAGGCCCAGAAGAGGGAAGGCCCTCGGTGAAGGTCACAGCTCCGTGAAGGCACAGAACAGTCACAGGCTCATTGTCTTGGCTGGGTTCTACGTCTCCCCTGGTGCTCAAGGCACAGCTCCACCTGCAATAGCAACTTCATAAATACTTGTTGAACAGATACATGAATGAATGTTGAATAGAAGGGCGGAACATTCTAGCTGCCTACCTGATGGATTAACCTGTCAGTCTGGAGTAGACAGGAGTAGATGGGATAAACAGGCTGGATGGAGTCTCACACAAAATGGGCTTTCCTGCATCTCCTGAAGGAAGGGCCCAAGGACCCTCCTGCCACCATGACAGGTTCTCAGACCCCTCCATTGGCTGGGCATGATAGCAGCTGCCAGGGAGGCAGATCTCTTGAGATCCTGAGCTCTGGGCTACAGTGGACCAAGCTCAGCCGAATACAGCAAGCCCCTGGGCTGGGGATGGGGGATTGGGGCTACCAGGTTGCCTTGGGAGGGGCAAACCAGCTCAGGAACAAAACAGGGCACATCCAAGCTTCCATGATGGTCGGAGAGGCATCAGACCAGTGAGTCGCCCCTGCATATTCAATTTGGGTGAGATAGGGAGACCTAGTCTTAAAAAAAACAAAAACCTTCTTTTGCATCATGACATAAATAAGGCATCTCTCTGTCTGCAGCAAAGCAGAACTACTCAAGGCTCATTTGCCATTAGGGAGGAGGGTTATTTTTCATGGAAGCCCAGGGAAGGGGAAAGGAATTGTTCACACCTTAAGCTTGTAATTCAGACTCTAATTCGGAAGCCTGCTCCGTTCTCCCTCCATTTGGCTCTGCCAAATCTCCGGCTTATTCCAGTCCCACACCAGTCATTGATCGCAGCGTGAGTTATGGATCCCCAAGTGAAGACTTATAGTGTTGTCAGGGGTGGCTGCCAGGCAGGGGCGCAGACCAGGAAATGGCCTGTTGCTCTTATAAACTGCATTTCATAATTATTGCAGATGATATCGGAAAGGAGGTTGGGGCAGTGCTGTCTCTGTGAAGTTTCACTGACTTTGCCATCTGGCTGTTTAGAAGTGGGTGCCATCTCATCAATCCATAAAACCCCAGGGTCATCTAATCTAGCCCCCCCCTGAAGCATGGATCCCTTTTATACCATTCCCAAAATTGATTGGGGGGAAGGGAGAAGGTAATTAAATGATCTCTAAGGTCAGTTCCTAATCTTGTAGGTAATCACCATCATCCCCATCCCACCAGGGTGATCCCAAGCCACATTCTACCCTTGGAAAACCACCAGAATCACAGAACTCTAGAACTGCCCAATAGAATGGTCTTCGAGAGGTTTCTCATCCTAGGGTCCCACCTACACCACCTCCTCTTTTTAAGGACTTTCAGAGAGGAAGAACTCCCAGGCCCTGAGGCAGCTCATTCCCCCTTTTGTAGTTAAGACTGTTTTCTATATGCTGAGCTGAAATCTACCTTCCTTCTATCTCCCACTCATTTGGCCTAGTTCTGACTTCCAGACAAGGCTAAGTTACAGCGTCCAAGCCTTCCTCTTGCTCTCCTCTCACTGGCAGAATGGAAATGACTGACATATCCTGAGCCCAGTGACTCAGCAAGATCCCACCCTACCCCCTAGGGTTTTAAGTACTGCCCCCTTTTCTTGGTTTTTCTTGGTAACTTATCTACCCCCACTCCACCCCAGCCTTAGCCAACTATCCTGGAGAACAATCTTCTCAAATTCTGTCATTACAGTTTTGCAATAGAAAAATTCCTTAAACATGTGGTTAAAAAAGCCAGCGTTCTTCCTAAGAGGATCTTAATTAGAAATTTAATAATCAGTGTTAGTCATGAAGATGGGAAGACACTAGAGAGAAACTCTGCCCAGGTAAAGTAATAAAGTAACAAATAACCCAGAATACCAGAGCTGAAAGGTGGAGTGGGGACCTTAGAGTAGAAGATTACGTTTAGAAGGGACATAAGATCTTGGCATTTAAACCTCAATGAGACTGCCCCAAGGTGACACAGATACGTGCTGCCAGAACTAGGATTCAAACCCAGGTACTCTGACTCCCAAGTCCACCTGAAGGCCCACCTGGTTAAGTCCAGTCACTTGATAGACCAGTTTTGTGGAGTGCCAGCCCGGTGAAGTGGCCATGGAGTTAAGGGGGAGAATTTCAACAAGTGAAGCCTGGGGACATCTTGGTTCCTGAGGTTGGGGAGAATGATGCCTATGCAGCCTGGATGGAGGATGAAATTGATGAGTCCTGTTATCTTTCCCTCACCATGGAGGAAGGGTTCACTGCTGGAGGGGGCACCTCCCTTGTCAGCCTCAGCTAATGCCTACCGTGCCCCTCTGAGCCTACCCCTTTAGTGACGTTCTCAGCTTGCTCTGACTAATCCAGGCCCCTGTTACTAGACTAAATTAATGACCCAGTTTGCATTGACTTTCTTCCTCCTCCCCTCCTCCCCATCCTTCCTTCCCTGCCTCTGCCCTCCACGGGGAATGTGCTGCCTAGCTGAGAAATGTAATGCAGATACTTAAGGCGATGTTCCCCCTTTAATATGTTGAATCCATTGCTGTATTTGATTTCAGGCTTGACATCAAATTTAACAGGTTCAGTAGTCCATTCAAACAAATATATCAAAATTTAGGCTCTTTGTGAAGCAGTCTCTCCATGACAACTACCTTCTCTCTTCCCAGTTCTTCCAAGCCCAGGTCTGGCTCCGCCTTCCTAGCCTGTGACTGACCTGTGGTTGCCTCGTCTGTATCTGGACCATTAAAGCCCTAATCATCTAGTAGATGGAGTAGCTGGCTCACTCTGGCTCCAGGGCCTTAAAATTCAGGGGGCTCTTTTGAAGGTGAAGTTTGCTTTGTAAACAAATGGGTGACTGGGGTCTTAATGAGCTGCCCGTTGGTCTTGGGTTTCCCAACTGACACCTCAAACGAATGGGCTGTTACAGAAAGTGCTATGTCCTCCCCCCAGCCCCTTTCCTGGCCCCGCTTTTCCTGGCCCCGATCAGTCCTTCAGAATCACCTGGGGAATTTTTAAGCCCTCGCTTAACACCACATTTATTTCTCAAGTTGTTTGCCCTCTCTCATTCTTCCCTCCTCCCCTCGGCTCCCTCCCTCTTGCCTCCCCAATTTCTATTTTATTTTTAAGAGCCTTTCCATAGAGTGAGCTGCCTCAGGGATCAGGACATCTTTAACTTAACTCACCCTTTCAAGCCTGCAAGTAATAACCCAGTGCAGTTTTTCATTAAAGGGAAGAGAAAAATCTATTTGATTTTCAAAAACTAAAGCATGGCAGTAGAACCCAAGTGTTCAATGGGAGATTCAACTCCCAAGGATAATTAAAAAAAGAAACAGCCAACCACAGTCAGAGGATACCCTCTGCCCGCCCCCACCCTCATCAAACCACAACCAACTTATGTGGCAAACCTGCAGTTTTACAGGGTAAACGTTTCTAGGTCATGTTAGGAGCATCGTGCCAAAACACAGGAACGGGATGGCCGTGTAGAAGCACCAGGGGACCCCGTCCCAGATCCCCCGCCTCTGTGATTAAGGGGATCATTGGAAACTGACAAGGAAAACCAGTGGAGCACGGCCTCGTTCTCTGGTGCTCAGGAGCGCCCAGATTTCCACTGAGGCGAAGAGCTGAACTCGCTCTAGTCCCGCAATACTCCAGCTGTCTACTCCCTTTAACCCTTGCAGTGCTGAGCATTCCGAAGGCCTCCCTCCCGACCCGGGCAGCTCTCTGGTTCGGATTGTCTTCTTCGCCAGTCTATTAGTCTCCCCGGCTCCCCTTCTGCCAGGTGCGGCTGAGTTCTCCCGGCTTATATATTAAAAGAGAAAGCTGTGTCTTTTCTTTCTCTCACCTGAGGAAAGAGCAGCTCCTCTTTTAAAAGCATTTGGATGCTCCGAGAAGGGCCTCAATTATAAAGAAATGCAGTCATTTAGAGACCCAATTACCCAGCAGGGCCTTCCCGCTTGCCTGGTACAAGGATTTCTTGGTTGCTAGTTGGAGCTCCCCGCCCGAATTCTTTCTTCACGCGTCGTCGAGCTTGAAAAATCTAGTTGCTGTAGGGCGGGAGGCAGGAGATCTGAATTCTAATCCTGCACCTTCTGCTACACAAACAAGGGCCCCCAATTCTCCCAGCCTCTGTTTCCTCCTCCGTAAATTTGGATTCAGTCTGCCGAGCCCTTTCCAGTGCTAGGTGCTATCTTAAGCTCCTCCCAGCTTTCAGGTCTTTGGAGTCTAATTACGGTCTGGTGCAAAGGTCGTACCTTTTACCAATCCGATAGTGTGGTGAGATTTTATGTACGAAGTCAACCCCCAAGACTTTGTGCTTTATATCGAGGACATCACAGAGGTTGGGTGGGGTGGGGGGCGGTGGGGAGAGGGCTGTACGTCATGCAGCCAGGGACATCAGGGAGGAGGCAAAAATAAGGCATAAAAAATAAAGGCCTACACCAAGGAAGTAGCAATTAGCATAGAGAATAGGACATATTGAGAATAAAGAGATCTCATTATCGTCATCAATAAACATCGATTAGGCACTTACTATATGTCAGGCACTGTGCTAAGAGCTGGGAATACAAAAAAGGCAAAACACAATCCCTGCCCTTGAGGAGCTTACAATCCAATTGGGGAGACGACAAAGAAATCTATACAAAGCGAGCTATATAGAGGAGAAATAAGGAATAATTAATTGAGGAAACGAATGACAGGGGTTGGGGAAAGCTTCCTACAGGAGGTGGGATTTTAGCTGAAACTTCGAGGAAATGGGGAGGTCAGTAGTCAGAGCAGAGAGGGAGAGTGTTCCAGGCATGGCGGACAGCCAGAGAGAGACCCAGAGCATTAGGAAAAAGGGGCAGCTGAGCAGTGCAGTGAATAGAGGTGTTATGCCTGGACTCAGGAAGACCTGAGCTCAAATCCAGCCTCACACTAGCTCTTTGGGCCTGGAAAAGTCACTTAAATTCCATCTGCCTCTGTTTTCCCATCTGTAAAATGGGGATGATAATAGCACCTACCTCCCAGGGTTGTTGTGACTTGGCACAGTGCCAGGCACATAGTGAGTGCTAAATAAACGTTAGTTATTAGTATTATAATACAATCACTTTAGTGCTTGAATAGAGGATGGACTGGAGAGGGGAGGGGCTTGTGGCAGGGAGACCTCCCCTTCTCCCCCCCCCCCCGCCCTCGCCAGAGGTTATTGCCATAGTCCAGGTGTGAGGGGCTGGGTGGGGGTGGCATATTGGAGAGGTGCTGCAAAGGTGAGCAACAGCTTGGATATGGGGGTAGGGGTAAGAGATGGTGAGGAGTCCAGGATGACTCCTGGGTTGTGAACTTGGGGGCTGGGAGGGTGGTGATGACCTCCAGAGTCCTAGGGGAGATGGGGACAGGGTGTAGGGAGAAAGATAATGAGCTTAGGTCTAGACACTTCAGGTTTCAAATGTCTGCTGGACATGCAGTCCGAGATGTCTGAAAGGCAATTGAAAATGTGAGGCTGGAGGGCAGCAGAGAGGCTGGGGCAGGAGAGGCAGGTTTGTGAATCATCAACATAGAGATGAAATTCAATCCGTGGGATCTGATGAGATCAGCAAGTGAAGTGAAGAATGGGGGGAAGAGAAGAGGGACCAGGACAGAAGCCTGTGGTTTCTAAGGAAGAATCAGCCCGCTGCATAGGGACCCCCAGCCAAACTGCTTCTCAAATGACCTGGATCGAGTCACAAAGAAACAATGGGGAAAATGTAGCAAGCGGTGGTGCTGTAGAATAAAGTAAAGACATTTTGACACTTAATGTCTGTGTGACCATGGGCAAATCGTGTGACCTGAGCCTCCGTTTCCTCATCTGTATAATGGGGCTCATAATGAATATCCTCCTAACTCATGGGGTCGTTGGGAGGAGACCACTCTACCAGATCTAAGGTGCTATATAAACGTGTGTTATCATGATCAGACCAAAAGGAACAAATAAAGGCTGGCTCCAAATCCTATGTGGTAAGAAGCCTCTGTTCTAGACACCCAAGTGGGGGAACAAAGTGAAAGGCAAGACTCCCTGCCTTCAAGGAGGTTACAATCTACTGTGAGATCAGACGGATTCTCGTGAGCAGATAGCCAACCCCATAAATCGATACGTAAGAAATGTTGGAAGAGATGCATCGGCAGCGAGTGTGCCAGGACCCTCAGGCTGGGGAGCCCTCCGTGAGCTTGGGCAGCCCTGGAGGGTCCATTTACATACAGCAGGATTCAGGCCTCTAGCTCTGAAAGATTGTGGTATTTTGATGGAGAAGAGGCAGAGGCAATGGCATCCAGACAGGGGGGCACAAGTGCCCGCTGTTTGATTGACTGGAGCAGAGACACAGGTGAGCCATGTGCACACAGGTGCAAGCGGGAGTACACCCTCCTTCGGAGCAGGCTCCAACGGTTTGCCTGAGCAGTTTATTTGCAAGAGGATTTCCAGGGAGATTTAAAAACAGATGGAGAGTCGATGAGATGAAGAGAGAAGGGAAGACAGTTACAGATGCAGGGGAAGTGGAAGGCCCTGGCCCTTATGCTCAAAGTCACAGAATCAAAGAACATCCAAGCTGGAGGGGCCTTGGAACACAATGTCAAGGTTTGGGTGGGGGGCGGTGGAGCACCTTAGAGCATTCAATGGCAGAACTGAAAGAGACTTCAGAGACCATCTCAGTCATCTCCCTCATTTTAACCGAGCCTGATATGGATGCCTAGGTCAAGAGAAATTACTTGTCCAAGATCACACAACAAGTTAGGGCCAGAGCCTGGACTCACCTTTCCCTGCCTCCAGGGCTGAGTTCTCTCTCTGCTCCACTGAGCTACCTCCCTACATTAGAGTCGTCAAGACAGGGAAAGGTGATTTTAGGGATCTCTTATAGGGGAGGAGAATATCCAGAATATCTGGAATCCACACAGGATACAGTTTGGGAAAGTAAGAACCCAGTGAGGATCAGAGATGTCTAAAGACAGACTAAATGGCTGTGACTGGATTGTTGTTATGAGGACTTCTGCAAGGGAGGGAAAGGTGGAGCTCAGTGGCTTCTGAAATTCCCTTCCTACTCTGAGAAAATGTAATTCTATAACTATAATTCCCTTCTCTCTCCACTTGAAAGGCAATGTGGCATAGTGGTTAGAGGGTTGACCTTGGTGTAAAGAAGACCTAGACCTGGGTTCAAACACAGTCCTTGGCACATAGTAAGCACATAATCAATACTAGTCAATTCAGTGATTAATTCATTCAAGTCCTGCCTTTGAAACCTCCTGGCTGTGTGACCTTGGACAAGTAACAACCTGAGGGCCTCAGACAGTTCTCTTGAGGCCAGAAGTCTTTAAGACCGTTAGACTGAGATATGCCTCAATCTGTGTCTGTTGAGAGAGTTTGTATGCCGAGAGTCCCCTGCATGGAAGAAATCACATATCTGCACTAAAAAACACCCTCCCCCAATTCCTCCACTTGGCATGTAGGAGTATGGAATCTTAGAACTGGAAGAGACCCCCAAGACCCCATGGCTAGCTGAGGCTGTCCTTGTGAAAGGTTCATTTTTCACAATCCCAAGCTGAAGGGAAAAATACCCCCCAAGCTCATTACCTAGCTTCAGCATTATAAGGGCTGCAAACAGCAGAAAAAGTACATAGCTTCTGAATGGACTTTATACCATCTTCTTAGAGTTCATAACTATTGATGTCAAAGGGGAGAAACTCTAGGAAATCTAACTAGTTCCTTCCATCCATTAGTCATTCATTCATTCATTCATTCATTCATTCATTCATTCAGTAAGCAGTTATTAGATGTCTACTGCTTCCCCTCATGAGGCTACCCCCAATGGGACATGGGGGTATTTTTGAGAGGTAGGTGGCAGGTTTCTCTGGACCCCAAATTATTTCTCTCCCCAAACCTGCCATAGTGCCTGGAATCCCACTATTAGAGAGAGATTTGCTCCATTTGAACATCTGAAGTCTTGTATAATTATAGGTTCGTAGGATTTAGAGTTGGTATCATGGTTCATCTGAAAAAGAGCTAGGGGGTCTTAGTTAAAACTGCAAGCTATTGGATATAAATTATCAATGTACTCTGATAGACAGAAAAATGAATTCGATCTCAGACTGTATTAAAAGAAGCATGGTGTCAGGGGTGAGGGAGATGATAGCTTCACGGTCCTCAGCCCTGAGCAGACTTACATCTGCATTTCTGTGTTCAGCTCTAGGTACCCAGATTTTAGGAAATCAGTCAACCAATAAGCATACATTAAGCACCATTATGTGCCTATGCTAGGTTATAAATGAAGCAGTCCCTACCTTTGAGGACCTTAGAGGTGGATAACACATTGATCCATAACTAAATGTTCAATATATGCAATATACAAATTGACACAAGGAAAGACATTGATCATCTGGAGAATGTCCAGTGGAAGAGAACCCAGAGGAGGAAAGGCCTTGAGATCATGCCATGGAAGAATTCTCTGAGAGAATTGAGGCTGTTTAGGCCAAAGGAGATAATTCTTAGGGAGGACCGCTAGCCATCTGCCAAGGCTTGACACGTTTATCTTGTGGCAGAGAGATTAGACTTCTTTGTGGCCCAGGAGCTCCTTCCTAAGAATAAACAGCATTTGTCTAGTACTCTGAGGTTTGCAAAATGATAATATATGTTATTTCATTTGAACCTTGTAATAATACGATGAGGTAGGGGATAATAATATCCCTATTTTACAGCTGGGAAAATGAGGCTGAGAGGTTAAGTTTCTTAGGCAGGATTTGAATTCAGGTCTTCTTGACTCCTTGACTGTCCTTTCCAGTGTACCACCTGTAGCCTCAGTTGGGCAGAATTTAGGAGCAGAGGGTAGAAGTTGTAAAGGCAAATTTGGGCTTAGTGTAAGAAAAAAATTCCTAATTATTCACACTATAGAAGAATGGAATGGACAACCCCAAGAAACAGTGGGTTCCTCCTCACCGGATGACTTCAAGCAAAGTGCGAATGACACTCATCAGGTGTATTATAGAGGGGATTCTGGTCCAGGAAGGAGTTGAGGTACCTTCACAGCCTCAGAGCCCTTCACCGTCCTTGTTGGCCTCCTCTGGTCATGTCCTTCCTCAGATGAAGCTCTCAGAACTAACTCAGTACTGTGTTCCCTCTTCTGTAAGACATGTGGGAAGGCCAGGGCAAAGTACACCAGGACCTGCTTTCCTGCGTGTACCCTGTTCTGCCCTTGTTAACCATCCCCAGCCCTGGATCACATAGCACTCCTTTGTTGGTTTCATTTGCTCCCTCATTGATGGCTACCTCCATTAAAGTCCTCTGGTACTTTAGTGCCTCTAGAGATGACCCTGGGTTCTTAAAAGCTCTTCAAGCGGAGCCCAAGCTGGAGCAGGTGCTACCAAGCTAGACAGACCTGGTATTTGACAGTGGGTCTGCTGTCTAAGGATGAGCCTTGATAAATTCCATCCAAGAGTCTGAAAGACCAGGAAGAGACCTTTTTTGGTCACAGCTGCACATGGAAACTCCTTACTGAGGCATGGAGTTTCTATGATCTGTACCAGCGGAGGGAGGCATGCATGCTGATGAAATCCCAGGTCATGGAAGTGTGGAAGTCAGTTTTTGTGTCTGAGGATTGAACTTCCAGGTCTCCAGAAAGAACTCAGCCCCTTAGTGAAAAACAGCCTGTCTAGATTCTTGCTGAGAACCTAAATTATTCCAGTGGGGCTGCCTGAGGTGTGCCTTGCAAACTGGGAGGCAGAGGGAGAGTTCCATTTGGCCTCATTTCTAAACTAAAGTTAGAGGGGATTTCGAGATGAATTTCCTTGTCATAGAGACTTGGGGATCAGGGACCAGAAAGTGTTTTCCAGGGTATTTAAGGCTGGGTGTGATGAGCAGGAGCCATACTTTCTTTCTTTCTTCACACCTCAGTAAGATATATCTGCTTTTGGACTCAAAATTCTTCCGCTGTTCAAGGTACCAATTCCTCTGAGGCTCTTTGGTAGTGTTTTGTCTCTATCCTTGAAAAGGGCAGACCAGAGTGGCTTGTTCACACTTATCCGATACCAGGCTATTAAAAATGGGGATGACAAGAGCACATCCTTGGAAGCAGTCAGACCAACCATTGTGTTTTCCCCTGCCTTGAACTACTGCCATCTTTCTTCTCTCTTTCTCTCCCCTCTCTCCCTCCCTTCCTCCTTCCCTCCCTCCCTGCCCTCTCTTTGCCTCCTCCTCCTCCTTCTTCTTTTCTCTTTCTTTCTCTCTCTCTCTCTCTCTCTCTCTCTCTCTCTCTCTCTCTCTCTCTCTCTCTTCCTCCCTCCATCCTCTCCCTCCTTCCCCTCTCTCCCTCTCTCCCTCTCTCCCTTGCCTTAGTGGGCTATTTGACCCATCTGAAAATAGATTTCTGCTCAGATAAATTACCTGCCTGGAGCCCCAGGATAAGCAAACAGAGCAGCGAATGATGCTTAATGGAGACACTTGGAATGATGCTCTGTGGGGTTGTGTGAAGTCTGCAATAGTTTTTCTTCACCAGAATCTTTTTTTTTTGTTTTCAGAATGATTTTATTCTGTCCTAAAAATTCCATCCCAGATAACCTCTGTTTGCAGTCCCTCCTCAACTTTTGTAAAATAAAAGAGTTCCACTAGCTGCCTCCTCAGGACGCCCCAGGCTCTGATTTTGTGCTCCATGCTCCGAGATCCCTTCTCTCTTGGCTAGTGTCTGTTTTAAGGGACCTTCCAGCTCTCGCTTTGTATGTTTCTGGGCTTCTCAATGCTCTGACATTCAGTGTTCTGTGGTCCCTGCCAGGTCTGACATTCCCTCTTCCGAGGTCATCTAGAGCCCTGATATCTCGGGTTCTTAAGCCCCTCCCAGTTCCAATAGTGTGGGTTCTGGGTTCTTGGGAGACACAACCTGGCACACTGGAAAGAGAAATGTACTTTGAGTCAGGAGAGACCTCGATTTGAAACCTTGCCTCTAACGTTTTCTGCCCGTGTGACAGCGGGCAAGTCACTTCACCCTCCCGAGATTCAGCTTCCTTCCCTATAAAATGGGTGTAATGATAGTTATAATGCTCCTCTCTCAGGGTTGTTTCAAAAATTAAATAAAATTATGTCTAGCATTGTGCAGATCTTAAATCGCTGTATAAACATCAGCCCTTGTTAAAGTCCCTCGGGTTCTGACAGTCTGTATTCCAAGGTCACTTCCATCTCTACTCTGCACTTGGCTGTCTCAGTCTTTCCTGGGGCCCAGCGCTGGCTCGCTCTTGCTAACCAGAAGCAACATTTTCCCGCTCCCCTCCCATCCCCTTATTGCTTCTGATCTGATTCTTTCTCCCTTTATGAGGAAATAGAAAGTAGGACACCTGCTTTGTCATAGAAAATTCCCCTCTCTAGAGCACAGGACTTGGAGAAGCTGCACTCCTCCCTGAGAGAACCGAGAGGACAGTGGGAAAGGAGCTGAAAAGGGGAGAGAGCCTCGAATGCCAGGCTGAGGAATTGGGACCTCACCCTGAGGGCAGAGGAAGCCAAGATGAAACTGTGTTTACCAAAGATGAATCTGGTGGCTACGTGCAGGATGAGGGCAGGGGGAAGGAAGGGGGTGGCCAGGAGAGGAGGGAAGGATGATGAGAAGGATGATGATGCTCTTTCCCACTTCCCCCCTCACGCTCTCGGTGGGAAGAAAGGCTCATCACAGTTACATAGACGTGGACATGTGCAGAGCACCCATTCTTGTAGACAGGTCCCCTAAAGCCAGCTTAGAAGAGCAGTTTTCAAAGCCAGTGGCAGATAGAGATTCTAGGATCAGGATTTCTCAATAATGATTTTGGACTACCAGGCCGGCTGTTCTTCCCCCAAAGCAGCACTACTAGAGAATGTAGACCAAACACTTAGGTACACACTTAACAAAGGCTTGTTGAATTTAATTGGGAAAGCCCTACTCAGACCAATTACCCCACATGCCTTTCTCTTGACTAGGCACGAAGTGAGGCTACTTGCACTAAACAGTCAGGGCAGATCACCCCAGAATAATAGAAAGATCTCTGTATCCATTCTGTCTTGGCTCTGAGCTTGATTTCCCCATTACCAGCTGCCCTTGGGACTTGAATGTCCTCAGAGACATCTCAGACTCAATCCACATGGCCCCTACTGGACTCATGATCTTCACACACACACACACACACACACACACACACTCCTCCTCCTTCCAGACTTCCCTGTTTCTGCCAAAGGTGCCCCCATTCTCCCTGTCTCCCAGGTTTATAACCTCAGTGTTATCCATGAATCCTCACTCCCCTTCATCCCATTGGTCCAGGCAGTTGCCAGCTCTGGTTGTTTTCTATCTCCGAAATCTGGCCCCTTCTCTGTGCTTGCACAACCCTCCCCACTTCTCCCCTGAACCATTGCACTGGCCTCCTCATTGGGCTCCCTGCATCACATTTCTCCCCACTCCACCTGATCCTCCACAAAGCTGCAGTATTGGTTTCCCTCAAGTGCACATCTGACTATATCACTTCCCTATTCAATAAATTGAATTGAATTAAAGAATTTAAATTTAATTAATTAAATTAATTGAATTATTCAATAAATTGAATAAACTAGTGGCTCCCTATTGCCTTGAGGGTCATGCAACAACTCCTCAGCTTGGCTTTTTGAGCTGTTCACCCTTTGATCCCACCCTATCTTCACAGACTCGTTGGACATTACTCTTCCCACACTCCCAAGTCCAGCTAAAATGTCCTTCTCTGTTTTTCCCATATGATGTTCCATCACCTGTTGAGGCAGCTAGGTGATACAGTCAGTGGAAGAGGCACTGGGCTTGGAGTAAGAAACAACTGAGTTCAAATCCTGCCACAGACACTCAGGAGCTGCATGACCCTGGGCAAGTCACTTCATCTTTGTCTGACTCAGTTTCCTCAACTGTAAAATGGAGATGATATCAGCACGTACCTCTCAAGGTTGTTGTGAGGATCAGATGAGATAGTATTGGTCAAGTGCTTAGCACAGGGGCTTAATAACTGTCTGCTCCTTCCCCTCCCTCCCTCCCATTACTGACCACCCCACTTGCCTAGAATATACTCCATCCTCATCTTCACCTCATAATATCCCTAGCTTCCTCCAAGATGAAGGTGAAACACTGCCTTCTACACAAAGCCTTTCCTGCTCCCCCAACTGCTGACGCCCTCCCTCCCACAACTATTGAACAGCCTTGTATTCATTTTGTACTTATTCTGTATGTACTCAGACATGTACCTGCTGCCTCCCCTGATAGAATAGAAGCTCCTCGAGGGTAGGGATTGATTCACTTCTTGTCTTTGTGTCCACAGTGCCTCGTACGGTGTTTGACATGGGGTCAGCACTTAATAAATACTAATTGATGGATCAATAAATACTCGTTAACTGAATTAAAGGGAAACCATAGATTAGTGAAAATAAGGAGATATATGTATATGTACATTTATATAAGCTAGGATATATATCCTGTATATAATATATACCACACATATATGTACTATATTGTACTATTTTATATTTATACCTACATATGTGTGTATATACCCTTATTTTCACTAACCTATAATTTCCTTTGGATTACTGTGTATATGTATATACATACATGTGTGTGCACACACACAAACATATAATATACATACCCACACGTATACATATATATTTCTATCCAGATTCACAGATCCACTTAAATCTAGTTGGCCCCAAAGGACCATGGGTCCCAAGTTAAGAACCTCTCCTCTGGGGCTTTACATTCATTGACTCATATGAGAGGGAAAGGAGAGTGAAGACAGTTGAAGTCAATTGCTTACATGTGTTACATGGCTAATACACAATAGGTTATTCTCTCTTTTTTCAATTCAATTCAGCAGGCATTTATTGAATGCTTGCTATGTGCCAGGCATTATACTAGGAGCTGTGAATACAAAAGTTTTTGGGTTTTTTTTTAATGTCAAGGAATTTACCTTCTTCTGAGGATGGGGCGGGGGAGGGATCAACATGTACACAGATAAGTGAAGACAAAGGGACTTCAGTGGGGACAGGCAGAGAGGGCACTGTATATAAACTGTGATCAGGCCCCATGTAGAAAGTGGCCCCTGGGCTGAGGCTTGAAAGCAGCCAGGAACTCCTGGAGGGGAAGAGGAGGAGTGAGAGCATTCCAGGCATGCATGGGAATTGGCCTGTCAATAAAGAGAGGAAATGAATCACCAGGTGTGGCTGAAGGCTGGGTTGGATGGGACGCAGAGGATAGTGAGAAAGAGTCAGAGGAAATCAGCCATCTGAATCCACTGTCCTCCCTTCCCTGTTTTTCCTGTCCCTACACATCTCTAATTTGTGGACAACCATTTAACAGGGAGAGGAAACATCTCTCTCCCAGAATCTTCATTACTTGCCTCAGGGAACCAATCTCTAGGGGCCAAGGCCCAAACGGGGCTGCCCAGGTGGGAATGAAGCCAAGCCTCCATCCGGGTTGCCCTGGTTTCAGGGGAATCCCTCAAGCAGCTTCCATTAAAATGCAGTTGCAATTTGGCCAGTCCTGCTAGCTCATTTCCCCGGGCACCCATCTAGCCTTAGCAATTCCACGTCCGCTTCTCTCATGTTTGCAAGTTTTGATTGCACATTGACGGGTACGTATAAAACCCAAATCACCATCGGGCTGTCAGCGTTACATTTTAATTGAAGGGTTGTATAGTCGACAGGACAGGTCACAAGGGAGAAGCCAATTATTCTGTGTACCTGGGTGAAAGCTTTTCCATTATAGAAGCCTGATTGGGATTATATAGCTCTATATTGTTCCATGTTATTGATTTTTTTCCTCCTCAGCTGATGGGCTCATTAATTGACAATTACCTTTTTCACTGTGTTGAAAAAAATTGACATGAGCGACCTGAGGTGTTAAAGTTTAATTTGAACTGAGGCATCACTACACCTGTTTAAGCTCTAACAGACCCATTAGAGGGTCCTCTTTTTAATCTCCAAGGAGAAGGAATATTGTCACCAGGGGGAGTCTGTGGCTGCTTCAGTGAAGACCCTGGCAGAGCCCTGTAGAGACAATAGACCCCTAAATCACATACTACTGGAGTGAAAACACTTAGAACACAAAGCAGAGGACATGAGAGGTAGAAGGAGACTTTGGAATCCCTGAACCCCGGAGTTGGAAGGTGATGCAATCTTTTTAGCTTAGGCCTCTTTCCCCTTAGAAAGGAGTGGGATGAAACACAGGCTAAAACATCTAGAATCACTGATGAGTCCATCCAGTGAAGCCCCTGACACCAGAGGAATCCTGCCAATCCCAACTTGAGCTTTATCTGGCTTCCACGGGAGGGGTATGTTGGTGTCTTCTCCCTATTATTGTTCAGTTGTGTCTGAGTTTTCTTGGCAAAGATACTGAAATGATTTGCCATTTCTTTCTCTGGCATGTCCCCATTTTGCAGTTGAGAAACTGAGGCAAATAGGGGTTAAGTGACTTGCCCAGGATCACACAGCTAGTACTATCTGAGACTAGACTTGAACTCAGTTTTTCAGTGTCCTGCCTAAAATGTGCCAGTTACTGATATAATAGGCCCAATGACAGGCTAACCAAGGCTGAACTTAGGGGGAGTCTCAGCTCCTGAGTCCTGTGCTTTCCACAGCCCAAGATCACATTAGTTTCTGTGGCTGCCATATTGCCCAGCTGATTGGCTTTAGTCAACATAGAATGTTGAATGTTAGAGTCAGGAGGACTGACAGATTAAGCAGAGGCCTGGCCCAGACATAGAAGGGCCCAGGCAAAATACATCGCAATTACATCCCTCCCCTCGGTATTCAGGGATGAAGACTCCTTAGTCCTGGGCACTAAGTCTCAATAAAACCAAGACTGCTAAGTGTGGGCTGTGTCTTCAGTTAGACATGGTCTGACTGTGTTTCTGACTCAAAAGAAGCTGGCGATGTAGATTCAAAGACCAGTTCTCAAGCCTCTGACCCATCGGCCTTTGGGAGAGATCTGGATGTTCCATGTGAGAGCAAATCGACCAGAACAGGGAAGCAACTAGAGAGGGTACCCAGTGGGGGAAGACCAGGAAGGAGACATTCCCTGAAGCCAGTCCAACGTCTGCAATCGCTAAAAGAGTAATTTCCTTTTCCTTCACAAGACAGATGGTTAAAAGAAAACACGGGGCAAGCCAGAGGCAACCTGATGCGGGGGAAAGAGCTCCATCCTGGGGTCTGGTCCCAGCCTTGTGACCAGCTTTGGACAGCTCGCCTTGGGCTTCGTGATCCATTAGAGTGGAAGCTCCTTGAGGGCAGGCACTGTCCTTTGCCTCTTTTTGTATCTCCAGCACTTAGTACAGTGCCTACTAGTAGGTGCCTAATAAACATTTATTGCTGTTCTTCACCTATAAAAAGAGGGGGTTGGAGCAGGATGTCTCTAAGGTTCCTTGTAACTCTAACATTCTATGTGTTGCATCTGGGACTCTTAAACATGCCCCTAAGATGGGTCAGGAGTCCCAGGACAGATCGCTGTATCAGAAATGCAACTAGGCCTGTCTCTGAATCCAGTTATTATAGCATCGCATTGCATTCTGAGTGTTCTATTTAAGTGACTTAACCTCCAAGCCCCCCAGGTAAATCTTAAAACTATAAAGTAGTGGTTAGAGGGAAAATCTAGACTGGGAGTTCCCTATACCAATGAAGTCTGGTCTGGCAAAAATACGAGAACAAAACCAGACAAAATCAGCTAGAAAGTCTCTAGAAGAGAAGAGGCAGCCAGGAGAGTGAAGGGTCCCGAGATCATGGCATATGAGGATCAATTGAAGGAACTGGCGGTGTGTAACATAGAGCAGAACAGACTTAGGGGACGCCCAAGAGCTGTCTTTCCATATTTGAAGAGCTGTCCTGCCTAGGAGAGATTAGACTATTCCGCTTAGCCCCAGAAGAGAGAAGTAAGATCAATGGGCACGAAGGGCAGAGAGTCAGGTTTTGGCTCAGTGTGAGGAAATGCTTGCTAAGAATCAGAACTAACCCAAAGTGGGAAGGACCGGCTGCCCTGGGAAGAGTGATCTCCCTGTCTCTCCAAGTCTGCCCACAGTCAGGATGGCCATTCCCTTGTTTCAGGGGCAATCCTTACTCAAGTCCATGTTGGAGGAGATGGCCTCTAGAGATGGCTATGAGATTCTGGAGAATTTCAGGCTGGCCTTTAGGCCCTGCATTTGGGACCAGTACTTGTTTCTTTGGAATTTATCTCCATCCTGTTGCCCCTCCACTTTATTCTTTAGAAGGCAATTGGGGTTAAATGACTTGCCCAGGGTCACACAGCTAGTAAGAGTCGGAGGTTGAATTTGAACTTGGGTCCTCCAGACTCCAGGGCTGGTGATCTAGGCACTGTGCCACCTAGCTGCCCCGCCCCTCCACTTTAAAGGGGCAACAGCAAGGAGGGACATGACCAAAAAATTTTTAAGCTAAAACTTTTAACCCTTAATACCTGTCCCTTCTCAGACTCCTTGGAGAGACAGTGGGGTGTATTGGGAGACCTTCCACTCCCAGGTGTGCCCTTCCTCCACCCATAGCTGATAAGTGGGCCACCACTGGGACACTCTTCCCCCCACTTACCTTTCTGCTTTGCCTGGGCCAGGGGTGGGCTATTTGATCACTTATAAGGCTTGAATGAAACAGGAGTGAACAACTCCATTCTTTCTGGTAAGACATAGGGCCACCAGCCCTTCCTGTCTGCCCTGCCTCTACCTGCTGCACAGGGGAAGGGAGCAAAGCAATGAGCATTTATTAAGCACTTAATATATACTAAGGCTACAGCAATATTATCTCATTCAATCCTCATAACAACCCAGAGAGGTGAGTGCTATTATCACCCCCATTTCAGAGCTGAGTAAAGGGAGGCAAACAACATCCCTTCCACCTGCCCACTCTACCTTCATCGGGGGGCAGCATTTTAGCCCTCTTTTCATGTCCTGCTCACTGTGTTGTAGTAGAAAGAAGACAGAGTCAGGAGACCTGAATTCTAATCCTGAATCTGCCACTTACCTGTGCACCCTGTGCAAATCACTCCACCTAGATGGCCCAGTGGGTAGAATGCTAGACCTTTCCAGTCCAACCTCAAACATCGACCTTGGGCAACCCACATAACCTCTGTTTGCCTCAGTTTCTCCATCTGTAAAATGTAGGTAATAATGTCTCCTTCCTCCCAGGATTGTTGTGGAAATCTAATGAGAGAGTATTTGAAAGGCGCCTTGGAGACTTGATGTCAATATGCAAATGCTGGCTGTTATTACTAACAATGAGCAGCCAGGTGGTGCTGTGGATAGAGTGCCGAGCCTGAAGTCAAAGAAGACTCATCTTTGTGAGTTCAAATCCAGCCTCAGACACTCACTTAGCTGTGTAGCCCTGGTCAAGCGACTTAACCCTCTTTGCCTCAGTTTCCTCGTCTGTAAAATGAGCTGGAGAAAGAAATGGCAAACCATTCCTGTATCTTTGCCAAGAAAATCCCAGATGGGTCATGAGGTCAGATACTACTGAGAAAAATGGCCGAACAGCAACAAATTACTCACAATACATCATTCACCTTGTCCTTCTCTGTAAAATGGGGAAAGTCACGCCCATCTTGCCTATCTCGTGGAGTTTATTCATTTGAAAACTGCTAAGGGCCACAAAGGTGTTCGTCTTTATTCATTTTAATTTTTAAAACTTTTCTAGCCTTTCCTTCATTTCTTTTATCCTATAAATTGCCTCTGGAAGGAAAAAACATGCAGCAGAAACCTTACAAATCGCTTAGAGCAATCCTTTATTTTCCAGACCTTTTAGAAAGCAAGCGGAGCTCCAGTATCTTGTGACTCTTCCTGAGAATTTCCTCCGATACTTGTCTTGGCAAAAGGACCGACGTATCCGTTTGCTATTTAATGCGAAAAGAACAAAAGTGTTATAGACTTCGTACAATAGCGGCCCTTAAATGTGTGACCCACGGTGCTGTGTGAGTCTTGAAAACCAGCGTTCGGCTTATTGTCACACGCTTTTTAAAAAGCATTTATACCGAGCAACTTTCAATAAACGTGATTTTGTTGTTTCCCAAAGATAGTGATGAGTTTTGTAGAGTCCTCCGAATGCTTCCGCTTCATCTCTCTTAAGTCCAAAGGATTGTGCGCATTCATGGGGCAGGTAAGCTATGTCGTCTTTTTCATGTGGGGGGGGCAGGGGCTGACGATACAGCAAAATAGGAAACCAGTTGAACATTATGAGAAGGGTATCCTTGATGTTGGCTTCATTAGTGCTATGCTCCTGAGTTCATCACTCTCACCTACTCTCACCTTGGTCCTATGTAAGCCGTTGGACATGTACTAGATTACCAAAACCCTGATTCCAGTGAGCTTCTATATTATTTTTATTTACCTAGCTATTTATTTTTAATAATATTTTATTTTTTCCAAGTTACATATAAAGACTATTTTTAACATTCATTTAAAAAATTTTTGAGTTCCAAATTTTCTCTCCTTCTCTCACTTCCCCCCTCCCTGAGTTGCTAAACAATTTGTTATAGGTTATTCATGTTCAATCATGCAAAATGTGTTACTGTATGAGCCGTGTTGTGAAAGAACACATAGACCCAAAGGAGAAAAAAAACATGAAAAAGGTGAAAATCATACGCTTCAATCTGCACTCAGACTGCATCATCTTTCATCATGAGTCCCTCAGAATTGTCTTGGATCTGCGATGGTGTTCTTCTGTGGATCTCCCTGTGTCTTAATGAGAAAGGATTGTATGATTCAAGGTGACTTCTGATCAGAAAGGTTTCTTTTTCCTCAAGAGAGAAAAGCATTGTTACCATTCTTCTCTCTTTGTGTCTCCTCATTCCATTCAAGTGATGTATTGAGATCAGAGGTGGTGGGACAGTATCTCCAGGCATCAGGATTTGGGCCTGAACCACTAGAATTCTGGTTTGAACTTGATTACCCCGGAACCCATTAGCATCCGTGCTTCAGGCACCATGCTAACCCTGGAGATGATAGAACAGTACTCTGGCCCTTCTCTTACGGCCTTTACAATCCAGTAGGAAAGTTATGAGATCGTAGAACCTTAGGGGAGGAAAGAAACTCAGAAATCCCCTAGTCTAACCCCTGCCTGGACAGGAATCCCCGCCATAACACCCATGACAAATGCTCAATGATCAGCGATCTCCAGTACCACCTGAGGGGCCATCCCACTTGCCGAATGACTCTAATGGTTAGGAAGGGTTTCTTTAGACTGAAGTCAAAATCTGCCTCTACACAGCTTCGAATCCTCCGATTTGGAGCAGGAAGGGACCTGGAGGCAACCTTGGTCCAACCCTGTCAGGTTTACAGATGAGGGAACTGAAGCTGGCCAGGAGAGATGAAGGTGTCACAAGTGGCAAGCAGCAGGACCAGGGTCTGATGCTCCAACCCTAGGGCCCTTTGCACCACCCCTCATTCCTCTTACTGAACAGTAATAACGGTAATAATGCTGATGGTGATGCCTAACGTTTAAATGATGCTTTAAAGTTTTCACGGACTTTTCTATACAATGCCTCATTTGCACTTCTCAACAACCCTCTGAAGTATGTTATAATCCCCATTTTACAGATAAGGAAACTGAGGCTCCAAAAGATTAAATGACTTGTCCATGATTGTATAAGCTCCTAAGTGTCGGAAGCAAGATTTGAACTTGGGCCTTCCTGGCACAAGCCCGCGCTCCATGACACTTTACAGCAAAAACTCTTCCGATGCTTAAGTACAGTTGTCATGTAAACTCCGCCTCCAAGTTTTTCCTTCCCCAGACCCCACACAAGATCAGTTGATCCTTGTGACACTTTCTCCAATCTTTCCTTTCATACTCTTAGTTCTCTTCCTCTGGGTGCAGGCCAGATTGTCAGTGTTCCTTAATGTAGATGCAAGTGCTTTGTAACCATAAAATTATATATGCATATATATATATAATTGTGATTTATTATCACTTTGCCTTCAAACCTCTTTCCCTGTGACATTTTTCCCAGGCAAACTCCATGCAGATGTTACTTTTCTATACACCAGGTGCTGGAGGGGCTGAGCAGAGAATGATAATTACGGGCTCAGCGTCAGAATAGGAAGGATGTCAAGAGATGCCGACAAGGTCCCATTGTCTGTAGTGTCTTCATGAACAAGTTGGTAGGCCAAGTGCCACAGGAGCTAATCAGATCTGGGAGGACAGGGGAGAGAGGGCCTGCAGTCAGCCTTGGATGGGCTTTCAGCCCAGTGTGGGGAAGAGGACAGGGTAGGAACCAAGGAACTAGCTTCTTCCGTCCAATACAGAGCAAGAGAAGTTTGGCCAACAGCAGTGATGAGAGTGCTGCCTCCTCATTCATTTTCTCAGCCACTTAACTCACCTGGCTAGAGGGTGGTGCCACCTAGGCCAGAGCGATGGGTTCTGTGCCCATGAGAACGCCATCTTGTATGTATTTGTATTCTCCTTATGTTAATGTGCCTTGAGAGTAGGGATTGTTTCCTTCTCTGTATCCCCAGCTCCCAGCACAGTGCCAGGCACATAGCAGGCAATTGATAAATGTGTTTTGTTTAATCGATCGTATGCTACTTACTAGCTCTCTAACACTGGGGCTCAGTTTCTTTATCTGTAAAGTGGAGGTGATAGAAACTTAATTCCCCAAGTTTTACAAAGCATTTTTTTCTCACAACAGCCCAGTGAGGTAGATAACAAGTATTATCATCCTCTTTTTCCAAGTCAGGAAACTGAGTCTCAGAGCGATTAAATGACTTGATGTTCGTCCAGCTAGAACTTCCCAAGCAGGCCTGGAGATCAAGGTTTTTGAATTTAAGTTTAGTACATTCTCCTCATGTTGACATGAACTGACAGTCCTAACATATTTCAAAAACCCAATCTTTCCTGGTATTCAGTTGCTTGGAATGCTGGGGATGGGAGTCAGGAAGCCTCCAACCCCTTTGTTTGACCCATGAGGAATTAGAGACCCAGAGATGGTCAGTGACTAGGCCCAGGTTGGCACATGCATGGAGACAGGTGGTGGTTGGTCTTTGCTGGCATTCTCCCCCATTTTAGGACCATCCATCCTAATGGCCTCTGTCTGAAGTCCTTAGTACCAAAGTAACCCAATAATAGCCCACCCCATGGCCGGAGAATGGCTCTGATCTAGGGAGAGTCAGATGGAGCTCTGGTTATAGCTTCTTGGGTGATTTCTAGTCCTCTCCACACTGCCCTGATGTTTTGTAATGAGTGAGCATCCCCAAAACAGACGGCTGACTGTGAAATCACTCTAGCCATGTCCAGGACCTGATTTGAACCTTTTGTTGTATATTGTCTAACAAGACTCATAGATACTAGCTGTGGTCATTTTAAAATATTAAATTATACCGAGCATTAATGGTTATGTTTTTAGTTAGATGACAGATTAATTGCCAGCCCTCATCTTTAATTTTAAGATTTAAGGCTCTTGCCCATTTAGGTCTAATTGGCAGAGTTCCAACATCCATCTCTGACCTCAGAATCCTTTGATATAGGCGAGACATTCTTTTATTGAAGCCGCTTTTTCTTTGGCCCTGTGTTTAATAGATTTGTATTTTCTCAGTCATCTCTCCTGCTCCGGAGATATTTCAAAATCATGCCACAAGGATGGAGAGGAATAAGTGCCTCCTCTCTAGCAAATGTTATTTTTATTGCGATTGGCAAAAGGGAATTAATTGCCACCAATCACCCTCATCTCTTCCCTCCCATGTTCTATTTCCATAGTGAGTCTTAAATCTTGTCTTAGTAGCCACGCTGGTAATTCTGGACTTTTCCGCAAATGCATAGAATCCTAGGATGTTACAATGAGAAGAAACTTTGAAACAGAGAATGTAAAGGTCAGAGCTAGGAGACCCTAGAACACAGAACGAGTGTCAAAACAGGGTAGGACCTTAGAACAGAGAACATGGAGAACATCGGAGCTACAAAGAAACTTGGTTGTTGTTCGTTCATGTCTGACTCTTCATGACCCCATTTGGGGTTTTCTTGGCAGAGATACTGGGGTGGTTTGCCATTTCCTTCTCCAGCTCATTTTACAGATGGGGAAAATGAGGTGAAGAGGGTGAAATGACTTGCCCAAGGTCACACAGCTAGTGAGAGGCCAGATTTAAACTCCGGAAGAAGAGTCTTCCTGACTCCAAGCCTGGCACTTTATGCACTATGGCGCCACTGAGCTGCCCCACAAGGAAACTTAGGGATCACCTAGTCATCCGATGACCATAGGTCTAGTGCTGGAAAGGATATCAGATGGCTGACCCCCTTATTTTTTCAAATGAGGAAACTGAGGACCACAGAGTTTAAATGTCGTGTCCAAGGTCATTCAGATAGTGCATGTCAGAAGTGGGATTTGAACCGAGGTCTTCTGACTCCAGTCATTTTACGTGTGAGGAAATTGAGACTCAGAGAAGGCGTTGTCTAGCAAAAAGTGCCATGACAGATTAATGGCAAAGCTGAGAACAGAAACTCCTGGCACCTGATCTGGTGCTTTGTCTGCTAGAGCAGAGCTGTCTTTCTTATAGTCCAATTTAATTCAGCAAATACTCATTGATGACAGCATAGTGAAGAGGAGTCAGAGTCTTGGGTTCAAGCCCTATGTTTGACATCGAGCGGCTTGGTGACTGGGCTAATTGCCGATGGGCATGGCAAGAGGGCGCTTCCTCCCTGGAAGTGGTCCAGGACCCACCCACCCCCAAAATGTGTCATGTTCTGTGCTCCGTTCTGGGTACCCAAAGACAAAAACTAAACAATGTCTTACCTATGTAGCAAGGGGCTATATTCTCTTAGGGTGTTAGAGCCAGCACATGCAAAGGTTCGAACCCAAACTACTGGAGAAAAGGCAGGCATTCACAAAGGCTTCAGGAAGGAATTGATGCCTGAGTTGAGCCTTCAATTAGGGATTCTAAAGCACAGGTGAAGAGGGGGAGCATCTGGTCAGTAAAGACCATGGGGGCCAGAGATAGATTGATGCACCAACTTCAGAGAAGAACTCATGGGTTGCTTTGTCTGGGAACCCAAATACACGATGGGGAACATTAGGAAACAAGTTTGGAAATGTAAATGGGAGCCAGGTTATGGAGGGCAGGGGAATTTGTCTCTTATCCAAGAGGCAGCAGGGAGCTCCTGAAGGTTTTTGGTCAGAAGAGTGACGTGGACAGACCTGTGTCATGGGGCGGCTCTGTGGATGGATTAGGAAAGAGAGAGCCTGGAAGCAGGAAGACCTACTTGGGTGATCTGGAGCAGTAGAACAAGATGGGAGCTGATGAGGACAGAAGCAGGTGGTCCCGAGAGTATCAGTAGAGACAAAGAGAAGAATGCCAGAGATGTGCCAACAGAACTGATTGGATGTGGGAGTTACAGCAATCCAAGATGACTCTAAGGGTCTTCATGTGGGTGACCTGGAAAGCTGGTGCAAGGAAGCCTCAGCAGAAACAGACTATCCCACCGTCACGAGAGATCTCGGAAGCCTCGAATCCAACTGATACGTGAACAAGGCTCCTTTCTCCAGCATCCATTTCAAATGGTCATCCTGCCTTTCCTTGACACCTTCTAATCAAGGAGGAGCCACCACCTTCCAAGGCAACCCATTTCACCTTTGGATAACTAATACCTAATTGTTAGGAAGTTTTCCCACACATCAGGCCTAAATCTGCCTCTCTGAAACTTTTGTTATTAGTTCTGTTTTCCAGCATAGTTTCCTACCCCAAAATCCAATCTGAAAGACTACATATTCTCCTGTGAAATTCACCATGTCCCACCTCTAATTTCCCCCTAAGTGCTCTAAATTCATTTTTTGCACACTAGCAATGGCCAGATTTTTATAACTATTTTTCCTCTAAAACATCCATCCCAGAACATATCTCCACCCACTTTCCCAGAATACTTTTCAGTCTGGGACTGTCCTTCCATTCTTGGCAAATGTCTAATGTTTGGAGTCCAGAACACATAAAAATCTATTAGGATTTTATGACATGGTTGCATTTTGTGCTGGAGTTTCACTTTGGTTTTTAGACCATGAAAACAGAGTAAGCTCCCTTTTCCTGTATGTTTGGGGACCAGGGCATTCAGACCAGAGGGAATTACTGACTAGATGGACCGCAACATGAGTCACTACATTAAAAAATATCAGATTCCTGAAAAATACCCAGCATTCAAATGGTCCTAAATTCAATATTTATTAAGCACCTGTGTTCAAGGCACTGTGTACATGGTGCTGGGTGTATACAAAGATAAAATCAAGTACAGTTCCTGCCCTCAAGGAGCTCACACATTACTGCTCCAGTTTGTCCACATTCACAAAGGTAGGAAGTAGCCGAAATGGAATTCAAACCCAAGTCTTCACCCTCTTAATCCAACACCCTTCTCACTTCACCATGCTGGAGCTTGGTTTCAGACACCCTTGTTCATCTTGTCAGTCTTTCTTAATATTCCAGTTTCTTCCACAACCTGGTAGTCTGCTTCTAAATGGCACATGTCTTTGTCTGGGGAGGAAGGCTCAATTATTTAAATACAAGACGAAGAGAGCAGTTTCTATTATCCCTAAACTTGTAGGATAATCATGCAATCCAGTAGTAATAATACATAGTCGGGTACTCATATTCAACTTGCTTCTTATGGAAGCATTAGAATTTTTAATTTGATACAAGGTACATTATTACTCTACATTCATTAAGTCCCATGTTCACCTCTTTAATAATCCCTTTTTAGGCCATAATGGAGGATAGTTTTTATATCAAGTAAGGTAATTTGGGGGAAGAGTATCTTTTTAATAACACCTTCCCTTGCATAGTCACTGGCTGCAGTGACCACTGTTTTATTTTTCCCTACTCTTGGGTCTTCTTTGTTGGTAGTTAACAATATAAGGTACCTTTGGGCAGGGTGATGGCTATCTCTAGATAGCGTCTCATTACAGGAAGCAATTGAAAAGGGAGCTATCAGATATCTTTGGAGGAAAGGTGCTTAGCAGTGACTGTTGGGATTTCTACCAAGTTAGAGATTTTGCCCTCTATCATCCTCTCCATCTCCTATGAGACTTTTAATGGTACGAAGCTTTCCAGCCATGCACACTTCCCTAGAGAAACAGTGCGCTCTTTGCCTTTTCCCCCAATGTTCACTGTTGGGATCTGATTTGTTGGAATCACAGGGTTTGAAACTTGAAGTGGCCCTAGAAACATCTCATCATCATTTCACAAATGAGGAAAATGTGGCCTATTTACAGATGAGGAAACTGAGTCCCAGGGAAGAAAATTAATTTGCCCCAACTCACACAAGTAATAAGTAGGAAGAGCTAGGAGATCCTGTCTATATTGCCTTTTGGTGGCAGGAATTCAAGGAGACACCATGGAGAAGAAGCTAGAGGTGGAGTAGGATGGTGCCAGTTCAGATTCCAGCTCTTCAGTCACTACTTCTGTGATGTTGGGAAAGTCACTTAATGAGCTCTCAGGGTCTCCATTTCCTTGTTCTCTAAAGCCAGGGCAATAATTCTTGTACTATCCACCCAGTAGATGAGGGGCAACTGAGAAGGAAGGCAAAAGCCCCTTGAAGAATAAACATGCTTTATGTGGCATGCAGGGTAGGATCCACCCGGAATTAAAACAGGGATCAGTGACTTTCAGTCACTTTTGGGACTTCTGAGTATGATAAAACTCCTTCATAGAGGGAAGGCTGATGTCCAACAAAAACATTGTTCTCAGCTAGACATGTAGTATTATTGTTCCAGGGATCTGTGCTTTTTAAAATATTTACCAGTGCTAGGGATGAGGGCATAGGCAGCAGCTTACTGTGTCTGGATGTTTCTAGATGCCACAAAGTTGGGAAGAAGAGCCAACACTGAGGGGGATAGTATCCAAAAGGACCTAACCATGCAAGAACATCGGGCTGAACACAAGAAGATGGAATTACATGAGGATCAACGTAAATAAAGACTTACTCTTGGGTTCAAAAAATACCTTCACAAGATGTGGGATGTGTAGCTAGATAGCATTAGCTCCTATGGAAGAGTTCTTGGACTGAAAGCTGAACATGTACAAACAATGTGATGTATCTGTCAATAAAACTATACATTAAGAGATACCAAGCGTCCAATACTAGTAAGCAATCATGGTCTAGTCTAAGTCTGTAGTGTTGTGTCCAGTTCTAGACACTTTATTTTAAGAAGGACACCAATAAACTGGAGAGGATGGTGAAGGGCCATGAGGTCATGCCATGTAGGATCACTCCGAGAAATGGTAGCCATCTGAGCCTTAGTGCAAGCCTGTTTAGTGTTCACTGGCTGTCCTGCAAAGATAGAAACCCCAAAACAGCCCAGCTGCCTGAGATTCAGATATGTTGTATTATAACCTGATCTTAGAGTTCTCATCATGACACATTCTGTACAGATTTCTGTGGGTGCATGTCGTAGGGAGGGGGAAGAAGGGAAGGAAAAACAGACCACAAACTTTACCCCCATGCATATGCCATGATGACCCTTTAGAGGAAGGAACTCCACGGCAAGCCCTGCCTAAGCAGTGAGGGCCCTCAGCCTCTATACTCACTTTCTTTATTTTAAAATAAATGTTATTGATATCTTTGGTTTTTATGTCTCCTACATTCATATTTTTTATACATACCATACGTGTAGCCCTTCTATTTCCCCCTCTCAGGGAGCTATCACTTATAACAAATAATAATAAAAATGTGGGGTACCCTCAGCTCAGCAAACCTGCCCTGCAATGTTCCGCCCCCATAGCTCTGCATCTTTGCAAAGAAGCAGGGAGAGATACCTTCTCTGATGTCTCCTTTGGAGCTAGGCTTATGCATTACATTGTCAAAGCATTCAGTCTCAATTGTTTGTTGGCAGCTCTCTCCCTTTCCATTGTTGTAGTCATATATATTGTTTTCCTGGATTTGTTTACCTCCCTCAGCTTCAATTCATATAAATGTTCCCATACTTCTCTGTGCTCCTCATATTCACCGTTTCTCATAGCACAACATTATTCCAGTATGCTCATGGACCACAGTTTGGCCATTCCCCAGTTAATGGGTATCTACTTTGATTTCAGGTCTACAAGACTACAAGTAATGATTTTGGTGTCTGTGGGGTCATGCTTTTTGTCAATAACCACCTTGGGGTGTATGACCTGCAATTGGGTCTCTAGGTCAAAGGATATGGACATTTAAGTCACTCTCATGACATAACTGCACATTTGCACTCACTGTCAATCCTCACAGCTGAAATGCTCACTCATGGTAACCACTCCTACACTCACAACATTCAGGCTGGTTTCCAGACACCCTGATATCAACTATACCAACACATCATGTACTTCTTGAAACCTAAATATCCCAATCAGAAATGCAACCACTCACTCCCCTTTCCAACTACATCAGCCACTCCACCCATAATGGCAAAAAATGTGGAAGGGACTCTTTCTATCCTCTTCTGCCCAAGTGATATCACCTGTGTCATACCTTCCCCATTCAGTTCTAAAGGACTCCCTTACCCAGTTACAGAAGTGGGGGCTATAGTACATGATGCAGCCATGTTCCTGTAATAATGAGCTATAACAAGGTATTGGGGGCAACTAGGTGGCGGTGGTTAGAGTGCTGGGCCTGGAGTCAAGAAGACTCACCTTCATGAGTTCAAATCTGGCCTCAGACACTTACCAGCTATGTGCAAGTCACTTCACCCTCTTTGCCTCAGTTTCCTCATCTGTAAAATAAGTTGGAGAAGAAAATGACAAACCACTCCAGTATCTTTGCCAAGAAAACTCCAAATTGGGTCACAAAGAGTTGGACACAACTAAAAAAATATTCAACAACAATGAACAAGGTATTATTTCTCCTTCTGAAAGGGAAATAGTTTCCTTATTCTCCCAAGCATCCTATTCTTTGGGGATACCTTCTTTTTTATACATTTTGGGGAGAAAAAATCCATTAGAAATTTCCCATGCAGACTGAATGTCACCTAGAAGTGTTAGTGCACTAGGTTTGTTGCCAAGAGATTTCCCTGTAGGAAACCTAAAGGGAGGAGAGGGCTGCTACCTGATGTCTCCTCCTTAGGTCATCTCAACATTGGGTAATGAAGCAGAAACTTATACCGTCACGAACTAATTTATGTTGCTTCCTTGTGAGCTCTGAAGACCAGTAGAGACTGTTCTGAGACAGATTCCAACCTCCTCCTACCCCCAAAATAAAAGCCTTTAAGAGTCAGCCTTGCTGCCATTAAAGATATATTGAACCTCAATGACATCAACTCTATTTTCAAAATGGTGGCCTTCAGGTCAATTCGTTTCAGTTTGATTTGACAAGCATTTGGAGAACACTATCTACTAGTCATTTGCTAGGCTATGGGAGATACATGAGTGTTAGAAGATTTTGAGTTCTTTCCCATAAGGGGTTTCTACCCCCTTCTTTGCTAAAAGAGGTTAATAATCCCCTTGGGCAAATGAGAGAAGCATTCTGAGGCACTGTATGCAATGGGAGTTCAGAGAAAGCAGAACTTTGTGTGCACACATTGTGCACCTAGTAGATCTTTTTGCTGAAGACTGAGAACTACGGGAGATACAAAAATAAATAAAAGAGAATTTCTGTCCTCTTAGAGTGTGTAGGTCAGTAGGAGGATAGGGCACACACACAGAGAATAAGAGTACAATTCATGACATGCTAGGTACAAAGAGAACACCAAAGAAAAATGATTTCAAAGGGGAAGGAATCTTTTAGGATCATTAAGATTTAGAGGGGGGAAGGACTTTAGGTATCATCTATTCCAATCCTTCCATTTTTACAAATGAGGAAACAGAATCAGAGCATAGAAGCAATTTGCCTCAGTCACCTAGTCCTTCCACTGCAGATCTCATCTTTCCATCACCCTTTCTTCTGACATGGAGATCAGGGAAGACTTTCATGGGGAATGAGGTGGTGCTGAGCTGGACCTAAAAGAAAGATTGGAACATGCAGAGATGAGCCAAGGAGGAAGGGAGGAGTAGAGAGGGTGTCGTGCCAACCAGGGGGCCAGCATGAACAGACTCATTCAATTAAAATTCAGCATCCATCAGTTAAGCTCTGACTGTGTGCAGAGTCCTGTGTCACATCATTTGGCCTTCAAGAGAAAGTCTTACGTTCTTCTGGGAAGGATATGGCATGAATGCAGATAAATACACAGTAAGGTGAGAAACAAAGGAGAGGACCAAAGGTGCCCTAGGAAAATCTGAAGAGAGAGGAAGCATTAATAGCTGTTGTGGTGGAAATTGGGGTGAGGAGAGGCAGATGGAGAGAAGGGATATGAGCAAAGACAAGAAACAGAGAGGACAGTTGGTTGGTTGGTTGGTTGGTGTCCTTCATTCTTCAAGAGGACCAAAATGACACCACTATGTTGGGGTCAAGGTATGGTGTGTCCAACTGTGGCTGATCAGACCAATAAGAGCTTGGAAGGCTCTGCCACAGGTCAGGCACAAATAGTCCATGTGCCTACAGGGAGGGCGGTATGAGAATGAGGAACAGAGGGTAGCCCAGTTTGGCTAGAATGTAGGTACATGAGAAAGTAAGGAGGCTGGAAAGGCAGGTTTGGGTCTGAGCATGGAAGGTCTGAAATGCCAGGCCAAGAACAATGGCCTTTGTCCTCTAGGCAATGGGGAACCATTGAAGGCTTTTGATGGGGGACTTGGGGGTGGGACAGCGGAGTGTTGTGACCAGAGCAGGACATTAAGCAGATAACTTGGGCAACATTGCAGATGATGGACTAAGGAGGGTGGATGATAGAAACAGGGAGAGCAGAGTGTTATTCCTGGAGCTTTAGTGAGAGGTGATAAGAGCTTGAAATATGGACTGGCAGATGAGGTAATCTTCTGGCAGGTCCTTTCTTCAGTTTACCTGTGAAATTCCTGTCTATCTCTGAAAGCTAGGGTTCTTCACCTTGATTGTGTCAAAGACCCCCCTGGCAGGCTGGTGAAACCTATGGTCTACTCAAAATAATATCTTTAAATGGATCAAACAAAACACATAGGATTACAAAGGAAACTAATTACATTAAAATACAGTTATCAAATATATATATATACATATATATAAAGTTCTTGGATATCAGGTATTCTACATCTTTGTATGTATCTTATTCATGTTAGACTGTAAGCTCCATGAGGGTAAGACCCTGTTTCATCCAAACTTAATATCCCCCTACGCACATGTAACATCTAGTGCATTGTGCTGCACATAGTAGGCATTTAATAAATAGTGGTTGTCACGAGCCAGGCCCTGAAGGATGGGGCTAGGCAGAGAGAAAGGAGGTCATCAGCACGACCCTGATGCAGGAACAACCTCACTGTTCCCCGGGGCCGAGAGCAATGCCAAGCTGGCAGAGAAAGGAGAAATGGGAGGGAAGCTTCTCCACGGCCTCTGAATAGTATTATCTAGGCCTCCCCATGGCTGCCCTAGAAGAGGAGAGGGGGCAGTCCCACAGTGACCAGAGCAGCTCTCAGCTAGTCTGCCAGCTGCCCCTGTGGGAGACCGAGTTTCCACTCCATCCATGCAAATGAGGAGTGTGTTTATCACCAGGGTGCTGAGCTGTGCTTCCTACTTGATCCCTTAATTTTTAATGCATAATGATTCTATTGAAAGAGCTTCCCTTCCCATTTCTCTTTAGGCTGTGCCGGGCTCATTAATAAAGGGGACAGATTTAAGGTTGCTGCTGCAGAGTAGGCATATTTAAAGGGTGGTGGTGGGGAACCCATGCTAAGGCAGCATTGAATTTCTGAAGGATGGAGGCTCCTTGTAGAAAAGACGAAAGCAGTCCATCTGTCCCCAGCTCTGACATTTTGTGTTCTGAGGCTCCTCTCCACCCTGATATTTGGTGGACAGTCTTCTGAGGCCTCTTGCCATTCATCAGACTTCAGAGGAAGGGATTTCAGAGGCCATCAGAATCAACCCCCTCACTTTACAGATGGAGAAACTGAGTCTCAGGAAGGTGGTAGGTGCCAGAGGTGGGATTTGAACCCTGCTCAGTTCTCTGCCTCTGGTCAGCGCTTCTTCCATTGTTCTCTTGTCCTGTACCCTGTGGCCTTCTATGACCAACCTCCCTCCCAACTCTGACTTGGATGCTCCTTTGTCCCTTCGAAGTGGAGCATCCTATCTTCCCTAGTCTGTGTTCTAAACCCTCACCATTCTAAAATACCACATTCTAACGTCCTTTCCAGCTCTAACATTCTGCCGCCTTTGTTCTGTGTTCTAAATGTGAAGTCCCCCTAAGAGTTTGAACTTGGTTTCTTCTTTTGTCTCTGGTTCAGAATTCTGTGTTCCATGTTCTAATGGACGTTTGGACATCATTAAGTTTCTCAAGGATCTTGGAAAGTTCGTGCTAAGGTTTCTAGTGACAGAGGTTTCTACTAATGACATAAAATAAGGAAGGAGGTAGTATGGGCCCCAAGAGCTCCACAGGACTTAATATAATACAATCGCCATGATAACAATAATAGCTAGTCTTTCTATGGGGCTTTAAGGCTTGAAACGTGCTTTAGAAACATTATCTCACTTGATCCTCTCAACAGCCCTGAAGGTTGGGGATATTGTTAGCCCCACTTTGCAGACGAGGAAACTGAGTCTGAGAAAGTAATTTATCCAGGGTGAAACAACTGGCAAAGTTCAGGGGCAGGATTCAAACTCAGATGTTGCCGATGCCAGGCTTGGTACTGTGTCCCCTGTGCCACCTGGCTAGCTACCTCTGAATAATTTGCAATACTTTAAATGTATTATCTCGTTTGATTTAGAAGCAGAAGGTATATGAGAGATCCGTCTAATCCATTTATGGAGAGGGAAACCAAGGCCCTTAAAGATTAGGTGACTTGCCCAAGGCCACACAGGTAGTAAGTGGTAAGAGGCAGGATTTGAACCCGGGCTTCTGTCTGTGCTCCGCAGGCTCGAGTGTTCTGGGCTCTTTCAGTTAGTGTACGCGGTACAGTGACTTATAGCTGAGGGTGATGGATGCGTTTTTACCAATACTGTTGCTATATATAAATGTCCTTTCACCCACAGCCTGCCTATCCCCTGGTTAGGGATTTTTAATTTTCATTTTTTGTGGGCGGTGATAAGACTCTGTTTGCTAAAGAAATGGAGGGAAATGTTTCCCCTTATCTTTAATTGAAATGATTTCATATACAAACTACAACAACAACAACAAAATAAGCCAGAACTGTGATCTGCAAAGATGAGGGGTAATGACCCTTGCTAGAGATAGGAGGAAATGATCCGTTTCATTGTCTAAAACCATAATCGTCTGTCATCTGTTGGATGCTCGCTGGGCTGGGAGGGAGGAGAAGCCATGGGGCTTTCTCTCTGACTCTCTAGCCCCCACCACTGGAAGGAGAGGGGCAGAGGTTATGGAGAAGAGCTGAACCTGGGAGACCCAGAGGGGATGGCCCCGGAGCGGCTGTTTCTGGAAAGGGAGCCCCTGACACTTTGGATCTGTAGACACCAAGGTAAGTGCTCTTGGTTCCGGTAGTGGCCCCCGTGAAAACTCCACCCTTATCTACTAAGTGGTGGTACTAATTCCTAAATTGATTTTTCTTTGGAGAGATTTGGAGATGGAGAGAGAGACAGAGACAGAGAGAGAGAGACAGACAGAGACAGAGAGACAGAGATAGAGAGACAGAGAGTGTGAGTATGTGTCAAGGGGGGGGAGAGACAGAAAGAGAGACAGAGACAGAGACACAGAGAGAGACAGAGACAGAGAGTGTGTGGGTGTGTCAAGGAGAGAGAGAAAGAGAGAGAGAGAGAGAGAGAGAGAGTGAGAGAGAGTGAGTCAGGGAAAGAGAGAGGGAGGGAGAGGGAGAGAAGGAGAGAGAGAGTGCCTTTTCAATCACTCCAGATAAGTAGGGAATTGATGTCACTAACATCTGCTGGCAGCAGTTTTTAAAGCATACAGCTTGACACAAAGACAATTAAACAGTGAGCCACCATTCTGGGAGTGAGAAGATTGGAAGTGGAGGGGGCAGAAAGGGAATAGGGCCCTTCTAGGGCAGGTCCCCCTAGGACTGAGGCAACCATTGAGAGACCATGGTGCCCTGGAAGGAGCAAGGGACCTGTTGGGGTTCTGCTTCTGCCCTCTGCTGCACAGTTTGACTGCCAAGCAAATGTCTTTTACTCTGTGCCTCAGTTCCCTCTTTATAAAATGAGAACAATGGCAAGACAACTTCTCAGGCCCATTCCAGTTCTGACAGTCTATGGAGGAGAACTAGGCAATGAAGGCCGGGAGCAGGAATCATGGACTTGGTGTGTGGGGAAGATTAGGACTGGTGCTGACTCATGCTCAAAGGATGAGGACTGGGGGAAACTGGTGGCCAGTCAGGATTCATCCTCAAACTCAAGTCGCTTCTCTCTGGCCTCAGTTTCCTCGTCTATTAAATACAGAATTTGGACTAGACAGTCTCTCAGGTCTTTTAATCAGCTGTTGTCCAAGTGGAAGCGCTCAGATGCTCAGCTCCTAGACTGGGCCAAGTGCTGTGGGGACAAAGGAGCCAATAGAGATTATACTCCCTCCTCCTCAAGTTCATGGATGTGGGGTTCAGGGGCAGCACTCATACCCAAGCCTCCACAAAATCTAGAAGAAAGACAAGAGGGAGAAACAGACAGAAACAGAGAGAGAACACACAGAGAAAAACAGAGGGAGAGAGAGACAGAGACACACAGAGAGAGATGCAGAGAGAGGGAGGGAGAGAAAGATAAAAAAGAGGAGAGAGGGAAGAAGGGAGGGAGGAAAGAAGAGAGAGAGAGAGGGAGGGAGGGAAGGAGAGAGGAAGAGAGAGAGGGGGCCGGTGCTGGTGGGAGGGCAAGGAGAACAAGTGGCAGGGAGAAGCATGTCCCTCCCTCTCCCACCCCTCCCCTCCAGGCCAGGACTCTGGCTCGTGGCCCAGCTCTGATTGACACCCTCAGTGTTATTTTCATGCGGGGAGGTGTTCAGCATGTTTGAACATCAGGACGAATGGAGAGCAATCCTTCACCTTTGACAGCCCATTTGTCCAGCTCATTCTCATTGGCTCGAGAAAGTCTAGTCCCAGCAGCAGATTTAAAATGCAGCACCATGTTCGAACAGTGTCCAGGGAGTCAGGAAATGAGCAAAAACACATGTCGCTGCAACTACCCCCCCCCCACCTTTTTTTGGTATGGACTATTTTCTTTTGTGATTTTTTTGGGGGTAGCAGACTTATATCAGTAAATCAGAGCCGATCAATAAAATTATAAGAGCAGAACTTGGAAAAACAAAAACAAATGAGAAGAGGGAAAAAAAGAGACGACAGCAGCCGTGGTCTTCAATGCCCATGGGTTAGCTAGATCAAGCTGTAGTCAGGAACCAGAGAGGAGATTGGAGTGCCAGGCTCCTTCTCTCTGCCTGTGAAGCTGCTGCTGCCAGCCAGGGGAAGTGACTGTCTAAGAGGGATGGTGCATTCCAGTCCAGTCCTTTGAGTATTTAAATACCTACCGTGCGCAAGGCACTGTTCTAGGCACTGGGTATACAAGTGCAAAGGAATGTTAAAAGGATAATTCTCATCACCTGCACCTTTAGGGAGGGGATGGGACAGTTTTAAAATTAGACCTCTCTTTTTTTCCGTAGGCTCTTGAGGGAAGAGGACAGGAGAGGGAAGAGACCTTTGATCTCACTGGTACAGGGAGCTTGTTTCAACAATCCGGCTAGCAGCTGCTGTGGGGGTGTAAAACCAACAATAACCAGCACACAGAACGCTGCAAGCCCAGGTTCTTTTGATCTGCTTTACTAAGGAAAGCAATGTTAAGGGGTTGACAATGTTACTTTAATCTGACATACATTCACTTAGTTCAGGGGGGAAAGCCAGTACCCTGAACTTAAGAGCAAATACAAACAAATTACAAACATACATTTGTAAACAGACCAAATACAATTCGCAGTTACCAACATCTGAGTTCAGCTGGGGGCTCGACAACAGCTGGCCCAGAGTCATGCACGCCACTCCTGCTGTGGCTCAGAGCTCCGAAAAAAGAAAGCCAACCTCTGGTTTTATATATCTTCTTCAGGGTCAAAGGTGAGTCACACATGCGACTCACCCACGTGACCTAAAATTGTCACAGAAATGAGCCTTAAACCCACATGGTCTAAAAGCCTCTGATGTCACAAACATGTCACTCAAACCCATGTAAAGTAGGCTTTCCCTTGAGGCAAGGAGGTCATCAAAAACTCCTAATTTAATCAAGGAAACAAAGGCCAAACTCTTCAAGGGCACTTGGTTGAATAAGTGCTAAGAGCCCATCTTGATCGCCAGTACGAGCTCTGGACAGAAAGCTTGTTTGCCCAATGTAGCTAAGCCTTTCTCTGCATCATATGATATCAGGGAGTGTCCAGGAGCACTGAGTAGTTAAATAAGTTCCCCAGGGTCTCATAGCTCTATGTGTCAGAGGCAGGATTTGAACCCATGTCTATCCTAACTCCTGGACTAGCTCAGTATTCCCTACTTGCAGCTCAAGGTAGGGGGAAGGGTGTGTGATGGTGGCCCAACACTTCCAAGTGTAGCCTTAACCAGATAAAAATGTAATTGGGAAATGTTTAATAAAATAAATAAAAATATAATATAAATAATATGACATTTTAAAACGAAGTCAATATGTGGCCCATTAAGATTTTTGTGTACTGATTAGGGCCCTTCCCCCCTTGAATTTGACCCCATTGCACTCTGTCACACTGTCTCTCACAGGTTTTATAAGGATAGAATTACAGGAAGCAGAGCTAGAGCTTTAGCATTTATTGTTCTCCATGTCTGGAACTGGAAGGAATGTCAGAGCTGGGAGGAATCTTAGAATCTAGAACGTTAGAGCTTAGAGGGAGCTTGGATAACAGAACAGAGAATGTCAGAGCTGGGAGGAATCTTAGAATCTAGAACGTTAGAGCTGAGAGGGAGCTTGGATAACAGAACAGAGAATGTCAGAGCTGGGAGGAATCTTAGAATCTAGAACGTTAGAGCTGAGAGGGAGCTTGGATAACAGAACAGAGAATGTCAGAACTGGGAGGAATCTTAGAATTTAGAACGTTAGAGCTGAGAGGGAGCTTGGATAACAGAACAGAGAATGTCAGAACTGGGAGGAATCTTAGAATCTGGAATGTTAGAGCTGAGAGGGAGCTTGGATAACAGAACAGAGAATGTCAGAGCTGGGAGGAATCTTAGAATCTAGAATGTTAGAGCTGAGAGGGAGCTTGGATAACAGAACAGAGAATGTCAGAACTGGGAGGAATCTGAGAATCTGGAATGTTAGAGCTGAGAGGGACCCTGGGTAACAGAACAGAGAATGTCAGAACTGGAAGGAACCTTAGGACATAGAATGTCAGAGCTGGGAGGAAGTTTAGCATAGTGCAAAGAGTATTGGCTTTGTGGCTTAAAGACCTGGCTTTGAATCCTGACTTTGCTGCAGGGTCACTCCTTTGTGACCCGGAGGAAGTCCCTTCTCTCTAGGCCTCAGTTCCTAATCAATCAAGGGGAGAGGGGACAGTGTGCTAAATGATATCTAAGTTCCTTCTGGTTCTAAATCCATGACCCTGTGAATATATAATATTAGAAGCAGAAACAATCTTGGGGCATGAACACAGGGTGGTGGAGCTGGAAAGGGACCTTAGAACATCTACCACTGAATGTCTGCCCCTTAGAACAAAGACCACTAGAACCTGAAGGACCCTAACATGGAACATAGAGGGCTGGAACGAGGTGGAACCTTAGAAATCATCTTGTGCATCCCCTTCATCTTACATGGGAAGAAACTGAGGCCCACGAGAGATGGGTGCTAAGCCAGGACCCGAGTTCAGGGCTCATGACTCTTTCCATATGGCTCTTCCAGAACCAGCTCTAGGCAGGGCTATGAAGAAGGTTAGGTTTGCGCTCAGTGTCTCCTCCTCAAGGACTCTTCCCCCCATTGCCTTGTCCTCTTGGCCATGTCACCTGCCTTGTACTCTGCTGGCTCCCATCTGAAGATGATCTCCTCCTTAAGAGTTTTTCTGTTCTGCTTAAGAGCTTGATCCACTCCTAGGGTGTTAGCTTCCTCATAGGGGATTCTGAAATTCTGTGCCTGTGTTGTCTCCCTCAAACACCAGCCAGTCAAGAAAATTTATTAACCACCTACTATGTGCCAGGCACTGTGTTAGATTCTGGGGCTGTGAAGACAAAAAGGAAACAGTTCCTGGCCTCAAGGATCTTACGTGCCATCAGCAAAGCAGCTTGGGGAGGGGGCAGGTGTAGGGGGGAATCAGGAAAGGCCTCAGGTAGGAAGTGATGTGAGCTGAAATCTGGAGGAAGGTGAGGATTCTAGGAGGTGGAGGTAAGGAGGGAGAGCATTCCAGGAGAGCATTCGGAGTGAGAGATCTGAGATGGAACATCAGGTGTGGCCAGTTTGACTGGACCGTATATAGCATATGTGAAAGGTGATTATATGCCGCAAGTCTGACCTTTTGGTTTTTGTCTTTGTATCCCCAGTGCTTAGCACAGTGCCTGGCACACAGTAGGTGTTTAATAAATGCTTCCTGAATCAAATTGATTGATTCAAATTCCAAAAAGTCTTCAGACCTGAAAAAAATGAATCTCTAGTAATAGCATTTCAGGCACTGTGATGCCCGGGTCAGAAGGTGTTTGGAGGATATAGGATTGTGCCAAGTACCTCTCAGGTCATCCATAGGCCTACCTTACACACTGAGAAAACTACCAGGTCTGTCCCTGGTGAGCATAGGCATTCCTGAGCTGGCGACACACTCTGCCCTTACAGTACCACGCAGAGCAGGAAGCAGGAAACTTCTGAAGGGAGGAGAGCAGCAGATGGTAATTAACACTAGTAAATAAATCAAATTAATAGGAGGAAGAGAACTGGCTCAGTGATGGAGACAAAGACAACCTAGAGGGACAAAATGGCGCTTGCTGCTGAGGATAGATGGTTTTGGGGGGAGAGTGCCAGGCTCTGGCAGCCAAGGAGCATGGCATCCAGGCCTGATCCTTGGCTCTGTGCTCTTCAGTAATTCATCAATTAATCAACAAGATCTATTAAGTGCCTACTATGTGCCGGAACGCTGCTGTTCACTAGGGATACCAATCCAAAGAATGAAACAACCCCTACTCACAAAGAGCTTATGTTCCAGTGAAAGGGTGAAGACTGCAACTATAAAGTGAATATTAGTGTTATTTACATAGACGTATATACATATCTATAGTGCTTTGGTAATGGATTAATTCACAGCTACGTAAACACACACGTATATACATATATACACACATACAGTTGTTTTATATTTATCATAGTTACGCACATATATAAAGTAATTTGTAATGGACTAATTCATAGCTTTATACATAAATAAATACATCTATGTGTATATATACATATATCATATATGTATATGTATATATATGTAACTATAGTAGTAATATATGGACAACATGATGGATAGAGTGCTGGGCCTTAGACACTTACTAGACGTGTGGCCCCGGGCGAGTCACTTAGCCCTGACGTATACACACACATATATATTATTGTTCAGTCGTTTCAGTTGCATCTGACTCTTTGTGACCCTATTTGGGGTTTTCTGAAAAATGACACAGTTTTATATAAATGTGTGTGTGTATATGTATATATGTATGTGTATGTATATATCTATGTTGATGTAGATATGTAGACCTTTAGATATATACACACACATACATTCAGTCATGTGCAACTCTTCGTGACTCCATTTGGAGTTTTCTTGGCTAGGATACTGGAGTGATTGGCCGTTTCCTTCTCCAGCTCATTTTACAGACGAGGAAACTGAGACAAACAGGGCTAAGTGGCTTGTCCAGGGCCACATGGTTAGTAAAGTGTCTGAGGGCATATTTGAACTCAGGAAACTGATTCTTCCTGACTCCAGGTCTGGCTCCGCTGTCTCTACTGTATCACCTAGCTGCCCCATAGACATAGACATAAACATAGGCATAGGTATAGACATGCGCATGGACATAGACATAGAGATAATAGTTTGGTAATGGACTAATTTTATATATATATATATATATACATATATATATATATACACACACACACATATATATGTATATATATATACACACACATACATATATAGTTTTACATTTGTCATAGTTATATATATTTATATATGTGTGTATATATAAAGTAGTTTGTAATGGATTACTTTATAGCTTTACATATAGTCATATAAAGAGTCAATATATGTGTGTTTGTATATGCAGGTATGTAGGTATGCATCATAGTTTGGTCATGGGAGTGAGAAAGAACCGTATTTGAGTTCTATGGACAGCCTCAGGACATCTCAGGACAGAGATTGGAATTCTGTGTTGTAAAATGTTTAATTCTGGGAATAACTTGTAGCCCAGTTTGGTTAAAACAGAGTTCATGAAGGAAAGTAGCGCGAAATAAGTCTGGAAAGACAAATGAGAGTCAGATGTGGAGGCTCAAGTTTGTTTCTTGTCATTGAGGCAAGAAGAAATTGTTGAAGACTTTGGGGCCTGGGGGAGGAAAGAAGTACTCAGACCTTGGCCTTAGGAAGAGAATTTGGTGTCTCTGTGGGCATCATGTTGGAAGAGGGAGAAATGTGAAGCGGGCAGAGGAACTTGGAGGCTTCTTCAGACGT